>NC_134279.1:63790101-64091465 GCF_949628215.1 Phalacrocorax aristotelis | reverse complement strand
GTAGTAAGAGAAAAGTCTCAATACAAACTCAAAAATAGATTTAATAACACTTTGGCTTACTTGCTTCCTGCAGGGCAACAGAGGCAGTTTTTAAGATCAAGATTGAGTGTAAAATATAAAATCACTAGTATTTCTTTTAGCCATGGGTGTCAACTGTATGTGTTCAAACATGCACATGCATTCTGATTTGGTTTCAGTTCGTCACATGAGACAGAGTTAGAAAGCAGTAGTCCACCGGGACCATGCCCCACCTGTTTTGCTCATCCCTGCCAAAGGCTGCGTGCCTTTCTCTCCAGCCATACTGCTGCAAAATGCCCTTAATTCTTTGTAGCTTCTTGCACCTTTTGCAGGCTCTGAATTGCCAAGATGCTTCTGCTTCTTTCTCTGGTCACTGGGCTTGCCCTGTCTGCCTCCGGTGTCACAGCAGACAAAGAAACTGCTCCAAGCCAAGGGTTACTTCATGACATAGAGAAGAAAGTGAAAGACCTCTGGCAGAATTTGCTCTACCCAGTAATGCCTGGTAATGAGACTGATGGGATGATTTATGCCACTTGTGAAATGAAGCCCAGCTCCAAAATAGATCCTGACAAGCCACAGGTGACTGGACAAGTCTTATTCAGACAGTGTTACTCACACGGAAGATTAGAAGCCATTTTTCACTTGGATGGGTTTCCGTTGGATAATAACCAATCTGGTAGAGCTATACACATCCACGAGCTCGGGGATCTCAGCAACGGCTGTGATTCTACAGGAGGACACTATAACCCTTTCAGCGTGAATCACCCCCGTCACCCAGGGGATTTTGGAAACTTTTTTCCTAAAGAAGGCAAAATCAGAAAATACAAAACACAACTCTCTGCCACTATGTTTGGTCCATATTCCGTCATGGGCAGATCCGTCGTGATCCATGAGCAGGAAGATGATATGGGCAAGGGCAACAATAAGGCCAGTTTGGAAAATGGAAATGCTGGGAAACGTCTGGCTTGCTGCGTGATCGGGATATGCAACAACAACTTGTGGGAAGAGAAACTGGCTGAGGTTACAGATAAGAAGAAGAGAGGGCTCCACAAACGAACATAGAACCAGGCTTAAGTGAAGACCAAGAAGCCGGCTATGGCCTGGGCAGCACAAAGTACCTTAGGCTGTGTCACTGGCCACTAAGATATATGGCTAAAGAATTCCCATTTCCAATCGCTTGCTCTTCTAAGAAATGCGTATCACTTTGTAGAGCCTCCTTTCTGTAAGCCCAGCAATAAACCCAGCATCAACTCAACACTGTGATGTATTTTCTTGAAGAGAAAATAGTCCTTTCTATGCAGTTTGGGAGTTGAATGTGTGTAAGTAAGAGTGCTAACGGATGTGGTCGATAGTCTGAGAAGAGTCTGTGTGCTGTAAGGGGCTTGTAAGGGTAAGCTAGACACCAAAGGGAAAAAGTCAATATGAGTAAGTAAGAAATTGCCTCTCATTAGACACTGTGGTGTAGTTAGCTGCAAATCTGAAAGGCACAAAAGATCTCTATCCTTTCAGCAGTGTTGGGTGTGGTGTTGCAAGACCTGGATAATGGAATTCCCCTAAAAAATAAGGGAAAGTACAGAGATTTCTGGTTTAAACTTCAGATCCATTACATTATTCTACTTGTATTTTCAGGTTTTATTCTCAAACATGTATAAGCTTCTCACCTATTTTAAATTGTCCACATGGCTATAGCTAAGTCGCATCTGAAAGCAGAGTTAAAAGAAATATTCCCGTTTACCATCACTCCCCAGCAAAAATTCCCTAAAGCCTCCAGTTTGTGCCTGCTAGTAACTAAGTTGCATAAAAACGTTTTAATGCTGCTTAGACAGTAATGATAAAGTTAGCAGATCAGAGATAAATATTGTTTCCAAAGCTAAAAAATACTGAGTGTGTTTCTTCATACAAAAAGGTAGGAAGTAAATCAGTCAATTTAGACTGGGAGAAGTGACAGTGAAAAGATGTAAGTCAGATAATTTTCAGCCTTAAAACTCTCACTCAGTAAAGCTTTACTTTTTTAATTTAACACAAGTCACTGAAAATACTAAAACACTACCTCATGACTATCATTCATCTGATACCGAGAAAAGGAAACAAGCAGGTAGAACAAGCATATCAGGAAATGTTTTTATTAAAGATGACAAAATGTATTAATATAGTTGAAACACGTTGTGCAGTTAATCCAGGCAACAACAAAAGAAAGGTTTGCAAATAAATTAAACTGCATAATTTAGAAAGTAAAACTACAAAACAGAAGCTGGTAAACAAAATCCTATCTTTTAGAAGTGTAGCAGACTTTCAACTTAATCTCGGTTAAGATTTTGAAATACATTCCTGAGCTCATATGGATTAAAGAAACTCCACTGTCTTTATTACACAAATTCCCATAAGCTTAAAAAGTCTTACTTAGAAAAGAAGCAGAATTCTAAAAGATGCTGCTTAATCTGTCATTTTCACACACTTATTTTACAAATTCAGTGAACATTGTTTTTCAAATAACCACAGTATCGTACTTTCAAATGAAATCCTTCTCACAGATAATGCGAGACAACCTCCTTAAAAATCAGTTTGCGAAACACATCTTCTCCATACCCCTGCCACAACATTCCCTTCCCGTTTTGCTTCCCCAGAGCCCAACACCAACAAGGCTTATATCTCTGGATGCAACTTCTGCAATTCTGAGGTCCTAGAAAAAGGGAATGTAAGTCTAATAAAAAAACCCCAAACCAAAAACCATCAACAAATGCACTCCCCTAAACGCCCCGAAAAACCTAAAGAAGTGTTGATTCCACAACAAAACACTAATTAATTTACTGGGAAAAAAATCATCATTCTAATAGCACAACAATATCAATTAAAGCAATATCCAAGGAAGATACTGACAAGAATATTCAATTAGTTATCACATAGTGCAGCAAAGATGTCTTACTTTTACAAGTGTCCTGGCTTTGAAGTCCGTTCCTGGAAGAAGGCTAAAAATGTAGCTAGAATACACATTCACTAGGGCGGAAAGGAGAGGGACTGTACTGCAGCAGTGACATAGCACTAAACGTAAGGTTTCGAGAGATCTAGATATCTCAGTGGAACTTAATGATTGCAAAGATATAAAAATGGCACCTAAGAGGGAGAATGGTGTGAGGATAATTACCAAGATGCCCTAATTGTTGGGTTGTACATCGCTATGTTCTCACAGAAAAAACATACTGAAAAGAATCAACGAATGAGGCACTAAACAGCTGTTGGTCCAGCACTGCTTCTGCCCGCTCAAATTTTTGCACCAAGCTCTTCATTAATTAATAGCATTAACTGGCTCTTCAGGGACCAGGAGCAAAACGCTAACCCACACAGACAACTGTGGGTCAGGGAAGCCACAGGACAGGGAACCAATATAACACCCTCAACATTTCTGAGCTCAGCTACGTGAAATCTTGACCTTCTTACTCGCTTGCCTCAGTTCTGACCGCATTGATATTTAGCTCTGCACAGGATTAGTCTGTGAATGATAGGAAATAATACATCTTGAATAAAATGCTACTTCATGTGACATTCAAGCATTAAAGGAAAAAATCCTGCCACATTCTCCCAGAGATTTCAGTTTCTGCAGCTATTTCTCTTCCAACTTGTCCATCCTGTCATATAAATGAGTCAATAGTGCAGTCAGTTACAATTAATGGGACCAGCATAACAATCTCTCAAATACTTAAACTCTTCTTGGTTTTTCAGGTGATGAGGAACTTAAATGGTGACCAGGATAATGAAAGAAAAACTTTTTACTGCTTCATGTCCCTTATACGCTTAAATATACAGATGGTTTTTGTTCCTAAGGGCTGCTGCTTAAAATCAGTGAAATGCTACAATATCAAATTACCTTTAAAGAGGAAGGAAACATATTTGTGGAGCACTGAGAGCATGGCTTCATTGCCTGCAGACAGACACTGAAAGGGTTACATGAATGCACCTGCTAGGGAAAACACATGAGAACTGAGACAAGCCACATTTTTCTCCTTCCCACTATCATTCCTTGTATTTATATGTAATAATTTACATACAGCCTTTCTTCTGCTGAATACAAACTGTTCATGGACTCTGACACCTTGATTATGGCAGCACCTGCTAGCTCAACTTCCGTATACAGAAGAGTTTGTCAGTATCGCTAATATAAACTCTGTTTATTCAGTAGCTGACAAGTGGGCTGTAAAAATTTGCAGCTGGCAGTTATTTGTCAAAGAAGGACTCAATCTGGGAGGGATTTTCCTTTTTATTAGTAGTATTTTATTAAATTTGGTTTAATTCTCTCTGATTGGTTTCAAGTTCTAGGAGTGAGAAATGAACATTTACAGACAATTAGGTCCCAAGCCAGCAGAAAAATTGCCTTGACGGCTGCTGGCCCATAGAAGCTCCACAGCTGCAGAGACTATTCCTTATGCTACAAACAGAAGAAGAAGGACGTGCCTCCCCTTCTCCAACAGCTGCTAACTTCAACATTAAGCATTCCCTTGTTGCTGCCTTCCTAGGAGCAGAGTGGCACAGCTCCAGCATCAGGAGCGAGCTAGGGAATGACACAGCAGCCTCCCTTTTCCCCAGTTATTATAGGATTATTTTCCTATGGCTAAACATCAACAAGGGAAGAAGTTAAAGAAGGCGGCAACAATGCAAATAAACCTTCTGCCACACCACAGATGGGTGAAATGAGGAGGACAGGGAGAGTTATCCTTAATTCCAAAGCATAAAAAAATAAGACAGACACCGATTCCTTTTAAAAGGAGGGCACAGATGGAGTAGACTGAAATCTACCACCCTTTACTCAGCCTGAGGGCTGTTCCACCTCCTGTAAGTTGAAGAACGTGATTCCAGTAACTGAAAGCGCCAAGTAGGTGGACAGGGCATCACTGGTTCTCCTCTTGCTGTTCTCCTTGCTTTGGAACAGCCTTGCCGTTTCTCACAGAAAGACTTCTGGCTTCTCTGACGATGTTTCCTTCAGATCTTCATTAAATTGGGTTCTCAGTGTCAGGTGAAATAACTCCCTGCATGTTCATGAGATGAGCTGGGAGGGGGAAGGAAAAATTTTGTACAGTTGAGAAGATATAAAGGTTTAGAATGAGAGAATGATATATATGCAGGGATAGTTTTCAGAAACTTCCTAGAAGGGAACAGTGATTTTATTCTAAGGATGTACTTAGAGTCACTACATGTAAAGAGAAACAGAATGCAGTCTCAGAAACAAGCAATAGCTTGCAGCCTTAAAATGCTTCTCAATTTATCACTCAATTTTTTTCATCCTTGGAAGACACTTCTAACCATTAAAATACAGTCCAGCATGAGAACCATGCAGGTTACAGAAGCCTAGCGATAACATGATAAATCATTATCATTGGCCTCTTTGCTACACTAATGTAAATTACATCTGTTACATAGAAGCTTCAAATCATTACAGAAAACCAACAGGATTAAACCTCATCACTAATTCTTTCCTTTAGGTAATTTACATTTTGGTACACTGTAGCCAAAACTAACAGAAAAGGAGTTTTATTAGACAAATCTTAACAGTTCAATGAAAAAAATCACCCCTATGGCACACTGTTTCACTGATCATATTTGCAGCACCACAGATACCACAAAAAGATGACAGTGAGATGCTTGACGGCCTGGATTTCATACCTCAAGCCAAACTGTTATCCAAATATTCACAGTTTTCAGCAGGATCAGGTGGCTTCTTGTTTTCAGACTCAGGCAGCTCCTCGGAGCTGTTACTTGTGTGTGCAGTTGTAACACTGAGCCCTCCATGCCTCCCAGGGTCCTCAGTGTGCACCACACCCATGGTGCTGCTATTTTGATCCCCTCTTTCATTTGGAATTTCACAATCGCTCTCTGAGGTTTCGCCATCGTCCTTCAGGGCCTCAGTTTCAGCTCTTTGTTCATTCTCAGAGTTTGAGGGATCCGTGGGGTCGGATGGGTCAGGGCTGGAAAGTGGGAACTCTCCCTCAGATGAACCATTAAGCTCTGCTCCAACCACCACATTCTGCTCCCCTGCAGAAGCGCCTGCTCTTTTTCCTTCCAGTTCTGCAACTGCCTGCTCTGTCAGTTTAATTATCTGACTTCCGAGCTTGTTTATTTCTTCTTCCTCGGAAGGTAGCTGGGGTAATGAAGGATAAAAATGTTTATTTTGCTTCCTGTTATTTAAGTTTGTTCCCTCTGGAGCCAGGGACTCACTTGCAACAGCACAAGTTTCATCACGTTCTCCCTTCTGTTCTGCTGAAAGAGAAATGGAATAGCGAGATGCTCTAGTCAGGCGCAAGTATTTATTAAACATCTGACCTGACGACCATCACCACCAGTGCAGGCCACAGAGATGTTTACCTCAGTAAGGTATTTCTAAGAGTGATTCCCTATCCCATCCCAGGCCCATTTCTTAGATGATAAGCAATCAACACTAAGTTTCTTGCTGGATCTGGCCCTGTTTTGGAGCCTGTCTTTCTCTAGCACCGGCAACTCTAGGAGAGTCATAGCTGACAACATACTGTAGAACAGCAGGGTCAGGCAAACTTTTTCAAAGGAATATCAACTCTAAGCAAGGCAGTCAGCTACAGAAATTTTGGCACAGCTTAATATTAATCCCCAATTCACTGCCACTTTCAGGGGTTAACATAAGCTCCATTTGTTTGGAGTTTTTCACAGGCTTTTATCCAATAAGAAAGTTTCGTTGTTGGTCCTGCAACGTTTCTCCTAACATAAAAGATTATTCTAATGTGGGTAACACCATGAAACAAAGCAACAGTGGAAGAATTTCAAATATACCATTATACCAAAAGACAAACACTGAACAAAGTGTAAGAATAGAGAAAACAGCAATGTATAAACAAACAGCTTTGTGAAAGAGAGAATTTGTCCTCATCTCAGTTAAGGACAAAAACCCTTATTGAAAATAAGCTTGTGAAGTCAAGTGAGAAAAATTTGGAAATGCCAGAAGTATGGCTGCACTGACAGCTTAAAATGGCTCTTGTGCGTACGTGTTACCTTTTAGTATATGAGTATTTACACTATTTCTCCTGCAGGAATCCTGCCTCATGCACTGCACAGGACAGCCTGGCTGCAGGGAGGGATCAGAGCTACACAATACAGGAGCCTACCGTCTCTACCAGACCCACCTCATTTATAATTTGGGAGCTGCTGAGTAAGACAGGGTTGGCATGAAGGGAACAGATACTCCTACTACAATTAAGGAAGCTAGGAATGCTACTCTGAAGAGCTGGAATTTAAGTCTGTGGAAAAGGCAGGGATAAATTAACTTTCAAAAGGTGATCACCCACTGGACCTAATCCTCATTATCTGAGCGCTCAGCTGGAAACCTCAGGGCTTGATTTACAGTACTGCTCTGCTCATGTTGTATATCTGAACATACTCAAAGTGCTCCAAAAAGAGCCAAAACTTATGTACCTCAGATTGGCACTCAAAATTAGCAGGGACTTTACCTTATTCTTTGCATGCCTCAGTTTCCTTCCTCTACAGTGGGATATCACCATCCCATCACCTTGCTGCATTTTTCTGAAGATAAATTGTTTCAAAGCACTAGAACACCAGAGAAAAGTTCATAGAAAAACAGTACTTTTGTGTTCAAGGGATGCTTGAAATAGTGCACAGGCAACACAGCAGGAACAATGCACTCAACGATGGAGAGGGGAAAAAACCTGAATAGCTGTTCATTAGCAGCTGCGATGCTCAAGTACAATCCATCCCATGACGCTATCCATCCTGTGCATCAGCTAAAGTGAGATTTGGTGGCACACGACAGTCTTTAATTCATATGATGGCACTATGTCATTATGCATTTTCACACAGGAACTGCACAGTATATCCTACAGACTTCTACCATCCAGCTTAACTGAAACAATGATAACAAGTACAAACTAAAACAGGCCTTGATGAGATCAGGGTAAGCAGATAGATTAGATTAAAAAAGCATGAAAAAGTCCTCTGGTTATCTGTAGAACTAGCTAGAGCAACATTTGACGTATTACAGAAAGTTCTGAAACAGAACTAAAAAAAGCTAAAATGTTAAAGCTGAAGTTTTTAGCTGATAAAGCTAAAAATGTTTCTTGGGCCAAAGAGGCACCAAATATCAATGGTACTGCTTAAAGGACCATAGCTGACCAACTTGACATCTAGCCCAGTATTTAAAGATATGTAAGAATTTCATTGCTATTCTGCTTATGTGAAGTGTTTTCACTCTACTCATTATTCAGCTAATAAGAAAATAAAAGTGGATTTGTTTTTATTTGTGAAATACTTTTAAACAAAGGGCATACTTGCTTGGTAAACAAAGGCAGAGGAACACATTCCTGTGTTCTTTCCAGCTGCCCAGCTCCCCCAGATTTTGGAGTTACACTTTATAGATGAAAAATTGCAATATGCACCAAGCTCCTAAAACTCACCACCAGACACTCATTCTCTATGCAGAGTGGCACAAAAGGTGACTAAGTGTATCAGTCCCATAGAGCTGCTGACTGCAGAGGAGCTGTGTGACACTAAGCACAGGGATGTGCCTGACAGCTGAACACACACTGCTTCCTTTCCAGGCTTCGAAGGGAAGATGGCAGCCTCAAACACCCTCCAGAAAAAGGATCTGGAGCAATGGAAGATGTTATTGTTGCTCTACCTACTGCTAGAAGTTATGGCATCCCCCACACAGTTGGCAGTATATCTGTGCTCATCTGTGTCACTGCAAAGTTGGCCCAGTTTATTTAAACTATCACAGAGGTGAGTTTTGCCTGACTGCTCACTGCAGATTATCAGGTATACTGAGCCACATGCAAAGGAAAAAAAAACCAAGCTGTTTGTGCAGGCAGAATGGTAATTTCTTAACCTACTCCAGTTTAATGACAGTATTTCTGCAATTGATCTTGGCTCTCTTAACAATTATAGGATAGGGGGCATGAAAAAGGGTGACGACCTGCCGGGAGCAGATTCTTCTCATGTCTGCCACAGGCCTAATCCTTGTCTGCCTTCTCCTCTCCAAGGCTGTTTTATTCTACTCTTCCCCTGCCTAGCTCTTTTCTCCTGCCCTATTTCCCTTTATTTATCCAGTCCCTACACTCTGCCCATTTCTCATCCACCTTTCAATCTTTTTTACCACACCTTGCTTTCACTCTCAGCATTTCGATTGCTTGCTCCTGTGCTCTGACCTCTGCTCAGCCAGACAGAAGTGCCCCCTCACTCAGACTTCCTTTGATTCTACACTGTCTACACTAGTCTTCCCATCACTTGAGAGGCCTGATCTCAGCCTTCCTTTCCTCTGCTCCAGTTTTTTTCCCCTCTAGCTTTACATTATCTTGAAGGAATAGTGCATGCAGAGTTTTACCAGTATTGGTGGCACAAATCAACAGCATCATTGGTTTGGTTTTTTTTTTGTTGTTGTTTTTAGCAGATGAGATTTGAAAGTGAGTGGTTTAGAAAGTGGAGTGGAAACTCCAGCCTGTTTTCTCAGGGTGGAAACCTCTTCCCCAGATTTCAAATTCCTTTCAACTATAGATATACTAAATACTTGCATGTTTAGGAAAAAAAAACCAACTGACCAAAAAAACAGACAAAGAAAACAAAACCAAAAAACCACGTGGTCATCAGAATTTAACACAAAAAAGTGATTTGATGACATTAAAAAAAAAAGAGCTGAAGAAGAAAACACAAAGCTTCAGCCCAGAGCTAAAGTCTCACAGTGTTACAAAGCAAGAGAAACAGGGTCTGATGAGATTTGACAGGCAGCTTTAATCAAAACTGTAATACCAACCTCACCTAGGACAAACACATAAAGGAAAGAGCATAATGCCACTAAGTAAATACTTTCAGTAACTGCAGATTGAAATAAAAATCAATGATTAAGCAGGCAAAAAAATGAATATTTATGAGTTATTATTACTCACCAGAGAACCATTCACTATAGTTTCACTTCTTACTTTTAGCAAAAATATCAGCTGATCAAGATTATAAAAAATGATCAGTCTGGCTGTCAAGTTTTATCAGATGATGACATGGATAATAAAGTCAAAATTAAGCCACAATCTATTCAGTTTCAGGACTAATAAATAAATTGTTTATGATGTTTCATGGTTAGCTGAGTAAGATCTGGGCATCCCAAAATGTTATGCCCATTAAAGAGCTTATCCAAACGCCGACAGGCAAGCATAATAATGATAATCCATCTTCCAACCATTATGAAAAACTAAGGGGGAGGGAATAAAAGTTATCAGCAAAACGCTATCTTCTGCTACTGTCAAATAAAGTTAAGCTTGACTTCAGAAAGATGCTAAAGCAAGCTATTGAGGAAGGATTTTTAACAAAACACATGCAAGACTATAAAAAAAAAAAGCAGTCAATTTCCCTGGGAAAACGAGTCAGGTATTTCAATTTACCAGGCGCAATCAGGAAGCCTTTCATCTAGATATCAGCTATAATGCAGGAAAGTGCTAAGCGAGTTCCACAGACTGCTTTCCTACTGTGCATTTTAACCAAGGGAAAAAGAGCAGGAGGCAGTTAACTGTAACATAGATGGCATGAATAACTTCTCGCAGTATCAAGTTATCTGGCAGGAAAATTCTTTGAGGTGTAAGACCTAATCCCTAGCCCTGTGCAATCTATTCAACAGTCATTTTTCAGTCGTTTCTTTGCTATTTGTACTGGGACCATCTATCCATTTTACTTGTGGATGATTTACTCAGTGTCTGTGACCACTGAAACTTTGCCTTCTGCTATCCCAGCATGAAAAGTAATATTTTTATTTGGAAAGAAATGAGTGCTCAGCTCTCATCATGTTCCTTACATTTCAGGTGCTCACCTTGTACTTCAGTTTTCTGTGGCTTATCAGTAAATGCTAACAACGGTGACCTGGACCGCTGTATAACAGGCAAGGTTGGGTCACTGAATGTTATGGTATCCTTTCCACCTGAAACAATCAAAGTGTTAGAACTATTAATTCACCAATTATGCCCATTGTGCACTAATGATATTCAAACACATCCTACAATTTTTTTGCAATGTTATTGAAAAGTACAGAACAGGAGAAGCATCTCAAATGATCCTTCTACAGAATGGAAAAAAATACTCTACTGAAGCTGGAATATGCAAGTCAAATACAGAAGAGGCTTTATGTTTTTACCTGCAGTACTGAGTAAAGGACAGATTTTGAAAGAAGACCAGGTGCTGTATGCAGCAAATTGTATTAGCAATTAGCATTCAATTCAGAATATTAATAATCAGATCATACCAGAAGTTTTACAAAGAGTCATGGATCATTTGTGTGCTATTACCAGCAAGTGTTCAGCATCCACTCTTTACTCTCTATTACTCTGCCTCAATGATGAACCTGCTCGTATCACATACGCAGTTTTACACTACAGGCTCACACACTTATTATCCTACAATGCTCCCTTAAAAAATATTACAAGTTTAGCATAACTAGGAATGGAGGGAGCAAACAAGCATACACTGCTAGGGAACAGGAGCAATTTTTATCTGAAAATTCCAAAAGCATTTCTGAGCATTTTCATTTAAAGCCAAATGGAAAACAGCAGTTTTCTAGCTCTTTTGCAGACAAAATAGTGCAAGAAACTCTTCAGCTGAGGACTCTGCTGTAGATGCCTAGTCTTTACATATTTTAGCAATACAGAAAGCAACACCTGCAGATCCTTTAGGAAGTCCTCCACATTCAGGATGCTCATGTTTTTAGCAACTGACACTACCTTAAACCTAGAGGGGAAATGGCAGGAAATGTGCAAGATCAGCTAAGCGTGGTGTTTGTGTGGCCTCCAGAACAACTGCCAACCGAAAAGTGATGGCTGGGGAGGCAGCAAGCTACTGCTCTATTTATCTCCATAAGAATGGACATTTATGTAACAACTACTTCTCCCCTCTAAATCTGTTTGTACGTTTCACCTTAAGGCAACATCCTAAATCTAATCACCCATCCAAGACAAAGACTTTCAGAAGAGCACCAGGTCAGGAGATACCCAGAATAAATCCAGCTCTGAGAAAGTTCTGGTACCTACTAAGAAATAATGAAAGTCAAGCTGTTCCCCACGGAGTCTAACTGGACTACTCCTAACTACTTTTGAAAGCACTGGCTGTAAACACCTTGATCCTGAAGGTATTAATGACATTTTTATACCCTTAATATGTTGGCGTATATACTGCAGCAATATGAATGCAATTAATGCTTTTGAGACATGGATCTTGTCAAGCTTTGATCCCCTGTCAAGTATGCATCAGAATTCTGCCTTCATCATAGCAAGTAATGAAAAAATATTAACTAACAGCAAAGTGGAGACCACCCCCAGTGTAAGGCAAAATTAATTAAAATTAAAAAAAAAAAAAAAGGGGTGTGTGTGTGCCAAACAAATTCAATGGCTATTTCAAAATGCAAAAGCCCCTAGACGAATGCTCTTTCCTGTAACAGTGAAGGAATTTTGTGTTGAAAGAAAAACTAAATCATACAGGGAACCAGAGGTATGAAAACATCCAATAGATATTTACACACAGTCAGAAGTAGCCACGTATTCAAAAAGATATAAAACAATCCAACGGAGGAAGTAAAATTCAAAAAGATGATGAACAGGAAAACTGGGGGGGTTGGGGAGGCTTTAACAGGAAAGTAGAAAGCAGAGTCTTTTTCTTTTTTCTTTTTTTTTTTTTTTAATTTATAAAGTACAGCCTGAGCTAAAGTCCTGAAGATTGCAAGACAAGCTTCAGAAAATAAACTTCTTGACTTCTGGCCAGCGTTTACACAGTATACACATTTACTTTCACATTTTTCTCTGAAAACCAACTTGGTTACAGAATATAAAGCTAACCGCAATATCCACACATCTAAGCAACACAGCCCAAAGAGTCCGATGCATGCTTATTTCTTAACAGTGACTCTCATCCATTCATGAAGGAGGGACATGAGGGTATTGCTGCACTATATTCTGTGAATCATGATGTGAAGTCAGATTACACACAGGGAATTTCAATTATCTGCCGTGTAAGCTCAATTTCATAACTTCTGTAGCTTCGCGTTCCTCTATTTAATGAATCTTTCAAGGACTTTAGTGAAAAGTGTACAGAACTTAAAATAAGCAGACAAATAAGGTTTCAGTAGTAGTAAATTCTTCATTTTCTGCTCCAGGGTTGGGTATCCTTATAACCTCTGCTGCACCCTGCACAGCTGTAACTGGCTATACCCACAGCAGCTGCTGAACCCATTAATTCTGCCTTGCCTCTGCTCCACGCTGATTACTGCAGAGCAAGAGGCAGCGCTGAAACTTTCTTATCATCCCAGACAGAAAAAGGCTGAGTCATGGTCTGCTCTTTTCTTAGGCTTTTTTTCCTGTGGAAATTGGGAATTTTCAGGAAATGATAGATTTAAAAAAAAAATACAGAATTACTTATCTGGATGTCTAGTGACATTAAAGTGTGGGAGGAATAAGGTGTTCATGATGTAGTATTACTGAATACATTTAGCATATTAGGTGTGCATATTTGAATCACAAAGTACCTACGACAAACAAAGAATTCAATGATTCTGCGAACATCACATTCTCTGCTTCCTCCTCAAGGCAAGTAGGCTCATAAAAAGAAAGATCAGAGCCAAATCTATGCCCAAGCTTGCTTTCTTTTCAGCAATGAACTTCACAAGAGATTCATTTAATTAAAGCCCATTTTCCAACCAGGGGAAGCAAAAGTTTGTGGTAGGCAGAACTTCTGCAGAAAATTAACCATGCTACCAGTTTCACCATTTCAAAGATTAAATAGGTGCTTCCTCTTCATGTAGCTTCCCCAGAGTTCATTCATACATTGCTCAAAAAGCAGATGACAAATATGTCACCCAACAAAAAATTAGACGCAGCCAAGCTCTTTCTTCAATGGGATGAAGTTTACTAACATTATTTATTAATACCATTTGGAAGATATTAATATCATGGTGACAGCAGATGTTATAAATGTTATATGGACAACAATGTCCAAGTAGGAACATTAACTTCAGATTAAAAACCTGCAAGTTATAATGCGTGTTTATTTCAGTGCTAGACTGAACATCAGCTTTCACCTGCATATTTTTTCCAATGACAAAAAAAGTTCAACTCAAAACCAAATAATTTTTTTCTCTGGATTTAAGCCTGACTAGATGAGATACTCTCCATGTTCTGCCCCTCACCCAAGACAACATTCAGCTGCACACTCCACTGTGGTAGTTCCCACGCTATTTGTTACACGCTGCTGTTTTATGGAGCAGAAGCCTTCCACGCTCTGAAAAGAAAATTGATGACCCACCAGGTGTTGCAAGGCTCTTTCTGACCACCTTGGGACTAGAGTGCACTTGGAAACAAAAGTGCACTCTTGATTTAAAAGGCAAGCAGCAAGGGGCTCAACAGAACTCGCAATCCAGTGTAAAATTCCTTTACAACTATTTAAGATCATCCTTTCTTACTATTTTTCTCTATTTAAAGGAATTGCCTTGTAGAGCAGTCTCTTATTTCTCTGTGGTCATCTGACTCACTTCACTGAACATCTTAATCTGTCAGATATAAAAATGTTCAGATAACATTTTTGTTTATTTACATGCAGTGACAATATTTAACGTACTGCTAAAATCAGTTACTAAAAAATATATGTCAAGCAGAACCTACTCCCAAATCCCACTGAGACACTGTAGCTCAGGCCTTCAGGCAGCAATAGAAAGGAAGGAAAGAGAGAGTTGTTATTGTATAAACGTTAATTTGATATCTTACCTACACAGACCAACAATGGTGCAAGAAGTTCCCACTGTTCCATTATTTTAATACATTTTGCAAAGATTAGAAATGCTGCGTTTATTAGTGTATTAATTTCATGGACCACTGTTTTGGAAAAAAAAAAACTAAGAAATACCTTAAACTGATGAGTTTACAATACACATTTGTACTGATGTACAAAACTGCATTAGGAGGGTCTTAGACAAATATTTCACCTGCATCCTTTGGAGAATGTGGGGAGGGACAAATGCACTAAGTATACTACGTACATTAGGTGACTAACTGAAGAGTGATCCATGGAAACAAGTTTGGGACCTTCAGTTCTGGAAAGTGTCAATAAGAAAGCCAGTTCCAGAAAGGGCGACTGAGAACGCTGCAACAGGCACGCTACACCGCATCAGGCCAAACAGTTGAACAGAATAGGTTTGTCAGAAAGTCTCTTCAGCTTTGTCTAATGTTTTCTTCCAGATGGAAAGGTTAGGCGTGAAAAAACACAGAGCCAAAAAACTAGAAGCTTAAACCACGCCATCTCCCACCCCTGGTAGTGCTGACAGGAAGCTGTAAACAACAAAGCCTAATGATGCAAACACCAACAATGGAGTAGCATAATTTACAGTGGTTAAAGAAGACACAATTAGGTGTAATGGGAAGAAAAGAAGCAAAAAGTAAATGTAAATTAAATATTGCACATTTTCCTAACAGGAAGGTATATTAGGAAGCAGATTAATCTCCCATTACTTGAGTAATTCAAAACCAAATACAATACTTAAGATGCTACAGGGAATAAGCCTGTTCTGGAGAGACGGACTAGAAAATTTAAGATCATTTACATTTCCAATTTCTCAGAGTTTATGATTCTGCAGAAAAACATTAAAGAAACAGGGTTAAAATCCATGGAAGTTATGAGAGGTACAAAATCAATAAATAAAATTTGTTGAAAAATATAATGGCCAATATCCTGCGTACCATTTTACACAACTGTTTAAATAAAATAGTTCAAATTTTTGTGCCTGCAGACTACGGAGACAATCTGATTATTTCCAGTACTTAAAACTTCTTTTTTTCAGTATACATACTTGACTTAGAGTTTAAAGAGTCTAGTGATTTTTGGTTTCAACATAACATTTATTAGAGGTTTCTAATTTTGCAGATGTGCTGAACAGCACATTCAAAAGATAACTGTCATTAAAAAAATTATAGCCAAGCTTTTCTTAAATGCAAATATACCCCTGAAAACTAAATAATGAAAGCTGTTCTTTTGAATTTTTACTAACCTGGAAGACTCCACAAGCCAGCAATTTCCAAAGTTCTTAATTTCTTTTCTAGTTCTGCCACTCGATTACCTAGAATTCTTTGGAAAAAGAAAACAAAACCAAAAGCCAGGGACAGTCAGCTGAGATGAGATTCCTTGTTATACTGAGGTAACCAAAGCCCACTTGCTTACATGACTACAGTTGAATTTTGAAGCTGTTACTTAATTAGTGCAGTAAACCTGTATACTGTCATCTCTTTTCACTAATGGCAATGGACAACCCCCCCCCCCATCCCCCCGAGTTTAAAAAAAAAGAAGTCTACCCAAAAGAATAGCAACTCACAATATTTATACTTCCTTGCCTGCAAATATCTCTTCCTTGTTACTTTTACTTTCTCTACAGCTAAAACCAGAAGGTAAACGCTATACAGACAAAATACAGAAAACTCAAGACAACATCTAGATTGATTTTGAAGTTCAAATTCAGTTTTGGCCTAGTTCTTCATTCACAAAAGTTTCTCTATCACTAAGATTGCTTAAAATGGCAAGGAATATCTTTCCTACTACATCTTTTCTTTCAGTGCTGAACTCTGTTTTCTACTTTACTAAAAAGCTTCAAGTTCTTTAGTGCCTTTATCACCCACTCTCAGTCTTCACTGCATTTCTTGGGTCATTCCTTCTTTTGTATCTGATTCCTACACAAATACTATTTGCAGTTAACTCTCCTGCAGGATTTAACTCTTAGTCTTAATTCTCTCCCGAGATCAAATGAGAGATTTCATTTCTCTTGCAGAGAGCTCTTTTTTCCAATGAATTTTTGAAAGTGTTTCTCTCACAGACACAGCAAGACTCCTAGAGTTAAAAAGTCTTTAAATAAATCCCAAACAATACTCAATAGAGTGAGAAACCTAGATGAGGCAGCTATTGTAAACATGACAGCAGAGATAATGGACAGCAAGTTTTACTCATCAAATTACAGCAACAGGATAAGTCAGTTAAATTTGAACTGAATGCTGAGAAGCAGCATATCACAACACTGCAAGGCAACAGTATCTTCCCATGCTCACCAGTGCTCTGTAATACTGCACTGCGTGCTCTCTACCGAGGGTTTTATGCTGCAGACGTTTGAGCATACTGGGAATGTCATTACTGACAAGATGGCAGAATCTGGGAAGGATGTGAAGAGTAGCAAACCCAGCAAATATCAAAGAGGCTAGAAAAATTGATTAACAAGGACTAAGTATTTTTGAAATCTCTACTGTGAGGGCTCTGCAATGACAAAATAAAAGCCTGCAAGTATTTTAAAGATTACAAAAATATCGAGATGAGAGGGAGAATGTAAAAGAGAAAGAGAAAGCTTACAATAAATATCAAAGAAAGCACTGAGAGGTACAGGGGTGTAAAGCAACTAAAAAGCAAACGGTTCATCACATTTACAAGCAGAGGAGAGAGGACATTTGGGAGCAGTTATGTTTATTTCCCCATTGAAACTCAGTAATCAAATAGGTTACCAAGGTTATGATGGATCTATTACTGTCTTCTCCAATTACAATCAAAATTGTTCAAGCCTAGATTTTGCTTTCAGAATGCTTCCATCTGGTATGAGAGACTCAGCCTTAATAACTCTATTTTCATATCCCAGTGTATGGCCTGACATCCAGCAACTGCGCTCTGCAGTACAAAGCAATGGGTGACGGAGAAAGGCACAGGGTGACTTACAAGAAGCTCTGCCTTGTGCACTGGGAGCCCACTCCCACCTCCCTGTCTAAGGCCCCACCAAAGGTCAGCTGAAGGATGCGTAGTTCTCCTGGGAACAGCAGACATGATGCAAGACTATTTCCACGTTGTGTTAGCTCAGGCAGGGAGCCAACAAAACAAAATTGATGTGGTTAATGGTTGCCACCACAAATGGGTCACCAGTTTAGCACTTCTGCCAGAAAAAGAAAAAATCCTTATTATTTTCAGAAGTAGCTCACCAGTAGTTCCAGGGCAGAAAAGGGGGGAAAGATACTGCCCTCCCTGTTGGCTTGCTGTATCACAGAAGGAAACTCAGCCCTCTGCATCAAGTTCAGTTATTGCTACTGCTCTTTTTATTCAGACAACAACAGCGAAGTCACTTTTGTCTTGCTTTTCTTAAATTTTATAATTAATTTATCAGCTGTACCACACTATTTCTTAAGATTCTGGAGCAAATATATCCTGATAATTCCTACTGGATCCTTGGAAGAGGTGCTAAGCTATTTTTTAACCTCTTGCAGATTCTCACGTAGAAGGATCATACTGCAGCTCTGAACAATGGTTGGCAAAAAGAAAGGACAATACTTAACCCTGCTCCTTTCATTCAGGAAGAGAGAAAAATACATTCAGTGATGAGTATGATTCTTCTAGTTTGCTCCAAACCACATTATCTGAAGACAAGTATGGGAGAAATGAACCCTAGTAAAGACGCGAGTTCTTATAGAAACATTTTTTTAAAAAATAAATGTGTAAGCAATCCTAAACAGAGTGTGGTTTATCCCATTCCTTCCTTTCCCGTGACCTCCAGATAATTCGCCACCTTTGTATGTGCTGTAGGAAGACTGAGCTGTGGTAGCCTGGAACGGTAGGTATTTTTAAAGGTGCTGCATGGGTTGGTAGCATCAAATTCCCTAATCTATTTTTTTTAAATCTCTCGCCATAGTGGACCAGATCCTTCGACTAAAACAGAAGGATCACATCATGGACAAAGGTGCCAATAGTTATTTCTATTGTCCTCTGGTCATGTGTCTAATGCAATAAGGGAGTTAGTCTAAACCTCCCTCCAGGACAAGGTTTTACAGAAGTCTGTTGTTCATTGAACAGCAGCCATGCTCCCACCTGAATTTAGAAGCTCCTTTCTAGCTTTCCAATCTGCCCAACATAGATGGCCGTAATCTGAAGGGAGCTGTGGTAATTTACAGCACCTGAGCTCTGTTCACCTCACTTTCAATTTAGATCTTGCTACAGAAGGCATATACCCTCATACAGATACAATCACCTAAATGTCTGTAAATAGGATCTGTCACGGTCACGTATCTAGTTCTATACATCACACAGAAACATTACTCAGTTACAGACTGACACAATCCATTTTGTAATTGTGGTCATGACCGAGCTTGCCCAAGTTAGAAATGTTAAAATTCGTGCAACATGTCTAAGCAGCAGAGCAGCTTCTACACTGATCTGGCTTGCACGGGTGCTGGTAATTTCAGGAACAAATGGCACTAAAAAGAACATCTAAGAAACGGTTTATTGCTGGTAGAAGAAAAGAAGATTTTTGTCTGCTTGCTAGGCAGGGTTAGGACTCTTTGTTTTTGCATTTATGTAACTATTTAATCTTGCAACAGACTACTGCATACAGAATTCATTTACAACTGCCTTTTCAAATTAAGCTAATGTGCTTGTCAGAAAAAACACAGGACGTTACTTAAACTTAGCAGGAGTAGCTACCAATCACCTGTGGAAAATGACCTGTTTTTCTTCCCAAACAATTTCTTTTTTCCTTAAAAGTGGGGCTAAAAAATTAAGGGCTGGATTTAGCCCACTTGTTCCTACGCACATACTCCCACCGCTCCTTTTATCGTGCCACATATTTAGAAAAGCAGCAATAACAATAGCGTGTCTGTTCCAAGAGCAAGTGACAATGGATGTTTTTAAATGCAAGCAACAAAAGAGGTTTTGACTTTAGAGTAGGTTACCTGTTTGGAGGAAAATACGTTCATATGGTCTGAAAAGTCTAATCTATGGATAATAGCGTCACTAATAGGTAAATCATCTATCAAATATCAAAAGCAGAACTTCTTCCCTGAATGAAATAACCAGCCCAAAATCTCATGTTCTTTACCCAATAGAATCTCACCTTCCTCACACAGCAATCTGAAGGCGTAACTGTGTCCTCCAAACATGCTCTTTCAGCAGGGAAACCCAGACAAACAGGACAGACAGGCGAAGGAGAAGACTTCTACTTTCTGACTTGTGTAAAACCTTTTGTCATTACAATTTTCTTTAGCCCCACATCCTTCTCAACCCTTACTTTGAATGGAAAAAGTCTTCAACAAAAGAATGCATCTTCTACTAGTACCAGTTTATGGACCTGTCCATTTTACTTGTGCACTGACCTCACTCTCATCTCTAACCTTCTCCAATAGGTGGGCAGTTTCTTCCCCATTTTCAGAAGTCACCAGTCTCTACTTGTAACTTTTTACATGGCAAAGAAGTGCCCCAACAACCAGCTAATGCACCTCAAATAAAGGATGTGTTTCCCTGATGTCCTACTGGCATTTCCCTCTTACCCTTTAACCCTTCTGGGTCTTAGGTGTTTCCACTTGAAGTAGTTCCCATTACTCCTAGCTCCTTAAAAGTTTCTTTAATCCGACTAAGGCCAAAGGTGACAAAAAGAATGAGCATACCACACAGGAGTGTTGCTGAGGCTCTTCAGTCAACTTGCCCAGGATTTGTCTTTATTTTTTTTTGCCCCTGAAGCATCCTGAACTAACACAACACTACAGCTCTGAGCACACACTCCTGACCAAGGAGAGATATGGACTGTCACCTCCCTCCAAGATCTGGTCTTGTACTGGGCACAGAATATTTGTTCATGCACACATCCAATCTCTACTCCCATGGCTATATATGACCCGTTAGGCATGCAGATAAAAGAATCTTATCTCCTTGTGAAGGCTTATCTCAAGAAAACCCATACTGAAGAGCTGAAAGCAGAGACAGTGGTATCAGAAAGTAAAACCATCATCGCAACAATATGTTTGAGAGATGCAAGAGATTGCATATGATCAAAAAGATACAGAATTAAGAAAGAAGTTTGCTATGGTTATAAGCAAGAGTATGCAAACACCAGGTAACAATACCATGTCAGGACATAAAAGGCAAAGATTTGTTATTCCAAGTATAACCAAAGTTACTCTCTGGATTTTTTCCTTCTGATGTTACATTAGCAGTAAGAAGGGAGCAAGCAGGTGTTAGTCCTTCATTAGCACTGCTCAGTGCAGGAACTCCTCTTGCATTATATGACACACTTACAGACACAAATTGACTGAGCTGCCATCAGTTAGATCTGGGCTACATTTTCACTGCTTTAGTCTCCCTTTAGCTGATTAGGCATTTGCTTTCTCAAGAGTATTAAGAGTGGCTATAAACTGCTCTTCCACTTCTGTTGCCACATCACTAAGAATTATGCAATGGAGTCTGCCTAGTATCAGAGTTATCAATTTTCAAAATGAATCATCTATTCTAGTGCAATACAGTTTACTCCAGTACTATTCCTTCCTTTCATGAAAGATGTCTGCCTGTTTCTGGCATCTGGTCCTGATGTGCTTTTGAGAAGCCTGAATAACCTCTGATTACCAGTAGTGACTCAATGATTTTAAAAAAAAAAAAAAAAAGGGAGGGGGGCGGGAACTGAGCACAGAATCAAGGAACACTTCCTAGCTCTGATTTTCATACGCTGTATAAGGACAATAATATCAGAATGTCAGAAAATGTGTCAAAAATTATTATATTCTGCCATGATAGGAGCTGTGCAAGACACAAAGAATTACTGATGAATAGAATAGCTAAGAGTAAACAAATTCTCCTTGAAAGTTCAGTTCAGATTTTTTAAAAAATCATATAGTAGCAATCCAACTGTGTTTATCTCCTACAACTTTTGACAAGGTAACTATGGGGGCAACAGCTATCATTTGTATGACACCTAGGCCGCTAGCCTGGGCCAAATGTTAACACTAAACCCTTTCAGACCCTTTCCTAGGTGTAACATTTACTATTCCCACCAGTGTTCATTAGAAAATTCCTACATTAACAACCAATTATCACAGATCTTCTCCTCCAGTTCAAGGGTGTCTTCCTCCTAGCAGCTTTTCTTTAGCCTCCCTACAAACTACCTGCTAGAAGTCTCCCGTGTGATTACGGTTTGTTTTAAACCTGAGCAGCAAACTAATCCTTGCCTAGCAGAGGCACACAGACCTCTGTCAGCCCCAGACTTTACTGTGAAAATGTAATTTTTCACTAAACACATACCTGATCTGAAAAACTAAAGAACCCACCAGTTAACAATAACAATGAAACTTCTGTAAAAATGGACCTTCCTTCCCATTTCCCTGAAACTCGCACAAAACTATGACTTTTCCATAGCTTGGTAAGTTCTATTTTACTTAGAAGTCATGTCACCTACTTGTTGGTTTGCCTTTGGTGTTGTATGACCATGTTTTTTTCATGGATAGTTTCCAGCAATGCAGTGGCCAGTGATTTGAGATCTGAAATGGACTGTGGTGTGGCTGGTAGGCTACATCCGTGATCCTCCGACAACAGCTCTTGGACTATAATATTAAAAACATAAATGAGTTTTGGCTTCTGATGCACAGAGGCGTGACACAAACATTTACTTAATATTAAAGAACTACTCTTACTACTTAAATGAATACATATTTTTTCCCTTCAACTAACAAACAAAGCCAGAAGACCAGAAATATAATATCTAGCCGGCATAAAGATGGTGGCTTTCTAAGCTGATGGTCATTCCACAGCAATTGCCAGAACAAGTATATGTAGACACAACTTATATTAACCCTGTTCTGCTTTTGGAAAATTATTTTTGTTCAGAAGAAACCAAACTCATTCTTCTACAGGCCTACAGATTGGTAAAAATCAGTCATTTCTCTCCAACTTACATTAAAACATAAGCCCACAAGGAAGCTTTTCTTTTACTTTTTCGAATTATTATATCCTTCAGGTTACTTAAGGCTGATGTGAAAATACAGTTACCCATGAACCCTTCCTCTGCAGCTTAGAGCCTTTACCTCTCAACCACATCAGGAAGTTCACTAGTATCATTAACTTCTGTAACTACCACCTGGCTCTGCCTCTTTTTATATATATATGTATGTATGTATGCATGCCTGCATGCAAGTACATGGAGAAGAGGACAGAAGAGACATCAAAAACAGAAAAGCAAGTTTCAACCTACCATGACAAATACTACTGATCTCGCATGTGTGTATGTGTGTGAATATACAAACTCCTAACTTTCTCTTCTCCTTTCTTTCACATTCTGGATATTTTCTTTGAGGGGGGAAAACAGATTACTCCATTTTGCAATCCCACAAAGAAACATGGGACAGAAGGATTTCTTACAAAACATACAAATGTAAAAGCTTCCAAGAACATGAGCAGAAAACCTGACTTAGGGCCCCTCCTCTACCACCCAGTCTATTTTTCATTGGAATATGAATTGTGATTGCCATTGTTAGCAGAGCAAAGAGATGAATAAAGAAGTGATTTGTCAGGGTCAGAGTTGCAGAGGAGTTTAGAGATTAAAAAAAATTGGTAAAACTCACAGGGGAGAGAGAATAAATGGCAAAAGAGTAACAAAAGGAGTAGCAGTACTCAAAAGGCAAATTTTATGTTGTCAAGTCAACTGAGAAAAGGACAAAAATTAGCACATGAGAATAAACAGGAAAGAGAAGAAAGATTTTGGTTTGGTTGGTGAGGAAAGGGTTACTGAAATCAAGAGGTAAGATGGAAGGAATTCAATGAGATACACAAACACCATGCTACGTTTATGTAATACCTTGTTTTGCAGACAGGACTCCAGTCAAAGCACTGCTACTGGATCTACTATGAGTCTTTGAATTTTTTCTTCTCTCTAGTGCATTCTAAGGAAACAATAAATATCTTATTTAGAAGAACAGTAGCTAACAAACCCTTTCATTAGGAGTAAAGAATCTGGAACTTTGGATTTTGGTCTCAGAACAACTCTGCAGGGCCTGGAGCTTACACCCATCATAACCTATGGGAGCGTGACTCTCCTGGAGTACTATTCTCCAGCCTAAAAAACCTTTGCAATGTTACGAAGACTCATTCTGTCCCACTGCAATCACTTTATTGTAGTCTCTCCCACCCACTCTCCCCAATGCCTTTTTAAGACTTGCCTATTTTTTAATAATCTGCTGAGTGCCAGTGAAGATACTGCAGTATCCTGTAAAGCATATCAGTTGGGCACAAAATCAGACTTTCCCCACCGTTTCTTCAGAGAGGCTTCAAAGGGAAAGCTCAAACTCCTCTATCAGAGTTTTCAAAAGCCCTTTTAGTAGAAAATACTTTCAGGAATTTGCAGCAGAATGATCCTGCTACAGAAGTCCAGCTCTTCCAAAACAGTTACAGTTCTGTGAAACCCACCAGACTACCAAGATGCTCAGTTCTCCCGAACAAACTCACACTCCAAGAGACCCAAGTCATAAGTGTGAACATACACTGAAACAAACTTGGCACTTTGAGTTTTGCTCACGCGCAAAAAGCAGTAAGTGCTGTGACTGCTTCATAGTGACCTAAATGGTTAAGAAGTCCTATCGACAGTCCGAAGACAACCCTCTCATGCTCTGACAAGCAGCCTCCCCTCCCACACCCCAAAATCACTCACAGAAGAAAACAGAGTGCTTGACTTCAGGGAAGAGCGAGAATATTTTGCCCTCAGGATTCAGTCCTGAAGGTTTCATGCAAAACAGCATATATCTTAAGCCAGGAATGGATGACCAATAAAGACTTAGCAATCATTAAGACACAAGAAGAAATAGTGCAGCCATTAGGGAACCGGGAGACAAGACCTGCTTGTGACAGCAACACAGCTGCCATCATTCACTATACACTGCGTGACCTGCTACTTTCACCTGTGAGCAGGCTGGAAGGCTGATCACCCTCCCCAGCAGGAGGAGGGTTCCACCACAGAACTTTAAAAAAAGGTATTTAATTCATTTTTAAAATACTCTTAATGAGCATCCCTTTGTACTACATCAGCTAAGAAGCCTACAAGGAAGACTGAGCATGTAATATGTATACATACCAATACTGGCAGAATGTTAATGGTGGATTTTCCTTTGAAGACACAATTTTGTTCTTTAAATGCATATGAATGTGAGAATGAACAATAACCTCCATAAACAAGGAAGCACAGTTTACATGATACACTGAGAGGATCTTACCTTATATTTAGTAATAGTAGACTTAAGAAGGTTGACTTCCTCTTGAAGTTGTTTTAATCTCTCTTGGAGATACCTGAAAAAGAAATGTCATCAATCCTTTACTTCATGTTACCTTCAAGTACTGCCTCAAGCGCTCCTCTACTATTTGGCATGTCCTCTCTTTGAACTACCAAGAGTTCTTTTCCCTCTGCAGTTTTGTGAGGTATAAAATAACAAAATCTTACTGCTCTTGACCCCATAAAACTTTAAGTAGAGAAACAAATTGCATCAGAAAAGGAGGGTGCCCTTCTGTTAGATTTGTCAAGCATGCTGCACAACTGTTTTATATCGGTCCTCAGGTTTTTGGGGAGGGAAGCTAAAAGGATATATTTATGTCTAGAGGGAATAGTCAGGAAGCATTTACTCGTGTCCTCTGTAGTTGAAGGTCTGTGAGATGGACACATGAAGATTTGTATACGTATCAACACAAGACCCAATTATGTGGAACTTCTGCATTGCCGTATCCATCACTTACATGGCACTTCTCATTAGCAATCACAAAGTAGAAAATTTAACAGTAGAGTTGAAAAATGGTCTACAGTTTACTGAAACAGTACAGTTCTTCCTAAGAGAGTTTATGCACTTGGAGTAGATGGCTATTTCCAGATAGGAAAATATCTTTTTCATGTATAAAGGGTTTATAAAATATCCTCTTTCATGTTGTGCAACTGCAGCTATGTTAGGGTTTGTGACAATTTAACTATTTTAGAGAAAAAACAACATAACACTGTCAGTGGAGCAGGGGGCTTAAATTGACACAGAACTCTGTAGGCCACACAAACCAAAAAAAATGTGGAGTTGCTGGGAGGAAGTAATGCCTTTGATATTACACATCCCTACCTGAAGCATAAGTCTCTGTAAATGGAAAGTGTCTTACAAGATTTATTTCTCTTTAAGGTAATTGTTGATATTAAGGGAAGTACCTGCTATGGCTCTGTCAGTGACTCCTCTCTGTCATCCTTAGCAGAGACCATAAAACACATTCTTCTCCCAAGGAAGTGGCAAGAGTATCCACATGGGTGATTTCACCAGCAACTTTTGTTGGCAAATCACTCCATGTTGACAACCTCTCCCTGTGGTGAGAATTATGTCCAAAACTGTTAACTCAGGGTACTCAAAGTTCCTGTTTCCAGTCCAAGATTAGCCCATTACAGCTCACTATGAGTCTCTGAAGACACTGATTTTTAATATTCTTGCTTTTGGTGTCATACAGTGATGGGGAAAAAAGGTCCGCACTTCTTTCCTTTTAACTTGTTTAGCTCTATTTGGGAATATCACTAACATCTCTGTAGCCAAATAAAACATTGGCAATTTCCTGCAGCCTAACAGTCAATATTATTTGATGGTTAGCTACAGTGCAAACAAAACAGACCAAAAAATTACCAAAATCTATTAACTTTTAATCTTGGATATATTTTCTTTAAAGTTTTGTTGTGACTGACTTCCTGATGCCCCTGTTAAAGCTTGTTCTAGGGAAGCACTAAGGTTTGCAATGCACTCACCTGTTCTCCATGCAGAGAGCATCTATGTCAATGATACGATTTTCATGCCCTCCTAAGACATGATTAAGTTCTTGGTTTAGTCTGTCAGACTTGTCTTGGTAAAAAGAGCGTTCCTCTTTCACATCCTGTAACTCATCCAGCGCAGCCTGAAGATCATATCTCAGAGTCTCGATCTGAGAAGAAAGGAGAGCTGTATGACTATTCTGAAGTTTAAACAAAAGATGACATAGTGCCCAAACTGAAAACAGCAACAAGCACTGCATGTCTGAACAGGATTGATTTTGGACAGTCAAGTCTTTCCAAAGCTCATAACCACCGGTACTTTTACTCTATTTTGGTATGATTTCATTAATTTAAAGGTAAGTAAAACAAGTCTAACTGCTAAAGTTACAAGATTTCTAGAAAACAACTAAAATGTAACAGCAAAAGAAACCTCAATCCATACTATAATTTTGCTACAAACATATTAAGCTGTTTTCATGATATAATTTCTACGACTCCAGGAATTAACTCAACTGAATATGAATTTGGCAAATTTGGAGGATAAAGAAAAAGTCTGTAAGGGGAAATTTATACTAATTACAGGACTTTCAGCAATGAAGTTCCACAGAATAGGAAGAAGAACTGAGAAAACTACAAAATAAGTCAACATGGAGTTTACAGGGTAAGCGTTGCTATTAAGCAAAAGGGTGAAGGACTCCAGTATGAAAGATACTGAAGGACAAAGAGCTTCAAACTTCCAAGGAGAGGAAATGGAGACCGTGAAAAAAAGTCTGCACTGAGTTGAGAAGTCTCCACTAGCACCTCAGAAAACACTGATAAGCCAGGAAGGACAACAGAAGACATGTGAAAAGAGGTCACATTATGAACAGAGAGAGTGCAAGCTTGGGAACAGAGATACCAGAGAGAATCACACTGGAAGAAGACCAAGTGCAGTCAACAGTCCTTCTGGTAAGCTAAAGTAGCGCTGTACTTGAGTGTACACACCTCTTCCTGGCTCACAGAACGGCTCACTCAGGGTGGAACCAACATCGGCAGGAATGAGCACGGGAACAACAGAGAACACAAACCCCCAAAATTGTCCAGAAAGCTATGTGTTGGTATTAGGGAAAGAGTCTGATGAATTGGATGCTTCATCATACATAGTATTAATACAGACTTGGGGTAGGGAAAAGAGGTCTGATGCAAGAATTTTTCAGAAGAGTAGCTAAGAGGCAGGAGGAACAGGAGACTAACAGCACTTCTACAGAAAATTTGATTCAGAGAATATCTTTAGGAGGTGCATCAGCTACCACATATTGTATTGAATACTTATAACAGCTTTCACTAAGGAGTCTTTCTTTCACATTCATTGACAATATTCAATTGTCACGAACTGCCTTTGCACATTATAAAAAGAGAAGAATCAATAATCTAGAAAATGAATTCCTGAGATTAGGAAACTCACTCTAACCACGTATGCGTGTTGAAGTTAGAGCTCAATAAGAACTATTTCTGTAAAAATCCCAACACCTTCACTGCTATTTGCAATGTTAATCAGCTACCAGCCCTCCAAACACAATGGAAGCAGCCAATTACTTGCACTAGCTCTGTAAAACATGACAGTATATGCCTGTTTAGTTATTACTTGTTCTCGAGCCTTCTCCAACTGTTGAACAAGGTCCTCCCGTTCATGTGCTGCAAAGTGGCGAGCCCCAACTTCATCATCTCCAAGTCTTTGCTTTGCTATTGTCATTCGAAGGAGCTGCGATTACAAAAACAGATTTGGTAAGCAAGAGAACACAGGCTGTAGCATCAGAGTATATCTGCATTAGAGAAAGTAAATCTGTCATAGATTTCATCTCTTCCAGGCCACACACAGCTGGTATTACTAAACCAGAGGGAATTTTCTGATCTGAGGGCTCAATCCTGTTCTCAGTGAAAAATTCCAGTTGAACACTCAAAGCATCAACAGGAGCTGAATTAGACCTTGCAACAATAGTCCTCAGAGTATACAGATGATGAAAGACCAAGTAAACACAGGCACGTGGTCAATGTTGTTTAGGAGTGACAGGAACTAATTTTGGTCAGACTAAAACTAGAGAATTCTCAGAAAGCCATTTTCATATGTAAATCTTAAAATTCTCTGCAGCAGAGAACTCTTCCTAGTTAAGAATAAAAAGGCACAATGTGGCTTGCCCAGCTTAATTTTACTGATACCACTTAAAATCCCACTGCGCTACATCAGTGCAGAATTTGCATTAACAGCTGCTAATACATTTGCTTGTGCATTATTTTTTTCACCTACTCAAAAAAGTTAATTCATGTTAAAAAACAAAAAAACAGGCCCACCACAGACTTGGCCAAAATGCTCTAACAGCTAATGAACCCACGAACTTTGTGACAGCTGAAGGCAGTCTGCCTTGAATTAATACACAGTTATATTCAAAATCCAAAGCAAAAAGCAACTACCTTTCAAGAATCATGGAGTATTAAAGTAGCAGTCCATAAGGCATTCAGCATTTAGAGTTGTTTATACTGAGTATAACTAGGCAAAAGTGTTGCCTCCCCATGGCCTCATTTGTAGGACCTCCAGAGACTAGAGAAACCCACCACAATAACCAGCCTGACTTTCCCCGTATCTTTGACTGCACCAAGGAATTAATGTACATCATTATATTGCAGAATTGGGGGGGGGAAATCAATCTTCTGAAGTAGAAGATTGTACATTAAAATCTATCTTAGGTATTTATGGGATGCCAGTCACCATAGCTGCAATGTGCCAATTAAAATCCTGCTGATGCAAGACAGACTATCAAAATCATCCTCTCCACTTATTTCAGCTCCAGTTCAGTGCAAGTCAGTGAAGCTAGTACAACTTGTTCTGATAAGCAGTTCGCTCGTACAGGGGAAGCTGTGCCCCCAAAAGTAACTGGTTTTGGCAAACTACATTTCCCCATCCCCACAGGGAAAGTACAAACCACTGCACAGTTAGTAAGGCTGAATGGATCCTAGGAGATATAATTCCTATTAATTCCTTTATCAAGACAAATAAGTCAAAAAGGCAAGTAGCAAATCCTGGAATGGCTTCATAGCTATGGGACTGGTTTTTTAAAATGCTAAAAGGCTGATGAACAAAAGGTATGGTAACACTATTTAATTCAGTTAGATTAATTTAATTTCAGGAATCTCTTGCTAGCGAGAAAGGCAGTAATAAACAAATCTAATAACATTTTGAGGACTCAATCTTGTTCAGAGAAACTGGAAATGGAAAGAGGAATCTTGCTTTACCAATGCCTCCAATGCCTGCAGCAGAGCAAAACTTCTGCGTAACGCTCGGCACCAGGCTGGGAACTGGATCAGAGCTGTGACTCATGCACTGTGACCAATCCTCCTCCAGCCAGGGAGGGCGTGAGGCATAAGATGCAATTATAACTGCAAGGAATTATTATGTGCAAGGTCAAACAGTCTGCCAATAGAAGAGAACTCTTTATTTACTACTAATTTTGAGACAAAAAGAAATGTGGATGAAGTCTTACAAAAAGAATGCTTCAGAAATACAAATTCAGCCACTAAAAGCAGCGTTACAAACATACATAAAATAAAGTAAAATACCAGTCCATAATATGACAGAGTGCTTCCTCCAGACAGTTGGCCAGTCAGAGAGTTGACAGGGCAGAACAGGCCAAGTCCTTTAATTCTACATCATGAATGTCTCATGAGGCACCACCACCTGCTATAAAATTCTTCCCTAAAAATGCTGTGACCCAAAGAGACACTAAGCGTTATGCCAGAGGTTTAAGGCTTTATTTCATATATTAGTATTTTGTTATAAACTTTATACATCTGCCCTCCGGCTGCTGTATTTTTATTTCTGTAATTCAGAAAACACTGAGGAAAGGACCGCTCAACTTCATTTGGCAGCTAGAGAATAGGTTAACGCTACCCCTCAGGATGCCGTGAACAGCACCCACAGCAGAGTGGATTTAAATTAATGGCACCTTAGCAGAGATAGCTCCTGTTTGTCAGGAACCCATAGATTGTTAACCAGAACAATGCAGTGCTGCAAGCCACTAGTCTTTATTACTGTAATATCACAGCTTTTTTCTTGATCAGTGTCAGCTAAAGTAATTATTTATGAAGTAGCAGCTCTGTAGCAGCCCCACAATGCCCCAAACAGGTTTCACTGCAATAGCTGCTGTGCAGGGTAGCACTGCGCAGACAATGCCTGCGCCAAAGTTGTACATTCCTGATTAACGATAAAACATGCAGAACGAAAAGGGAAACAAGCACAACCGGTAAAATCTTCATGGAAGGAAGAAACCATCATGTTTAGCCACAGTCACTGACAGCAATTGTCTTCACCATGTTGCCTACAAAATCTCAAGAAGAGGACCAGAACTATGCAAATTTGCTACCTTAAGCCCCAGTTCTGCCAAAACACAGGCACAACATTTAACATTTTGCACTGTTGCTGCATGATTGATTGGCTGCCTTATAATAAGGAGCTGTCAGTAATACTGCTGCAATTGTTTCCCATGCATCTTCCTCTCACTTAGCACTGCCCTCGACAGCTTACACAACCATTTTTTTGCGTGGGTAGGAATTCAAGTGGAGGCAACTGAGTCATCTAGTCTTCCAGAAGCCTCCAGTTTCTCATATACTTTCCATTTTCACCCTTTTACAAGAGAGAATTATATTTCCTAACTATCCTCACCTAAGTTTCAGTAATTGTTCTCTGAGCATTGCTGCCAGAATGTTAGGAAGGAAAAACATGTACAAATAACTATCACAGAATCGTTTTCATGTGTCAGAGCTGGTAAGAGATTGCGATCAATCATAAAAATAGTCTTAGATATCTGTTGCTGCAGCACTGCAGTCTAACTATTGCTCTATTTCTGAAATTGCAGCAACATAGCCTTTGAGAGACTGCCTCAAGAAGTTGTATTATTTGTGCCCACAGAATTCTAGCTGAAATAAAAGGAAAAAATTAGTCCAGTTAAACCAAACGCAAGTAATTTGTTATTGCCTAACTGATGATGTACTTAACATGATTTCAACAAGTAAAATGTCACCAGTTTAAGGTCTTACTAATCCAAGTCACTGTATCCTGCTCGTAGCAAACATAAAAGCAGTGAAAAACAAGTCATGCTATCAAAACAGTTCTTTATCAATAGAGCTAATGTGTGATATTTAAAGAGTTTTTTTTCTTTTTCAGTCCTACAAAGCTCTTGCCACTCAGTGACAAAGCCTGTATGAGTCACCCCTGCTCAGACAGAGGCAGAATTGTTCATCCATAAGCAGCTTCACTTGCTGCAAAAGCAGCTGTTTGTTCATCTCTTGCCAGAAGTAACGTTGACGTAGACCAGCTGGGCAGGATGCCCTCCCTCACTTCGGATAAAGCATAGAGAAGAATGCAGGGGAAAAAATGTAAGAACTAGCAAATTATTATAGTTCTTTGTTTTTGTATATACCATGCATTATCTGGACTCCAGTGCCTGAAGTAACCCAGCTGCTGGTACAGGAGAAATGATGAGCAGAACAGAACAGCTTCAGGAACAAGCCTAGAATTTTATCACCAAAGCTAGAAGGGAGCAAAATCTGACACGGGAGGAGAGTGTTAGATCCCTCAGAGAGATGGCAATGCTTTTTTACGCACTTCAAAAAACAGCAACCTGACTCTAAAAAAAGCTCTATTTCTCATTTACTAGGAAAGTGAAGAATGTATTCCAAAAATGAAAATCCTAGTCTAAATTAATCCCTGTCTGATGCAGTTCCTCCCTCCCCCTCTTTATTTAGCAATGCGCTATTTTGCACCTTTTGGAGAGGGGCACAGTGGGCAGAATAACTCTTTTTGTATTCTTCCATTTCTATGAGGGTCGTGAATACAAATTCATGCTGAGAATACAGATGTCACAAAGATGACCAGCTAACATCAAGTTAACCCACAAAGGCAAATCTACACAAAGGCAGTTCAAGCACAAAGTAGGCAGCTCTGCGATACCAAGATCATATTGTTATAAGGAATTAGAATAGGCACATAACCTTGATATTTAAATATGTTGTAGTTGTACTACCTTTGTGTTCTGTTTGTACCCTTGGTTATGCCTTCAGGACTGGCTTGGGAATGGCTCTATGTATGGCATAACTTTAGTACTGGAGAACTGCAAGGCACTGCCTTCCACACTGTAATACAGCCCACACAATAACATGCAGATGAAAAGAAACACTGGGGAAGCTGGTCTTTGAAGACTTGGGCAAGTTACACTGAATGCTATGCATACTACAAATTCAGGTTTCACTTGACCCCTTCCCAGCTCCCTGCACACCTTCAGGGAAGTCCTTTGTGGTAAACAATGAATAAAACTGCATTATGACAATATACTTATGTTTAAAATAAAATAAATAAAATAAAATCAACTTAAATGGAAAGAAAAAAGCCACATGAATAATTAAAATCTGCGTCATTTTTATTCACATTTTTAAATCCCACTTTAAAACTTGTCGTTGAGGGAGGGAAGTTATCATTCATTATTTGTTTCATTTTTTACTTCGTTAACCACCTCGACTCAAATTCAACTTCTCACTAGTCTGATCTCTGAATGTACTTTTGTGTACAGCTCCAGCTGTGAATGTTACACACATTTGGCTTGAGTTTAAATATTTCAATTAACAGAGACAACAGGAGTTTGATTAATACCAAATGGCAGATTTTGAGCAATGTTCCATATAACTTGCTAAATTTAGCAATAAAATAAATTAGTTATGTAAGGGTAATAGGATGAGGGCTTAATGCAAAGTTCGCTATATATATTTGTGATCACCTCCTCCATATTTCTTAAGGGAAAAATTATGCCTCCACTGGTTTTATCATCTACTAAAATTTAGCATTTTCATTGCAAAATAAATTGAAAATTATCATACAATGAAGAAGAAATGCTTATCCATACTTATTTGTAAGAGGAAATACCACTAAAAGACCGACAGAAAGACCGACAGAAAGTCCGACAGAAAGACCGACAGAAAGACCGACAGAAAGACCGACAGAAAGACCGACAGAAAGACCGACAGAAAGACCGACAGAAAGACCGACAGAAAGACCATGAGATCATTAAAGCAAGGAAAAATAACGACAACAGAGCAAAAGCAGCACAAAAAAAGATAAGCTTCACTTACTGGTATCCTATACAAGCTTCTTTCGTCCTATTGTTTTGAGCATTTATTGTAATCCAAGTATTCGAGAAATTCTGCAACCCATTGTTTTATTTGTTTTCCTAAAAAGTAAATGCAAAACTCCAGCCCAGTTTACACAATCCATGCCATTTACTGATAACAAAAGTTTATAATACCTTATTGTCCCCTTGTACTTCTCCCAGTCTCTGTTGAAGCTCTCTAATCTCGTCTCCAAGATGTTTATTTCGATCTTGAGCCTCACTCAGTAGTTGAGCAAGATTTGCCTAGAAAAGGAGCAATTAGCAGTCAAAAGTTAGTGCCTATGGAGGGAAGTAGAAGTGGTGATTGGAAAGAAACCCTAAACTTACTTCTTATCTGCCAACAATATTTACTTTTATTGTTGTTGGTACCCAGACTTCAGGCTTCATTAGAGAGATAACAACAAAAGTCACCAGGGTTCCTTTATCTTTAACAATAGGAAATACATACAGGATGTGTGCATACACACTCCCAGAACATCACACAAACCCCAAACAAAACAGAGGAAAAACATCCAGGCTACTTCTGATATCTTGGCTGCTGGGAAGAGCAAAACGCAGAATACTTTGACAATATTTATACGAAGTTGCCAAAACAGTAGTTTTAAACTTGCATATAATTAGACAAGAGGCATAGCTAAGAAATAATTATGATATAATTATATTCCCTAATAGTGTTTAGGACAGATTCCTAGCCAGGAAAGAGGATGCCAGCCAGAGCCCCTGCCCCTATACAGAGCTGTACAATGGATATCTAGTAGGACAAAACTTCAAACACAACCTGACTTGTGTTGTTAGCTAGTATGCAGACTTCTAGAAAAATAGAGTGAAAGAGATTAAGAACAAGCATACACACACCCCTGCCCCAAATAATCTAGGTCAAAAGTTATAATTTACACTAACCTACTAAGTTAGCAGGGTGAGCAGTCTGATCTGTAATTTTATAATTAAATCCCATCAACTTGATCACTTAATCAAAAAATAATGCAAGCTCCTCCTTTCCTACCTATGGTATCTGAAAGTGAGCAAATACTACAGATAAATTTATTGTATTTTTTCCCCCAGCAATATCTCACGAATACACAAAGGAAAAGCCTACCAATGACATCTCTTCTAAGAGTTATAATCATAGTGGCTAATGTGCAGCCTTATAAGACATTGCCTGTGGACGGCTAGGTGTGTCATACATTGCCATAAATCTGAAGGGTATAAAAAAAATGGAAGAAGAAATTTCAGATCTTCTAAGCATGTTTTGGTAAAGCCCCATGGGTCGATATTTCTAAGCTACCCTTACATGTACTCCCTGGGTTTGAGGCCAATGCATCAACTGACTGTTCTTAGTTTTCTCTAGGTATTTTAGGTTTAGTTTTAGTTCCCCTACTTGTTGTGCTTCTTTTTCAACTCCTCCATTTCTCTATTTTGATCTCTCTCTTTCTTGTTCAGTCCTGCTTTTTTACCCAGTCATTCTCACTACGACGTGACATCTCATAGGATTCTTTTGGAGTTGTATCTCTAGAAGTCATAGACTGTTAAACCAGCAAGGCACCTGATAGCCACTCCTGTGATCCTTCCCCTTGTTCACTAACAACTGTTATTTCCACATGTCCTGTTTTATATTTAAGAGAACTCTTAACGTGAATATAGCTATGCATGCATCTGACCATTTGCAGGATTAGCCTATTGAACTATAATCCATTAGAACTTTTGTACCCTATTATATGAAGAAGCCGGCTCCAAACTCCAATTGGTCTAAAATAGCAATAGCTTCAAAATTTTAAACAGAAAAAGTAACTCGAGAAACTGATACATCCATCCTACTTGGTGAACAGCAAGCCTGATTCACTGCTACAGCTTCTGCACTTCTGGTGCTCTGAGATCAAAGGTTCAGAAGAAAGTAATGTAAGTTTCCCACAGTTTTGGAAGAAAATAGAGTATTTTTTTCAAACTACTGATATACTTGAAGACTGCAAATTTGGGAAAATAGTGTAATAGCAAAAGAACCATAAATAGCCAATTACAGGGCCAAAATTAAGCTGCCTCTAATTTTATTTTGAAGACAGCAACCATTCAAGCAATTCAGAAGGTTCCTCAAGTATGCTTTGGTAGAATGATTTTTTTTTCCCTACACATTAAACAAATGTGTAATAGTCATTCATACATTGAATGAATCAAGGAGCTTCAGAACACATTCAGTCAATGGTTCTGAGAGGTACTTCTTAATGGCTGTTTAAAAGAAAGAAAACAAAGAATCCATGTTTGCAGGAAATTGTATTTAAACCAAAGTATCTATGGCTACTGCTCAGATGCATTTTTTTCTTTTTTTAAAGAAAGCTGACTCTATCAATAAAGGCCATCCAACCACCAGACTGAGTCAGTTAAAAGGAACATGATTTGCACAAACTTCCCCGAAACACTTCTATTTATAAAGTCCTTTTTTATAATGGATTTGAACAACTCCTAACACCACAATAGCACATGTAATTTCAATACCTGGGAAGAACTCAGTCTCACTAATCAGTGTTTACAGCCACAACACCAGGATTCTAGCAGTCTGTAGTCAAAGCCGGGCGCCCAGTAACTGCAGGAAAGCATTACGATGCCTATACTAAATCTTCCTGCTCAGATTTATTCCCTTTAAAACCATTTCTCCAGGATTGCAATTCTATGCTGAATTTTATTTGTCAGTCATATAAATGACTTAATGTGACAAAAACCTTTATATTCGAGACAGGGATTTCTGAGGAAACTTTAAAAAAGAATTTTAGATGCCAAAATAAAACAGCCTCATTTAAGCATGCTAAGAGCATTACAATGAGCTAAGTATAGACTTGCTCCTTAATGCAAAGCTTCTATTATACTTCTGTTAAACTAAAACAACCAAGCTATGTCACAGAAGTAGTCTCCAGCAATTATTCATTTCCCTGGCTTAGAGGTTCCATACAACTGTAATTTAAATTGTTCCCAGTTTTAAAGGTTTTGGCAAGACCTCATTAAAGCTCTTGGTTAAATGTGGATAAAAGGAGAAATATTTGATTTTCAGAAGTGCTCTACTGGGCTTAAATAGAGCCAGCCAAGAAGATATGTTGAACGACACCTGGACTTGGTACCATTTCTGTGGCATATCTAAGAAAACATACCATATGGTTGAAAGATGATAAAACTAACAATGGAGGACTGGCTTCGTGAACATGTAAACGTGTATTTTTTGAAGAAAGGGGAGAAATCTATACAAGGAGGAAGGCAATTCATTTTTCCACCTGGCAACTTCTTTTCAATATTCATAGAACAAACACAGAATTCACTTAGAAATTTAAGATAAGTTACCTCAGCAGACAATAAAGCTCATATCATTTACCTCTGCAACACAGAACATCTCCCTGAAAAATTAGCCAAATTCAGCTTCTCTAGATTCAATTTCTTCGACGGCTTCTTTTGATTCTAGGTGAAGTCTTAAAGAGGCTTCTGTAACTGCCAGAGATTTTACTTCCTTCACTCACACTATTCAAAACTGACTCCGAGGTACTGATGAAGAGAGATTTCTGAGCCATGGGTAACAGGAGGGAAAGGTGCAGAGGTCTGTACCTTTCTGCTGCCTCATCTTGCCTGTGCAACAACCCGCAACAGTGGAAACTGTTGGTTTCTCCTATCCCCTCTCAGTGCAACTATCTGTAATACTAAATAACTAAATGCTTCATTCAAGTCTCAACTGACTGCCCAATATCAGACAATCTTTCTGGAGCTCTGTCCACCTCTGGTACATTCAGTTTCCGGTAGCTATTCTTCGAGCCTCTGCAGCATGACAAGATATTTATGTCCATCTGTCACAGGAAAGTGTGCATGTATGATTTGGGCACAGTCCAAACCCTCATAGACATAAGAAAGTGTCCCCACATTCCTTTTTCCTCTGACCAAAAGCAAGTGTGACTATTGACAATGATCCCACCAGAAAGTAGGATGAATGGTGAAAAAGATTGATGTGAGAGTGCCAAGTGGGAAGCGCCTACCTTTGTTACATAGGGGGAAAAAAGCACCATAAACCAGAACAGAGCAGAGAGTGAAAGATTCAGAGGGATAGGATCACAGACCTCACCCTTTTCCACTCAGACTTTGTTAAAATTTGCAAGAACTTTTTTTGGGACAGAAGGTGAAAGACAGCCTTACTTTTAGCTGCAGATGAGCATCTGAAACTACTGATGAAAATACCTATAAATATTTATTAATATAAGACAGTAAATATCTGTCAGACAGCAACAGATCTTTACTCACTACTGACCAATGACCCAACAAAACAGTGAAAAAATCCAAATAGTCATCCCTGGCATTATGAACTACATTTGAATTTGGCCCCTTTAGCAATTTTGCAAATCTAGCCACACATACACACAGTATTATTTTTCTTCACAGCACTTAAAAAATGATGGATAGTAACACAGTCTTTAATATAGCTCTCAATTCTCTTGCACATAAATCTTATCCGACACTTTAAAAAAAAAAAAACAACAAAAAAAAAGGACTTTCTGCCCTTAGATACTGCCTGAAAAAGTAATTTAGCAAGGGGGAAAAGGGAGAAACTTCCAACATACCTTTACAGTTTAAAAATATTTTTAAATACAAACAAGCATTTCTATACTGCGGTTTACAATCTTTTACGTTCCTTTCAGCCACACCTTCAAAGAAAGAGGAACACTGAATTACAGGGCTGATAGAAAAAAAAGTTTGGTGAAACGTTAAGCACACTTGATGGGTGTGACTGATAGCAAATTTAATTGCAGTTTCTCCTTCAATGCATTCGTATGATTGCAATGGCTGAATTAATACAGAAACACCTGCTTTGCTTACCAACTACCACTGTTCACTCTAAGGTAGAAAAACTGACGACCTCCCCTAGCACTAGCTTCCTTATGATAAAAAGCCAAAATTATTGTATTTTTCTCTTTAAGCTGAAAAACCATGTAGAAAAGACTTCTGAAATTGTAGGTCCTGGGCATATTGAACAAAATACACCTCATATGGGTCATATTTCCCCACAGAAAAACAACAGCAAAAATAAAATCCTTGCCAAGCAGTCACTTGACATAAAACAAGAGAAGAAGAAAATCCTCTCCTCCTCTGAGTATGTGGTGCTCTGAGAACCAAGCAGGAATCCACCACAGAAGCACACCAGTCAAAACTTGACAAGGCTCTGCAAAACAGGAAGGACTCGCTTGTGCTCACATACTAGCAAGACACTCAGCAATCGGAATTTTTATAGATCTGATTAATAGAACCAAAAAGCCGTTTTAGCAGTAGACATATAAAATTAATACTTTTTCCCTCCTTTTCAACAAGTCTTCTGTGTATTAGCTTAGCATAGCATTGTACAGGACCAAACACCACCCAGACGGACCTAAAGCATTTGCCAAAGGCTGACAGACAAAATAAAGTTAGCATCAACTACAGACTCCTTTAAGAGGCCAGTTTTTGCAAAGCAACTTGTTAACGTACATCATAAGCAGCAACTGAGTATCAGTATGAACCATCAGTATCATGGGAGGTTACTTGGCAGCCCCTTCATTGTGAAGGTTCAGTAAGGTACTTCAGTCCCCCCATACTTCATATGGGCATCAAGTTTTTGTTGACAGCAGATGAACGTTGTCAAAGAGAAATTATTAATTTGTACTTATACAAAGAATAGTATCCTAGGATAGAAGAAAAGATTGTTTCATTAGTTTGTTTTGCCAGAAATACTTTAGCTGCTTTGAGATCTTAAGGACAACTTAAATTTTGAGAAAATGCACAAAAAGAATCAAAATCCCTTAAACATTTTGAGCGTTGTGGCTAATTAACAGAATATTTATCAACAGTATTCAGGTGCAGGGGTGTGGAAAAGTATCTCTCTGTTCCATCAAGGTAAGACACAGCAACCAGAGGAGAGGATGTTGTACACATTAGGTCTGAACAGTGCTCCAAATTTTAAAGAGGGACTATTACACCTATTCGAATCAGCATTTCATCTCTCCTAGCCTCATGTTTATGTGTGGAAGAAACAACAGTGTCACTTCACAAAGCATGACTCCTACAGTGGCTAAGAAGTTCTAGCTCTCGCATACTGTCACCTACCAATGGAACAGTAAATTTCAGTGTGCAGAAACCAAAATCTCTCCACTGGCTACGCTCTCACACAGGCACGTTTTGAAATCCATGGGAATATTGCTCTCTGATGTGTTGCCAGGGCAAACGATCGCACTGGTTTCCATCTGCTACCTTACACTATGGGAATCAAACACGTGCACCTACAAACCAGAGCAAAGTGCACAGGTCTCAGTTTGGCACATGCATAATGTTTTTCATCTTCAAACCCTCTGAAGAGAGGAGGAAATCACATTAATCTTCATGGCACCCTTGTGAGATAAATACAAAATGATTGCTTACCCTGTAGTGTACTTTATCTGTAGATTTTATCTCACAGGACTCTGAATGCAGCTTTTGTGCCTTAGCACAAGTCTAGCAAAACTTCATGAATTCATTAATTAACAAGAAATAGTCACACTATAGTAACACTAGTAATTTTTTCTGATTATGTCAACAACGGTCATAAGGTAATCCCTGAAGTTTGTTTCGAAAGTGAATTGTGACAGCTGAGTACATTAAGCTAGAAGCTGGAAGTGGAAGTGAAAGGGATCAAAATGGGTCCATTTGTGGTATGTCACAACATACTCCTGTCTAGAACCTCCTTTCCTTCTGATGCTCTGCTTGCCCCAAAATGCCACGCTCATGAACCTACTCATTAGCAGAAGTCAGAAGCTGACTGACCAATGTCTTGGTGAGTGGGTAGCATGCTACTGTGATGTCAATGGTTGTTGAAGCAGTCAGAGTCTTGGCTTGAATGAATCACCTTGGGACACCTACAGACAACTATAACAGAGTTAAGGACCACGACCTTCAGGAAAGGCGCACACAGGTACTCTGATGAGATCTTTTGCCTGGCAAAACAGTAAGTATTAAGCTGGGCACTGTACTAAGACTATGTCATCATTATGTTATAAGGCTCATTATTGAGAGCCTCAGAGAGGGTTCTATAACCATGGGATCCTCTCTAAGGCTCAAGAGGTGCTTGGAAGACAGAGGCTGCACTTGACTGCATGAGGCAAAAGTACCTTTGCCAATAGGCTGGCTGAGCGCAAAAGGAGAGCTTTAAACTAGAAATGACGGAGGAGGGAGCAAGGAGGTTTGGGACAGGGTAGGCAAGCCAAGAGCCTGGGATGATGGGAAGAGAAGGGACATAGCAACTCACAAAACAACTAAGCTGAAGCGCAATCCCTTTGAGCATAAGCATGTGAAGAAGGAAGTGCCTGCAGAGCAGCCTTGTGGGGAAAGCTTTCAAGCCTGTACTGTGGAACCAGCACACTTGGACATGTGGGGCCTCCCCTTAGAGGCCTCTACTCTAACACATGCAGCATGGGGAAGAGTTCAAAGTCTGTATGCAGTTACAGGGCTACAATCTCACTGGGATCATGCAGAAATGGTGAGATACCTCACATGACTGGAATGCTGTGATGGAGGGATACCAGCTCTGTAGGAAGGACAGCTGGGAAGGCGAGGAGGGGGTGTTGCCTTTTACATGAATGCATGGAGCCCTGCCTTGGGTCAAGTCAGGAGTCAGCTGAGAGCTTTTGGGTCAAGATTAGTGGGCAGACTAACATGGATGCTCTTGTATGGGGTATCTGCTATAGATCTCCTGATCAGGAACAAGCAGATGAGGCCTTCTTCACACAACTGAAAGAAGCTTCATATTCACAGGTCATGATCTTCAAGAAGGACTTTAGTCACCCCGATACCTGCAAGTGGATGAACACAAAAAAACCCTGAACAACACTTTTTTACTGTGAGAGTGGTCAAACACTGGAACAGGTTGCCCAGAGAGGATGTGGAGTCTCCATCCCTGCAGATGTTCAAAATCTGACTGGTCACAGTCCTGGACAACCTGCTCGATGTGGCCCTGCTTGAGCAGGGGGATTGGAGTAGTTGATCTCAAGAGCTGCCTTCCCACCTCAACCATTCTGTGATCCTGCGATATTTAGCTCCATTTAATTTGACTCCTTATACATTTACAATACAAATAAATATAAGCCCTCACCAGTGAACATATGCATTGCAGCTTTATTCTTGACACACAGCCCCACTGCAAACCCATCATCTCTAACTCAGTGGTCTCACTGAGATCAAATTAAGCAAAGCATGTTTAGGACTGTGGCCCAGCACAGCCATTTTCCTAACCATGCATTCTGCTTCACCTTTGCTTATTCAAGGGACCTCATCTGTATTAAAAGAATTTCCATTTCATACAGAAGGTCAAAGGATTCACTGATCTGTTACTTCAACGACAAAGCTTCTCCCAAACTGAAGTTATACTGAAAATTTAAGCAATGTAGATGAAAATAATAGCCAGTACAAATCACGCTAGAAATCCCATCAATTTTTTTTTCTTTAAGTTTCCCAGCATGGCAACACTGTCCAACAGATATCCAGTACTTGTTTGCCAATGTCATAAAAATGTTCTGTATCACAGCAAATGCATATAAATGTATACCACTGAGGAATGGCAAAATTTCTATTTATATAGGATGCACAACAGATGCTCTGCAGACAGAGCAACATTTTAACACGCTTTTCAAAATGGGGAGTGTCTATTGCTTACAATCTCTGATGAATTTAAACATCAAAATCAACTCTTCATTATTCCTATTCTCCCAAAACATTTCACCCCTCCATTACTTATCCAAAAATTACCCTACGCCTGACACCACGTGGCATAAAACTACCTTCAACTGCAGCATTTAATTGTGAATGTTTGATAAGAGAGGCCAGGAAAGCACTGGCAGCTCACAGGCTGTGATAACAACACTAATGTTAAAACACCTACTACAGGAAAATAGATTTCAGTAACACAGTTTCTCGTTTCCTGCTTTTGTGGGTTGTCAGAAGGTGATACACCTGGAACAATCTTTGGATTATGTCAGAGATATGTACCACTGCACACACAACTTTGAGAGGGAAAACACTGCAGAGCACTGCACAAAAAGGTACTTTTAAGTAACACCAATTTTACAAAAACACGTTCTGAGTTAACTGCTTGCTGATAGAAATTGCCTGGTTACATGATATTTCCATACCATACATAAAATTCTGTGTTGCAAAACAGGGACAGACAGCACGGTGTGGAAAACAAGATATTTTAAGACATCACAAAGCGGAATTGATAATCAAGGTGAATAATGAAGAGATGAAGGAGAAGAAAGTAGCAATTCCAACCCACCTGTTCCATCTAAGGTTCTAGATTGCAATTTCAACAATGTCTCAAGTTGCGGTAAAGAAACGTGATAGCAAATTGTTCAGCACATCCTGTTTTCATCTCATTTCTGACCATGAGAACAGCATGCACTTTTTTGTCACACAAAATTCATTATAGGATCAGGGTCTCTGTTTTTATGAAGTGACTGAGGTCACAAACTTCTCCCAGCAGGCAACTAGGCTTTAGGCAAAAAGGGGATGGAAGAAGTCCAAAAGAGCACAGAGAACTTCTCTCTTTCTTAGATGAGAAAACACTAAGAAATGTACGTACAGTAAAAATGGAAAAATATTCATAACTTTATTATTCTTTGATGCATTTCTCAAAACAAAACTATACTCTTCTTCAGAAAGGTTGCCCTAACTACTCCAGATTATCCACCTTGTATGCTACAGACACCCTCCTCAGGAGAATGAAAACTCAAGAAGTGCACTAACAACCTATTACTGTACAAGCTAAGGTATATATTGTCCTTGGGGGAGACCTATAAACGACCCCATCTGAGAACAAGATTTTCTTTCTTTCACGGTTACCCAGCATGAATACATAACTTCCTCAGAAAAAAAAGACTCCTAGCTAGATTATTAAATGGCTTCCCAGGCACTTACCATAGTAGGATTCGCCAAAACTTAACACAATTGCAGCTTCTGAATTTAGACTAAATTTTCTAGTATTTTAGAAACAAGTCTCAGATTAATTTGTTTTGAAAGATAGAAGAGGAATTAGAACAACATCCATGGGATAGCAAATCTCCCTTCCTACTTATCACTGTAATGACCCATATACTGCATTGGTTTTTTTCCCTTTTAACTGTATATTCTTCAGCTCCAATTTTAGTAGCCAGAATGCACAAACTTATATCTGGTCATAAACTTTTATTAGAACTCTGTTGAAGTAACAAAATTTCAAATAAATTATGCTAAATAATGAGGAAGTTAAATGATTCTACACTGAGCCACTGACTTCTTGGCAGCTATTTGTTTAAGTGCCTGAGGGAGTAATTATATTGCCTCTGAAAGTTTAGTTTAAAACAACCAAAACACTAAGCCCCTAAAATTTTAAGGAAATAGCAAGAACTACATGCAAACTCCCAGAGAAACGATGATGAGTAAAACTTCTGACCCATTAAGAGAATGCAATAATCATGTTTTAAACATGGTTAAAAGACTTTCAGGAATAGCAATTACAGTAACAATTTTAGTTATTTTGGTTTCTCCTCTCCCTACACACACATTCTGTTTCGGATGCCATTTTTGTCTAAAATTAAGATAATTTTAAGGTGTGACAACCAACACGCCGTAACAGGGACACATACATGGATCTCCAGGAAAAAAAAAAATGTGAGCAGGCAAAAAGTTTTAGAGGGGAGTCATAAAATGCAACTACCATTGTTCTTACCATTTATAACTCATAGAGCCCAAGTGGCCTGGGAGAGTACCTAATGGAAAACAGTACTCAATAAATTAGCAACTATGGGATGCGGACAATGCATTCCCAAATTGCTTTTAAGTATGAGAAGTCCTGCCACAAGCCCATTTTAGGACTCAATACAAGAAGAATAAACAACAAGGGGAACAATCTCAAGTCTCTGTACACTGACCAATTTCAGCCTCAGGTGAACATAAAAGCAATAGCCATATATTCTAATTAACAATAGTTCAGATATTTCAGAGTGAAACATGTTTAGACAAAAGCACAAGAAGCCACAGTTTAAATCCTGAGCTTTTCAACAGACAGAAATGTTTGCTTTTTGCCAGATTTCTTAGTTTCTATTTTCACACTTTTGCAAAGTACTTTTGTAGCAGATAAATAACGTCAACTGAAAAATAAATCCTACCTGTTTCCTCTTTTCAGGCGGAAGGGATGGATCCCCGTCCTACAAATAAATGCACATATTTTATTGGCAACTTATTTCTGAAGCCAGCAACTATATCAACTTTGTGGATCAAATATTAAAATGCATATTTTAACTAAAACGTTATCAAAATTGTTTCTAAAATACTGCATCTTGACTAATATCAGCAATACTAATTTAATCTCAAAAATTGTCAAAGGTTGAAGATTTGTTTACATTTCTAGAACAGCAGGTCATTACAAATTTATGTTGCATTATTTTTCATAACGGTACATTAAGTTGCTGTGGAATAATAATACTGCAGTCAGTTTTTAAATGGAATTATGACTGAAACTAATTTCCTCAGAGCACGCATTGCCTTTCTGTGTCTTATATAACAGGCACTACCTCGTCAATGCGGAACAAATGAGTAATAATACAATCAGGGCTCTACGACTGCAGGACTACTGTAAACAAGTACCTAAACATTTTTACAGCACTCATTATGGGCTCCTCATTTTTTCTGAGGTTGATACTTGTTCCCCAATTATACAGTATTCATAAAGAACAACCTACAATCAACTCCCGATACTTCTTTTTCAGAGATTGGTGTCGTTCCCGCAACTGGTTGGCCATAAGCTTGTACTGGTCTCTTTCTTGTTGACAGGTATCCAGCTCTTTGGAAAGGATTAGCAATGCCTCCTTTTTACTTTCAAGCTTCCTTTTACACACCAGATACTGCAGAAGAGAAAAAAAACATAACTGTAACAAGCCATTTCTACCACAGCCCATACCCGATTCGAGAGGCTCAAATTTTTCTCTGAGATGGAAGACGACTCTCTGCACGAGATCAAAGTCTGCCACAAGTTGCCTTAGCTTATTAATAGCAATCATGGGAAAGAAATCTGTTGTATCAGGAGTCTGAAATGCATTTGTAAGGCCACATGCTCATCTGACCACTGTGAATTAGAAAATTCAGCAATTAAGGTTTCTCCTCTTTTTCCTCATACGCAGTAGTATGAGGAACCTCACAATTTGCCCCGTGACCCTGGAAAGGCTGCTTGAAGGAAGAAGCCTTTGCAAACCCCCTTTTCTACTTGTGTCCACAACACCCAGCTCTCAGTTTGCAACCAGCATTTCCCACCTCATTCCCCCTTCCCTCCTCCCTGCTACCAGCAATGTCCTCTGGGCTCAGCCTCCCACCTGGACAGCGAGCGCGCCATGTTACAGCAGAAGGGGTAGCAACCAAAATTTACCATGAGTCTGAAATAATTACAGTGCAACACCGTATCAGCACAGGTAAAAGAAACTAATTTAGCTGCGATACTAAACAAACTTTCTTGTTGAGTCAAAAGAATGGGAAATAATGCAGGAATAATGCAAGCACCTGAACGGGGAGGGAAGGCAGAAGTGAGCCTTCCTCTCCAGCCACCGCCTCTTATGCACAGGGCTCATGCACAAAGCAAAGCAGAACTTCCAAATCTTAGCTGTTATGCATTAGTCTGATCTGCTTCATTGCCTTTCCCCACTGAGAGGAAGAGAGAGAAACACGTATGTCACCCTCTCCTGCAGTGGCTAAGTGATACCTATCAGAAGTTTCAGACAACTTTTTTCACTTGATGTGATGTTCAGTCAGCAGATTCTTCTTACCCATCACCTGACACAGCTCATGCTAAAGCATGTATTTCTATTTCTGATGTTGCTCACATAAGATGTGGCACTAAATACTTTCTGAACGTGCTCTGCAAGAGACCAAATATCACAGCAGTCATGAAAGCAATTTATAGTTTCATTATATACTCTGACAAGAATACTTTGTCATTATGGGCTCTTGTACAAAGCAAGAGCATCAGCACTTCCATACTGTTCAAGTCAGTGCTGCTCTTTGGGACAAAAATCATTACTCGTATGTACTATTGCTTGGAATTGACTTTGTTATCCTCAATTTCACATCAATGAGAAAGGGAAAAGTGAGTTTGGTATATTAGCACAGCCAACATTTTCCAAAAATGGTAAATGTTGAGTTGCAAAAAAGTGGGAAGGGAATAAGAAAAGCAATTCCAAGACAGATTTGAACTCTCAAAAAGGACATTTCCACCTTGGATTAGTTTTATTTCTGGCAACACTGAAGCTGAAATCCTGCTGTAAATTTTCTGGATTATGATGCCTTGGCATCAACTTTACAAAGGCAACTGTACCTGTGTACTTATGTCCTTACTGATACCTTAGACTAATGGCAAGTCCCCTGATAAAGCACTGAAAGGTGTCAGAAGCTAAACTCTATTGTCAGCAAGTGATTATAGTGACATGGTAAACCTGCTTCAAACTTGATAAAATAATTCCTTCCCTTACAGGGAAATACTTACTTCTGACAATCTCTCGTCTTGTTTCCAGTTTCATCTCATGTCATAGTCAACTCTAACATATGCCTTCACTAAATTGTTTTTAAATACTAACAATGTGATACAGTAATAGCAAACAAAACCGAGTAAAAGCAAACCTCACTATCACTTTAAAAAACTCAACAGCCCAAACCCCTGAACCAAGTAGCCTGTCCTGTTCCTTTAACCACCAGGAAGAATGAAGTTGGACCATCCAGCCAACGCCTGCATGGAGTAGAACAGCCTATACAGTGTACACGCTGGGAGGAAGCAAAGCTAAGTATCTCACCTTAGGCCACCCACAGCACTGCAGGTGCCTCCAAGCCTTGCCACAAGTGCTGGTGTATGAAATAGAACACGAGAGAGTCAGAAGCTAACTGGAGCATAGGGATAAGACTATAAAAAAATAATACTTTATCAGGCAGGAAATGCAGACCTAATGCTAAACAAATCTTGCTTCTGCCATGCTCTCCACAAAGGACATACTCAAAGCGTAAATGAAGGCTTCACCTTTCACAGCAGCACTGGCGGGGGCAAGGGAATTTTCCATTATCTACTAGGTAGAGGATAACAAGCCATAAACAGTTTGTGGGGACAGTTGTGTTTCACAGAATCACAGGTTGGAAGGGACCTCAGGGATCATCTAGTCCAACCTTCCTAGGAAGAGCAGAGTCTAGACAAGATGACCCATCACCCTGTCCAGCGAAATCTTAAGTCTCCAACGTCGCCAAGTCAACCACTTCCCTGGGGAGATTATTCCAAGGGTTGACTGTCCTCAGTGTGAAAAATTTCCCTCTGGTGTCCAATCAGAATTTCCCCAAGAGCAACTTGTGTCCATTCCCCCTTGTCCTCTCCATGGGACGCCGTGTAAAAAGGGAGTCTCCATCTTCTTTGTAACTACCCCGTAAGTACTGGTGCACTGTGATGAAATCCCCTCTGAGCCTCCTTTTCTCCAGGCTGAACAAACCCAGCTCTCCCAGCCTAGCCTCATATAGCAGCTTCCCTGTCCTCTGATCATCTTGGTGGCCCTTCTCTGGACCCCTTCCAGCCTGTCCACATCCTTTTTGTACAGCAGGGACCAGAAGTGTACACAGTACTCCAGGTGTGGCCTGACAAGCGCTGAGTAGAGCGGGATGAAGACTCCTTAATCTCTGCTGGTGATGCCCTTTTTGATGCAACCCAGCATCCTGTTGGCCTTCAGGGTCTAAATGAAAAGCAGTAATGATCTCCTCCTTGTTTAAACTATATTTTAACCTGATGAGTTGTATATTGATGATGTGACATACACAAGGAAAGGGCTTCCCATCTCTCATCAATGTACTGTTAGGATTTTACTATAAAAATGACCACCTAAAAAGACTTTTTGAAGCCTTTTTTTGCCTTTTGCATATATTGACTTTCCCAAATAGATAGGATAAAAGTAGTAATAATGTATAGTAATTTGTTTCCATGGGCTTATGGTACAAGAAAGAATAAAGCCACGGCATTTCTGTGGAATTTGATTATTTGACAGAGCTATGTTTCCAGTTCCCATTACCATTTTTGAAGGAAAAACAAATTATACAAAGACAGACCTCGAAGAAGTTATTCAATACATATGCTTCTGAATGTTAAAAAAAGAGTACTACTAATGGCCATAAACTGACCTAACAACGGTGCACCAGAAATGGATTCTACTCAGGGAAACAACTGGGTCCCAGCAACAATTTCCCATATACGGACAAATAAGTGCAGCAAAATTGGTATTCTGTCAAAAGGAACATAGGAGTTTAACAGTCTTTTTGGAGCAATGCAAGCAATATGGAAAATTTTCTGATATAGTCTGACAACAAGCATTCAATAGATGCTTCTGGCATGCATACAGAGATTTCTTCCTCTGCAATTGAAGGAACGCCTATGTCTCACATACTGTCTGTCAGTAAGACAAACAAGTGAATTCTGTTATGCACTATAGTTACTACAAAGTACTCTTATTGTCTTTTGTTTCTTTTTAATTGATGTTCCAAAATAATCTTTGAGTTTAAAAAACAAAGTTAACAAGAACCAGCTGCTATACTTTTGATCTAAAAGCTACAACGTACAACTTCTCAGATCTGTCTAGTGACTTTTATCTACCAATTCACTGTTATCTGTAATAAAGCAAATTATAATTGCTACAAAGAAGATCATAATAATTAAAGGAATATATATGACATCGTACATTACTGCCTGAACTGCTTTACAGCCAGATAACTACTTTAGTGAAATTGAGTAAAAAGAGACTGACATTACAGGAGGGTGTAACTGCTCCAAGGTGACCCTCTACATTGAACACTTACTATTTGTCCACCGCTATTTTTAGTGACAAATCTGGATAGATCTCATTATTGACATCATAGACATGGTTTAATAATCTGATGAAGCTGGGACACTGTCAAGGTTTTCGACTTTCCTTTTTTAGACCAACAAACACACCAAATTCCTATCACAAAATAATTTATTTTAAATTTGTACAAATTACTGGCCTATGCTTGGGTATTTAATGGTAATTAGTGCCACGAAGGAAAATACCTAATTTTCTGAGGGTAAAAGTAAAGATACTATCTCCAAACTGTACTTTGGAATCACTGTGGATCATACTCTGCGTTGTCTCAACACTCCAGGACCTAGTGTCCTCGCAAATGCTGATGGGCCACCGCATTGGATGTGGACCTGGAAACCTATCATCCACCATGCTCTCAGAGAAACCATGAACTCTACTCACCACCTTTTGCACAAGAGATCCAACTGCTACTGAACTGCCTGAGGTTTTATCAAATTTCTCCTCACTGTACCCTTGGAGGCAATTTTGTTGTAGAAATGACAAACTGGAGTCTCAAAATCCATTGCAACGTCACTATTTGGGGTGTTAATTGACTGTGTTTCAGTAATGTTGCTCCCCTTGAATTCAGATTAAACCGTTCAACTTATCTGAAAGAGTCAAGCACTCAAACCCAGAGAAATACACAACTCCTGGCTGTTTGCCTGCCATCTCATCTCATGTCCTCATCTCTGATAAAACCTGAGACAATGCAGTGTCCTTGGTTTTATCCCAGAGTATCAGCTCTGCTTTTCCTGCTGCCCAGCGCTTGCTTCACCAGCTACCTCATGACCGCTGAAACACAAAGCAGGCTGGTATCATTCACTGATGATATAAGTGATACAAGCAGCTCCTCAGAACACCACATCTTGTCTTGATGACAATATCACACCACATCATCCCCACTGGTCACTCAGGAATTACCATCATTTGATTTGATTAGTCAAACTATTTTGCAATGTGGCCCCGCCCTTAAAAGTTTTCTATGCTGTGCATCGGATTACATTATTAATTTCTCCATGTTTGTTCAACATCCCTGTGGGTATCTTAGTCCAACCTGGAACATGGAAACACAAGCAGCAAACATCTGTTTTGTTGCCTGAAAGCCCTGCATGCAGGTCTCCCTAGCACCTCTCCCATAGCTCATAAGAACTTTGGAGAGCAGTAAATCACAGTGCCAGCTCTTTCAGCATTTCCACTTCCAAATGACAAAGCCATTACGATGCCAACCCAATCACCTAGGGACCTCAGAGCACCCGCTCCACTTTGTTCTTCCCTACAGCCACTGGTATTCACATGTTTAGAAAACCTGTGAAATTAATGTCTCCAAAGCCTTCAGGTCCCCTCATAAGGTTCAGTGAATTACATTTCACATTCTGTTTGAAAAGGCAATGTGAGAGAAAGTTAGAGGGATATAAACATTAAAATCTCACTAATTTTCCTTCCACTTCTCTCTTGTCCACTTAAAAAAAAAAAAAAGGTGCAACTAATGGGAAAGGGTATACTCTGCCAATTACAAGCGGATCAGTTTCTCACTCTTATCCAGAATTAATTTCTGGAATATTTAGCTATTTCAACTAGAACTACTGCTCAATAATTGTGCATTTGATAAATAAATCCCCAAAACTCTTTGTCCAAGTTTTAAGTTGGCAATTACTAAGCAAGGGAGCTCAAGAGCACAAGCGTATCACTTCCCTCTGTAGTGCCGAAGACCACACACAGTTATTAATCAAGAAATAGCCTCTTGAGAATGACAAATTAAATGGAGACTAAATTTCCTCAAACTAATTTTAGGAGGCACAGTTACATATCAGTAGCTGTAAATAGCATACAGTAAGTGCTTTAATGTGTGGGAGGTGACAAGGAAAAGAGAAGCATTGTGACATTGGATTTAATTCTAGAAGTTGGCACATCCAAGGGAGAAGCTAGCAAAAAGGACGGAGGACAACCACTCTAGTCTTATGGGTTTCCTAGGAAACCTTTCTTGCATCCAGTGGAAAACACCGCCAAAAGTACACGTTCTCCAAGCAGTATTAAATTAGGACTAGTGCCAACTCTCAATGAAGTGAATGGAAGCACACTCACTGACTTCAGCAGAAAGGAGACTGAACTCGTAGAAGTCAGCTCTCTAAAGCAAGGACAGACGTGGTCTTGCAGATTATGTAAAAAGTGCTTTTTCCCTACTACACATGATACCACACTACTGTTCGGCTCATCCCACCATCCCACGATCATGCTAACATCTACTCCTTCCTCCATCACTGATTCTGTCATCATCCTGAGATCAAATGATTTCAATACAACTTACATGGAATTGAGGCAAAAACTGAAATCACACCCTTCTCCACAGAACACACAGAGTTGGAAGCAACCTTTCAAAAAGAAGCCCCCAACTACCCTCAAAGTTCATACACCATGTTTTTCACTCATATTCTTGGCATTTCGTTATGTTTCATCTCCCTTATAGACACAGGAAAACTGAGCCACTAAGGAGCTGATTCAAATGAATTTGTCTAAGTTAGTAAGCTTAGCATATCCATAAATATGGCTGTCAGGCTCAGAAGTAAGTATGGAGACTTAAAAACACTTAAAAGCAAACAAACAAAACTCTGCAACCAAGATTTTGGTGACCAAAATTATTTTCCAAGAATTCTATTCTCTTCAGTGAAGAGTACAGTATTACCACCTTTCTGTGACTGCTTTCTAGCAGCGCACTCAGCAAAGCAACTAATAACTGTCACACTTTCCTCTTTTCATCCTCTTCCAGGTGGGAGAGGTATTTTATTTGCCCCAAGGACTTATCTTTTTTTAAAATAAGAGACATTCAAAGATGTGTTCAAAAGAATGGGACATACTCTTGGGATAGTATTTTGAGATTTATGAAGATCACTTGTTTCTGGAGGACTTAGGCCACCATCTCAGTCCAGCCAGCAAGAAAGTTCTTGCTATGGCTCAGTTTCATTTGTGTCAAACAAGCAGTTATTGACCAGGTCTTCATCCTACAGCTTTATACAGGCCTTTAAATATCCTAAACACAGGATATTCAGTGAGGTGAATGTTAGACAAAAACCCCAGACTCCAAGCAAAAATTATGTGGTAACCCAACAGAGTACTTTACCTTTTATATATATTCATCCACAATGAATACTTGAACTCAGCTAAAGAACAGGCAAAATTTATGTGGATTCTCACTCCTGAAGCTTGTCGTTTTGCATTCAGCTTGCGAGATTGTCAATGGAAATTATGACTCTTTCTGCTCCTCCAGTATTTGCTAAGTTGGCTTTGCCCCAGTATTCCTTCCTACGTCACCCTATTCAGAGCTAGTTTAAAGAATGTTCAAGGCACATATGGTGCAAAGATTGTTCAGAGTACCAGGTGTACACTAGGCCTGAAATGCATGTGGCTGTAGAGTGGAAAATTACATAAACATGGAGGCAAAAGAACAAGCAAGAAGTTAGAGAAAGATATGTGAAAGGGTACAGAGCAAAAGGCACTGAAATGGAACAAAAGTCAAAAGGAAAAAAATACATAAATACAGAAAAAGACTGGAAATACAAAAAAACCCCCAACGGAAATACAAAAAAACCCAAGTAATTTTTTATCTAATGAAGAATGAAAAGGCAAACTACAAAAATATACAGCTGTGTGTACAAGTGTTTGTGTGTGTATATGTAAGGAGCAAAAATACATCCTACCACTTAACACCTGCAATACCAGACTTTTAAAAATATTACAGTTGCTTTGACGAGTATTTCAAGTACTCCTACCTTTCAAATTTGGAAGACTGAGCTTGTAGAAATGAAAAAGAACATGACCACAGATCTGAACCCACCAGCTTCTGGTCTTTTATACCAAGATTTCAAACACCATTCTATGTTTAACTGTCCAGCATCAGCAATGTAAGGATGTTGGTTACAGTTACCATGTCTTTCGCTGCCTGTGTTATCTTATATTTTGAAAGCACTTAAAAATGTTTATGAAATGCATAGGGAACAAAATTTAAATTACCTAGCATTGAAGCTAGGATGCCTGGAGAAGCTCTGTACCATTTAGGGATAGAGTAAACTAGAAAAACTTTATTACAAGTTACTTTGGAAGTTGGAGTTGCTTTCTCACAGGCCCATTAGGGTGTTGGAGTTAATGGGTAAATTGCACAAAGTTAATCACAACAGCCAGAGGAAGGCAAAAGAAGGAAGCCTATACCCTGACAGCATGTGCTACAGACTTCACGCAGGAAAACAGGCTGTAAGCCTGCTGTGGGAACAGAGAGAAAGGAAGGAAAAATGGAATATGAATCACTAGGCCTCTAATTGTTTCCGAAACAAAGAAATCATATGTATGCTTAAGTTATCTGCAAGAATGTATCTTAGTGCAGTCATTAAACTTTGCTACAATCAAGAAGCCCCTAAACCAGAAATAAGTGTTAAATTTCAGGATTGATTTCCAGGTTAAACCATATCAAAAGTAAAAAAGTTCCAAAGTAATTGTAAATTACATTCTAAAGCTAAGAATAGGGACATTTCCTCTGAACACACCCTGTGCATTGTCTCTCCTACCCTTCCCCGCCGTGTGACACCACGCCCACACCCAAATAAAACTCCATTTGGGAAATGAGATGTCAGATGCAACACTGCACCATCTAAAAGTACCCTTTTCACTTTCCTCTGGATTATTTTGTGTGCTTGCAAGCACTGAGTTCATAGGTAGACTACAGTTCTGGATGTACTGTACTAGCACAGATCTGGGCCCACAAAAACTCCCACTGAAATCACTGGGAAAAGTGACAGGTTCAGGACCCTGAACTCATGCATCTTTTTGACAGGTCAGGGCCTTAAGCCATGCTCACATAATATAACAGAGACAAAGTCTTCCGGAAATCAGAGGAATTCACCTGCGTGCTTCAGACTCTAGGACAGCAGACTCAGTCAGCTTGATCTAGGCTCATGCCATTTACAGCGTTTTGTTTGCTAGCTGTAAACATAAAAATACTATTTTTATAGTTACGCAAAATTAATGCAATGCAAAATGCAATGCAAAAATCAACATGCCAACCCACTTCAAACTTCATGGTTCTGCCTATTAAACAGACTTGATTTTGATGATATTACTTTAAATTATACTGACCTCAAGTTGTTTTAAGTTCAGTAACTTATCCTAGATTAAAACATGTACCTGTAAATATTGTGGATCTTTCAATGTGGACACAGTAGGTAATAAAATTTTCTACTCTCGTATTCTGAAAATCCTCCACCTGTTGAAGCTCACGGCCGCTGCGGTATTGCAGATTTCTCTCCCATTTTATACATAGCACCATGGGTCTCAAAACCCTTTCGTTTGTGATTCAAGGTACGAAAACAAAGCAGAGGGCCGGGGAGCGGACTCGGGTGAGGCGCAGCCCCCTGACCCGGGCTGGCTGGGGCAGCAGGGCCTCCCCCCGTGGGGTCAGCCCCACGGCGGGCTCGGAGCCTCAAGCCCTGCTCTCCGGCAGCCGGTACGGGCGGGCGGCTCGCAAATGTTCGTTCCCGGCACCGAGCAGCCGCGCAGGGGCTGGGGGCCTGCGGCCCGCGGGCGGGTCGAGGCAGGGCTGTGCCCCACACGGCAGACGTGGCCCTAAGTTCGGCCGTGCCCCCCGCCCCCGCCAGCTCCACCTGCTGCCGCCCGGCCGCTGGGGCCGGGCTCCCTCTCGGCCCCGGGCTGGGCCGGGTTCCCCGCCCGCCGCCTGCGCCCCTCGCCCCGGCAGGACTCCCCCGAGGAGCGGGACAGCAGCCGAGCGGCAGGGGGGGCCGGCCGGCCCGCCCGCCCCTCTCCCCCGGCGGCCCCAGAGAGCCCGGCGCCCCGCGGGAGGCAGGGAGGGCGCTCCGGCCCGCCGCCGCCCCGCCTCACCTCGCTCACCAGCCCCTGCCAGTCGCTCTCGCTGCGGTGGGAGCTCATGGCTCCGGCGGGCCGCGGCGGCGAGCGGCTCCGCCCGCCCCGGCCTTCCGCCGAGGAGCCTGCGGAGAGAGGCGGGGCCTGCGGCCGCCCCTCGCCGGCCGGCCAGGGCTGGCCAGCGTCGTCCCGGGCAGCGCCCTGCCGGAGCCGGGCCTGCGGCGGCGCTCCCCCGGCCGCGGCCTAGCGCGGCCCTGCCCGCCGAGCGCCGTGGGGCTCGGGCCGCCCCCACACGGCGGAGGACCCCGGCGGAGTCGGGCTGGGCCGCCTGGGGGAGCGTGGGTCGCGCCGCAGGCGCCCGCCTGAGGCTGTGCAGAAGTGGGTGAGGTGCGCGGCCCAGAGAAGGGTCCCCCTCTCCTGGCGTCCGCCTCCTAAGGAACAGCGGGGCTCCGCTGCCACCCGAGGCACCGGACAGCCAGACGTGACCGCAGAGCGGTCGGTGAGGGGATGGGCATCGGGGTACTGTGCGCAGCAGGAGCTTTAATATAGAACCCCAGAATGGTTTGGGTCAGAAGGCATCTTGAAGGATTATCTAGTTGCAATCCCCCTGCCATGAGCAGGGACGCCTTCCACGTGACCAGGTTGCTTAAAGCCCCATCCAACCTGGCCTTGAACACTTACAGAGATAGGGCATCCCCAACTTTCCTGGGCAACCTGTTCCAGTGCCTCGTTCCCCTCATCATAACAAATACCTGCCTTAAGTATAATTTAATAATCTACCCTCTTCCAATTTAAAACTGTCGCCCCTTGTGCTGTCACACATAAGCCTTGGTAAAAAGTCTCTCTCCACCTTTCTTGTAAGCCTGCTTCATATATTGAAAGGCTGCAATAAGGTCTCCATGGAGCCTTCTCTTCTGACCAACTCCAACTCTCTCATACTGTCTTCACAGGAGAGGTGCTCCAGCCCCCCCCGTCATTTTCATGGCCCTCCTCTGGACCCACACCAACAGGTCTATGTGTCTTGTGTAGGGAGGGGCCAGAGCAGAACACAATACTCCAGGTGGGGTCTCACAAAAGCGCAGCAGAGAGGCAGAATCACCTCCCTCGACCTACTGGTCACACATCTTTTGATGCAGCCCAGGATACGGTTGGATTTCTGGGGTACAAGTGCACATTGCTGGATCTTACCTGATATTTCATCCACCATAGATATTATTTGTCTATAACAACACCCCTGTGAACTAGGTACACACTTGCATTGTATGTGCAAAGGCGCAGCAGGAGGACAAAGAGGTAGAAAACCATCTTCTCAAAGGGTGGTATTGGAACACTGCCCACTTTGGGCACAGATCTGTATTGTCACTCTGTTCATGGAGGTGTAAATTATGTAATGACCCAGGACTTGATCTGACTTCTTCCTGCTAGTGCAGGCTCTTCTCCACCAGCACTGAAACCCAAGCAGGCTACCCACATAGTGCTCCACACCCTTCCAGATGCCTCTGCTCCAGCGGTACTGTCCATCGCCCTGTGGCCAGAGCTGCTGCACAGTGCCTCCCCATGGACCAGGTCTACCCTGAGGCACATCGCGTGCAATCTTTGCTATTATACCCCTTACGCAGCAAGTGCTCTCAGGACTTATGTTTTCCAGGCAGAGACACAGCGTAATTGCTTGGAGTATTCAAGCAGTTTAACCCACAATTACTCTTTATTTTAAATAACACAACAAGCAGTGCAAGACAACACGATAGAATAGGCATGCCTCATTCATTACCACTATTTCCCCACTGTTAAGGTTTGTTTGTGACTTGGCATCTAGGCATAGTGTCCGTCTCTAAAATGGCTGAGGGATCCTTCTTTGACATCTTCACGCCCCTTTGAGCAAGTGATGCCTTGGCCTTGCCACTGCTCCAGGTACTTAATTAACGGCTTATACGTGAAGAAACATAGGCCACATCTAAACCCAGCAGGAACTCTCTTTGAATGTAAGGTTATCAAGTTTAACAAATGCTTGTTGTTGTCTCCATACAAAAAAAAAAGTCCAGGAGAGCAGCTAGCTTTAGCGTGGAACTTTCGTTTGATAAATACAGAGTTCGTACATTTTGCCTGCAAATTATAAATCAGACATTTTCTCCAAATTATAACCCATTTTCTCCTAAATTAGCTGTTCCTCATCCCTAGGCATTCTGTAACTGTAACTGCAGTGTTGTAGAGGGCACATTCATCTTTCTTCTTTGTTCATATTTTTCTGGGCTTTACATTGTAATGTGTATGATATATCACAATCCTGCATGTCTTCACAGACTCCTTGGCAAACCGTTGCTGAAAACAGCATCTTGTTTGCACAGGCATAGAGCAAATAATGAAAATTAAATTAACAAGAACTATAATTTAAACCCACTGATTAAAAGAATCGTTAACGATATTAGAAACTCCATCATTTCCTTAGTGTTGTTAATAGTTAAAGCTATGCAACTGCTAGTGTAGATGAACCAAACAGAATCTTTTCCCCAGTTCTGCTTCTCATTTGCAGAATTTCTCTCCTCTGTTTTTTTACTCTTGTAGTACTCCAAATTCAGAATGCTTTTGCAGAAAGACCTCTGCTTGTAAGAAAGATAACCCTCTAATAGGCCTTGTTTTTGAGGGATGTCACTCATTTTAATCCCAAGCTGCTCACAGTCCCCACAAACATAAGGTTTTAATTTTTATTGATGATAATTATTCAAATGAGAAGTAAATATTCATGAAAAAGAGGTTGTTAAAACAAAAGGAACTCTCAGTGTTTCCAGCTCTTATGATTTTATCAAAAGTCTGATGAGAGCTGGTGGTTTTCAGAAAGCCCAAGCTCTTCGATGAGAATAACCACTTTCTTTTGAAGTAAAAGAAAGATTCAAGGGAATAAATAAAAAATAAGCTGAAATGTGCCTTGAGTACACTTGATAGGATCAGAAGGGAAATAAAAGAACTCAAATATGTATTTTTAAGTAATCACTTTTAGTGCCTGATATCAAGCCTTTTGGCAGATTCTTCAGCTTTCTTGATCCTCTCTGTCTTACTGGTGGTTACTGTGACACTCCTATGTAATGGTCCCGGCTGGGACCAGGTTACTCTGCTCACCTCTAGGCAGACGTGTATTGAGATATGGCTCCTGTCTTAGCTCAGACAAACAAGTCAAAAAGCTGATGATAGAAAATAAGTGCTACCACCCCTAGTTTATAAATAGGAAGCTGAAGAGAGAAGTAATTGTCTTGCCCAAGAAAATTGGTGTTTCAAACATAACCAGGAAGCAAAATTGCAGGTTTCAAGAGTACCAATCTGCTGGTTTAATTGCAAAACTACCAATGTGTCTAGATTCTTCTACCTGCTGCACTAGCTGCTCTTGCACTGTCACCTTGCCAACAGTAGAATACAGTATTGTCATTGAACGTCTGAGAAGAAAAATCATCTCTCAACTTCCTCTTCAGCTACCATCCCGTTACTTTGTCTCTAGATCTGTTATCTTCTTTGCTTTCTTCCTCTATACAATCACTAGATAAACTTATCTACTTCTACTGTTTCATCTCCCTTCTCTGCAATTCTGCTTTGTGATCAATCTTTCCCTTGGTATCTTGAGTTCATCTGCCTTTTCACCAGAACTTCTCTAAGCATTTGCTAGATTTCATTAAGAAGGCTCCAGACTTGCTAAAAAAATCCTTTTTTTGCCTGGACAAATTACACATTCAGAATCAGATCTGAGCTACTCTGGCTCTTTGATGCAACTACTCAGGTAAACATATGTAGGAGATTTAACGAACAGTTTTCACTTGTAGGAGATTTAATCAACAGTTTTAAAACACAGCTTTCAGAAATCAATGTCTTTTTCAGACATTAAGAAAGAAAACAACCTGGGTTTTTTTACCCGTAGGTAAGCAAAGGACAGGATTGCTTCAAATTTTGCTGCTTGTTTTTGTCAACATTTGTCTACTGCAGTAACATCATCATTACATCCATGTCCAACTCTAAAGAAGTATATGATTAAAAAAACAGTGTAAATCCTTAAGATCTGGACAGGCTACATAACTGAAACATAATGAAAACGTGTAGTGCTTGTCCCCTGAAAGATGATTCAATCTGACTCTCCACAGATGTTTAAGGGTTCCATTTAATCAGGGTTTAAATACCTCTAAATGAGGATATAACCCATCAGAGATAAAACATCCATTTTGGTGCTTTTGGTAATTTATATCAGCATTATTCTATTTCATGGTCTTGCTAATCTGATGATAGATAGATACATGCTTACACCCTCATGCACACATTTTGGAAGAAGCATTGTATGTTTGGGGGGGGTAACCATTAGTTCTGGCATTTAACTGTTCCTCTATTTGTTTTCTTTCCTCTGCTTTGCCTTTCCCTTTTAGAGGGTGCTTTTTGTCCATTTATATTCCAGCTGCGCCTTCTCAATTTTCTCAGGTTCATTGCTGGTTTCACTATCCTGTATCAGCTCTTCTACTTCACATGCATGATCTGTCAGCAGGACAATATGATCTGCAGATCAGAAGCAGTTTAGCAGTTATTCATTTACGTCGAATCCTTTTGTGCCCAGTCAAGTCCGTGAAGGACACGTCTTAGGCAAACAATGAAGATCTTTAAAGTGATGGTGTTTCTTTTTTCCTCTTCAACAGTTCTGGACCTTCAATGTGTTGTATTCCTTTGTGTATTAGATGCTGCATGTAACACTAAAATTGGAGACAATCTGTATTTTCTTTTTCTTCTTTAAGCTATTGTATGACTGTTAGCTGGTGCAACTGGGTACTGGAGTTCAGAGCAGAGTAACTCTCTCCTCTAGAGAGAGAGTAGGGAAGGGAGAATTTGGGGGAATAGACAGGAACAGACCGTGATCTGCACAAACCATCTCTGGGAAGGAGCTGGGTGTTGAGGTCTGGCTGAAGGAGGGAAGGCAAAACTGACACAAAGCAGCAGCCAAGAGGGAGGAGTGCAGGTAGTGGGTGGGATGCACATGGAAAGAATTGAGGGGAAAGCTGTAAGGTGGTGGGGCAGAGGAGAGGCTGCAAGTTTGAAAACAAACTGATTTTTAAAATGAACAAACACATATAAGCAAAAGAACTATCCAAACTCTGAGGTTTTCTGAGTGATTGAAAATCCAAAGTCAAGAGTGTTCTGTTGTATAGATTTACTAGGAGTAATATATTATGTATAACATCGTACACGAGTGCTTTGAACAATTCTGTTTTAAAGACTGGTTTCTCCAAGGTCCTATGATGTTGCAGCATCTTAACTCTTAGGCACACTTCTGTCTAGAGAAATCTTCAGCATCAGGCAATAGAGCATGTTTCATTGGAAAACAGCCGCTTGGGCCCTTCCTAGCTTGCTGTGGCTGAAATGCTAAAATAATGGGTAGGATGGTGGGCACAGGTGTTTGAGCAGGTCACCAGCCCTTACACATTGCTAGTAAACACCCCTTATACAGAACTGTTCAGTTCAAACGCTCTCTTTTGTGGACATACTTAGCCTGACACCAAGCATGGACTTCAGTGAAGTCCCCCAGGAACACCAGGCTGTAGACAAGGGTCTGGAAGATGCTGGGAGCAGTTCAAATCCAACTTGGACAAGAAGACTCTCAGTTCTTTAAAAGCATCTGTAAAATTAATTGGTTTGATCTAGGCTGTGTTGGAAAAGTTTGGCACTGTTGTCTCTGCTAGTGATAGTAGATAACTGTGTAGGGATCATGAATAAGTTATTTTATGTTCACCAGCAGAATTCATGGCTCTTCTTCCCCTCACCCTAAGAATAAGGACAACTCAGTAGGAACTAGAAGATAGCAGTAAAGAAAAAAACTACAAAATCTCAGAGCCTGTTTTAAGGCCTTGTCATTACTATTGAATATAGAGTTAGTGTAAATGAATTCTATTTTCCCAGAGGCATCAAACTTCTCCTGTCAAGACAGTCTCTCAAGAGAGGCTGCAAAGTCTCTCACTGCATTATTACTATTATTTTCCTTAAAATTTCTTGCTGTTGATGTAACTAAAGATGCAATGTAAGATCAGAGAAAATATTTTGTCAAGTGACTCAGACAGGCACAACTGATGTGTGCTGAGGAAACATGTAGTGCATTTTATGTTCCTCTGAGTGTGCTAGAAAAATATAAGAAACAGTTCATTTTACTAAGAAATCCAGGTAGGAAATTCAGACTGCTTTCTACTACTATGAAATTGAAGTGTGACCTAGTAGTGTCATCAGATCTGACATATGAGTGGCTTTTCTGACTTTTAATTTAATTTTTCAACTGGTGGGGTATATCAAATCCCTGAAAGCTGTCTGGCCATTGCAGAGACATTTATTGCTGTGACCACACCAGACTTTTCAGCATGAAGACCATCACTTTACATATGTGGTCAGTACTCGTCAGACTGTAAACAACGAATGAGGTGGGGAACATAAAGGCAGCCAGCCTGATCCTGTGCTTTCTAATCAATTTGGAGGGAATAAAGAAAGAAAGCCCACTGATGAAGAGCACAAAAATTAAACTGAAACACAACTTGTTGAGAATATCACAGCAAAATAATTTTTCATTTGAAAATGTCTGCCTGGAAAAAACCAAAATATATTGTCTTTGGTCTGGGTTCATGAGGAAATTTCTCATCAAACCCTGACTGTGTGCCTTAGAATGGGCAGTGGCACCATACAGAGACACTGAGCTGAAGTTTGCCTGTTTTATGTTCAAATTATGCAGACTTTTGGGTTTTCAACCTCAGTCTTTTCTAAGTGAAGTTTGGTGAGCATTCTTTTATCTCCCTAGAAGCAGTTAGTAAAAGCAGTTGGATCAAGGAGCTGAAGCTGGGGTTCTACACCTCAGATAAGATCATAACTGGAAGGATATAACCTCCCTCTCTTCCCATAAATACTTACTTATAAAAGTGCAAGAGGTTTAACAGAAGAAATTAAGAGACCTGTTTCTATGCTCCAGGTTTGAATCAGATAGAAACAAATTGAACCCTGTAATTATCACAGGACCCATTGGAGTAGATGCTGTTCTAGAGTCACTATCTCTTTTCTTTGCCCCTGCCACTTGTATTGGTGACAACACCTGCTTTGTTTCCTGTGTGACTTCTAACTGCTCAATGTTTTTTAACTTGATCTTATACCTAGTACTACCAGGGTGCTTAGGAGCTCTTTTCAGGTATGCACCTCCCCTGAATCTACTCTGGACAAGATGTAGATATTATGTAAAAGTTGTAAGGTTATTCCAGAAATTCACTTGGCTTATACATTTAACTGATGAGATTATGATCCTATTCATTATTCCAGTGAAAGTAGATCTATACCTTTAATTTATTTATTGCTGCTTGTTTTATCTTGAATTTTGTATCTTTTTCTTTTTATTCTTGGTTCCCAAATGTTTATTTTTAAAATAAACTCTTTCCTTTCACCAAGAAAGGATATTTTCCTTCAGGCCTGTTGGTCACTGAATCAATTTGAAATATCATCTCCTGGTCCTAGTGAGAGGCCATATGTGGATGGTATGTTTATTTATTCACTCTGACAAACGATGGAGGCACCAAACAGTCAGTACCAAGCAGAACCCCATAAAACTAGGTACGATAAGGGCTGAGGGCTCTGACTTGTATTCAGCAGTGGGCAGAAATCACAGGCTGAAGAGGATACTCTTCCTGGGCCTTGCCTTGTCCGCCCGAGGCAGCTTGTAGGGACAAATAAAAAACATTAAATGGCTTCTGAATCACAATTTTAAGCCAAGTGTACTGGAATGAATGAAAATGGATTTAAATTAATTTGCATATACCATGCATATCTATGGTACTTTCTTTAGCCATCTGTTTTACATTTCCTTTCTTTTGCAGGTGAGATTCCTGAAATCTGCCAAAAGAGCACAAGGGGTGGTTCTGAGGGTATGTACTAGCAATTTGGTGTGGTTAGCTGTATTCACAAATAAGAAGCCAAAGACACTCAGGCCTCTCAGCTGAATAGGTCAAACTCTACATGTTTTTGCCAGAAATGTTTCCTCCATGAGGGGTTTTCTCCATCATTGACTTAAAAGTTTTATATCAGTATTCTTGTTAAGTAGAAGCATTTTTGCTTTACTGAAATACGTACATTTAAAGGCTGGAATCAATAAAATTAACTGGTGCTTTCACCACTGGAAGTGGGGTCCAAGAAGATCACACTGTTTAAGCAACTTCAGGGCTAGAAGATGTGGAGAGACCTATGGTGGAACTTTAAATGCTATGAGGAGCCTAATTCCCATCCAAACTTTAAGATGTCTGGCCTTTCTGCTTTAAAAGAATCCATAACACTATTGTCTAACAGAGCGTACTGAGTAATGTGCCCCTTGTTGTTTCTGTGTTTGAGTAGGATGGCAGCCAATCTGCATATGCAAAGAATGAGACTTTGGTAGAACATTGTTAGTTTTTAGGACCGTCTTATGAGCTTGCTGTGCTTAGTCATAGTTGTGGTCAGTTCTAGACTGTTTCTCAGTCTATTCCTAAAATAAAGAGAAAGAAATCCACACAGTAAGAACAAAGAAATCAAAGCCTGGTTAAGGCACTTCCTTGGACATTTTGCTGATGGAGAGTGCAGTCTGTGCTCTCCAGCCCTGCAGTTCTGCACTGTTCATGGGTTTCACTAACACCACAATGTCATTTTTTTTCAGCTTTAGTGGTTGGGCAGATTCTGACACACCAGGAAAATGTATCTGTTTCAATTTGGGACTTAACAAGGTGCACAGATGGTGTTAAAAAGCAGGTAGAAGTGGTTAATCACCTGTGAATTTTAGGCATTTTTCTGCTGTCCATAGAGGACTTTAGAAGTGCATTTACTGCATGGGTTTCTCCACAATGATTTGCATTTTCATGGTTGTTTTCAATCAATCACCCCAGAGAGGTTTGCAAATCTTTTCATTCCAAAGCTGTGAAGACCTGCCCATGTCCACATTCCTAGCGCAACAAATGATTTGGGACCTGAATCATGTGGTATTCAGGATTCGCGTTCAGGCATATCCGTACCTCATCGCACCCTGAATTGTTTCATTTTACTGACACCATCTGTTTCTTGTGCCTAAACCAATTTGTATTCCATTTCAAGAGTTGTCCCCTATGCTCAGCTTTCTGACCTTGTAAATCGATCTCCTGTACAGCCTGTAACAAATACTTTCCTGAAATCTGGATGAATTATGTCAACGATTTCATCTTTATCAATTCAGCAATGCATTGAAATGACCCTAATACATTTGTCATACATGATCTTCTTTTAACAGAACCATTCAGCTTTCCCTTTACTAAATCACATCTCTAACTGAATTGTAATCTTCTCCCTTATAAATGTTTCCATTATCTTGCTCGCTACTACAGTCAGTCTTACAAGTCTGTATTTCGTTGGATCTTCCCAGTGTCTCTTTTTGACAGCTACTGAAGCCACTCAATGGCAAAGTGCATTTCAGGTAAATATCATTGATGTGCTCCTTAAAGAAGAAGAAAAAAAATTAAAACCTAGTCAAACATACTCTTCATGTTCAATAGTAGTTTTAGAAATTCACTGAAATGAATGGAGAATAAAGGAAGATTTTTTTATTGCTGGCAGTCGGTGGCATTGATGGATCATGGCATAGCCATTGGCAGTATGGCCAAACAATTTCACTGTATAGAATTTTATATAGCTACAGCTAAAATTCAATGAACTGATTCAGAAGGTTCAGGATAAACTATAACAATAAGTTAAGCCCTTAAATTGATTTGGTATTTTAAAAGGATAGGGAGCAGCAAGATGTCATCTTCCTTCACAGATGTAACTTTAACTGGAACTGTAAAACCAAAGGAGAGTATTGGGGGATAAGGGTATATAATATGTGATTTAAGACCCATCCTGGAAATCAGTGGGGATTTGAGTACACCAACTCTAAAACATCATCGGAGTGTTATAAGAGTCCATTTGGAAAGTTAGGAGGATATTTTTTTTAGAAGAATAAAGATAAATTTCATATCTTAAAGAGGCTATTTTTGAAGAGTGCCGGGCACAGATGAGAAAAGAAAATGACTGTGAAAGAAGAAGCAGAGCAGCAGAGGCATAGATAACCACTCATCCTACTCTCCTCTCAAGATACGAGCTGGGGATGATTTCTATCAATGACTTCCAAATATAACATTATTCAGCTTTCATTATGTTGTCAATCTAATTTGAATGTAAGTTATTCAGAGCACATGGCTGTTTTGCCTTTGTGTTTGCCTGTAAAGTGCTGCGCACCCCAAGCCAGGGAAAAGAGAATTCTCGGATTAGAGGAGATAATGTCCTCATTGAAAATCCTGTGAGCTTGTCCTTGTTTTCTAATCACCTTTGTGAAACCTGCCCCTGCTATACCACACAAAGCAATTCTTCTTCAGAGTAAGAAGAATTGCAGCTTATTTTATACTAACCCTGCAACAGCCTCTCCACTTATGAGGACTGGGAGAAAGTCCTGCCGACATACATTAGTTTCTAGGGAAAAAACACCTGAACTCCCAAGATTTGGCTTTAGTGATGATCTGAAGTTCACAGAGCTCTCAGTGTTGAAAAAACCTCCATGTCTGAGATGAAATCTTGAACTCACACTGAAGTGAAATAGAGTTTTTTCATTGACATTAGAAAGGCCAAGGTTTCAATCCTTCCTTTTGAGACAGGAGTTGTAAAAGTTTCTGCATGCTGTGGCATGGTTACATCAGAATTGAGTGCTGTAGAGATAGCCCACAAGTAATACAGAAAATGTTATCCCTAGGGCTGCAAGATCTAAGACAGTCACTGTGACCTAAAACAGTAGCTTGTTATGTGCCAACAAGTCCATCTTCCTTCTCTTAACTCTAAATAAAAGTATAAAAGTTTCACAGAAGGGACAATTAGAGCCTGAGAACGTGCTTCTACCTGCCCTTTATTAGCCTACTGGGTAATTTTCTAGCTTTCAGCTTCTCTTTCCCTTTTTCCCCCTCTACAATAAATCTGTTCTAAAGCATTTGCTCTTTTTCCTCCTCTTTGTATTTTATTTCTGATCTCTTTCTGCCCTTTGGCTCTTTTTCTCTTTGACTTTATTTTGTGCATCTGTCTTTGGTCAACTTCCCGTGCTCTCCACCCCAGGGCCTGACTGATGGCCTAGTTCACAATTACAAAAGTCCAGATCAGAGAGGTTTTCCTCTCCTGAATCCCCACATCTGTCACTGGCCCATCCATGGCTCCCATCTCCTTCTCAAACGAGGCCGAGGTGAGGACTGCTGTCTCTGCTGTAGCTCTGGCAGTCACTTCTGTGCACAAGGTGCATTTGCAGTGTGATCAGAAGTTGTTGCAAAGTGTCACGAAGAAAGCACTTGTGAGGCACTACAGCACATCATACCCATGCCTCCAGTAACGTGAGCCAAGAATAAAGTCAGTCCACAAGAATAACTATCGTCAGCAGACTGAGCAGCACGCTCGGACCAGGGTGTAAGCAGAGGCTGTGTGTGACAAACATGGGTCTGTCAGTGTGCTGTCAGACCATCGCCTTTCCCAGGAGGACTCCAAGCGATACACAAGAGCTGGGCCCAGCAGATCAGTCTGCGGCTCTCACAGAGAGTTCAGTCCGCTTCTGGTGGGGGTGGGCTGGGTATGTGAGGCAGGACTTTGAAATACGCCAGCTAATGATGGCAAGCACAAGAATTGGCCAAACAAGATGAGCACCTACCATATAAAGCTAGGGATATAAAAGGTATGGACTTGGGCTGAGCCAAGTGCATTGAATATCCAGCTGAGAGTATAATGGGAACAGTTTTAACATATGAAGACAATACCGTTTCCATCCAACAGCCAAAAAAAGAAAAGTGAAAAAAAAAGATGCTATTACTTGGGAGGAAAACAGAGGATGGTTCTCGCCTTCATATAGCACGATGTACATACTGGTGGTGTGTTATATTCCAGTTCTGGGAGCTGGGTACTCTCTGTTCCCAGCGGCAAGAGGTGTGTCTGGGCATGTGATGTAAAGCATGGCATGTCTGAGTGCACAGAGCAGGCCAGTTAGTGGTGATGGTGTGCAGCTGCAGAATGCAGAATGGCTCAGTGGGGAATGCCTTCTTGCCAAGCGGCACAAGGGATGAAGGACAGGCACAGAGCAGAGGAAGGGCTAGTGGCGGTGGATTGTTGCTTTAGTCCTTTCAAAGACTAAAAGGCAGCCAAGCAGAGGCAGACAGGTAGAAGAACCAGGACCTGAAAAGGATGCAAGGGCAATCTGGACAACACCAAGCTGAGCTGAAAGTGTGTTCCCACAGCAGAGTCAAAGCAGTAGGCCATTACCTGCCAGCAAGTGAGCTTGTGTGCAGGCACTAAACACCTCCCCAGGCAATAGGAGGAAGAGGTACAGGAAAGCTGAGGAGAGGCAGATTCTCAGGCTCAGCTCCCAGGCCAAGCAGAGGGCTCCTGGCATGGAATAGAGAGCTGCACACTGTGCAAACTACACAGAAAATCAGCAGTGTTATGTGATCCTACGTACAAGTAAAAAATGGCAGGATTTTGTGACTTTCCAGGGGTCTGACTCACAATTTTTGGGCTTCAGGTGAGCAGCAGTAGTATAGGGAGTTCTGTAAAACATTCTCTGCTCAAGGATCCATTCCACATATACCATACTTTTACTGAATTTTACAATAACTAAGCCTATTAACAAATTATACTGGAAAAAGTGATTTATGGTAAAAGGAGGGAAAAACTTAATGAATTTGAGCAGTCCACAGGGTAGCTTTTACTCTATGGCTTATCTACATAAGAGGCAAAGAGCTGTCCCATGCAGGCTGCACCAGAGATATTTCTCCACAGCCATCTTGTTGCCAATAGGGCTGGGTAGCTGCTTCTGGGACCTGGAGCATGTGTACTGCACTGGCAAGAGGTGATGTGGGAGTGAACCCCTCCACTGCATTGCCTGTTGGGTTCATGGTTGCCACTACAGCTACCATTTTTCTTTTTTGTTAAAGGAAGGATTTCAACAAGCTCCCAAGTTTTACACTGGTATAATGCTAGGACGAAAGCAGCTAGTAACCAGTGGGGAAAAAAAAAAAACGCTGCCACAAAAAAATAAATAGAAATAAGGCATTCTATTACAGTATTGGGCATTTCAACCCTCAGGACTTATTCATGTAAATGGATCTTGTGCTTATTCTGTCAGGGAACACAAATTAATAGCACATGAAGAAATAAGAACCAACAGTTTTAAAAACCCAGATGAAATCAAACCACACAAATCAGATCCCATTATAGATTTCAGGACCATGGTCTTGATGAGAGAGAATTTTCCTTCTGTAAATAAAGTTGTTAAAGGTGACCCCGTATTAGGGTGAGGGTTTCAAACATAGCTCCCAAAATGTCTGAGGTGTTTGGAGCATGGTTTTTCTTTTGGATTGTGCCGGTCACTGTGTAAAACTGAAAGATCTGCAAATACGTTTTATTTGGAGAGGATGTAAGGTTTGATTGATCCCAGAGCTCTATTGGCACAGAGACTTACTGAAATGTGCTTTCAGAAAACATAGTTGACCGTTCAGTGCTACCACCATGAGAGCTAGCATTATTACCCACAAAAACTAACACTTCTTCTGCTTAGCTATGACCCTAAACAATGTGTAAAGTTGAACTATGAGGGGGAACACTCCCCATAATTCAATTCCTGAATATGTATGAATCTCCAAACACTGAAAAAGTACCAAAATTTACACTAGTTAGGAAGTAAAAAAAAAAGAATCAAAGTTTCAAAGATATAAAAAGTGATCAAAATAAAGAGAAATCTCTCTTAATATCAACACCATTTGCAATTCAAATATCTGGAATTTACCTGCTCCCTTGTCATCTGCTCATCAGAGTCACAACATTGAGGGTTTTTTTGTCTTCTCGTCTCTGAACACTGAGTTTCCACTAGCTCACACTCTCAAACTGTTTAGAGGCGATATGAAAGCAAGGTGATGAATAGAAGGAAGATTTTTGCTTAGTCACTTGAACCTTGGATTTGGAGATCTAAATTACCTGAGACTAATCTAAACTATCTAACTCGCTTCTAATGAGAGTGAGCTACAATATTTAGTCTGAATCAGAATGGCTTTCAGTCTATGAAAGGCATGCTTTGCATCTCACAGGGGATGCATAATTCCATGGCAGAGGAATTCAAATTCAGCACATATCTGCACTAGCCATATTGGTACCCAGGTTTCTTACCCTGTTTATCTGTCTTTAAAGGTCTTTTTTCAGAAAGAGAGAGTCACTTTAGTCTTTCTGCAGCTTGTTATGTTGTTTACGACCCTACTCAGGCTGCGGTTGAAAATGCTTTCTTCTTCTTCCCAGTGTGAAGGTACAACATGCTGTTACTGTTTACAGCAAATAGGCTAGCATGACTGTGCAAGCTAAGGAGGAACATACATGCACTGGTATATTTGCAGTAGTATTTTCACAGAAACTTGAATATATACAATTTTTTAAATAGTTCTGGTGTCAAAATGGGTCATTCTGTAAAGGAAAAGAAAATGCTCAAAATGAATTTGTGGAAAGTATCGCGAAAGAAATAACCTGAAAATATAACCTGCTGTTAATAACTTAAGAACTGGCCTAATTTTAGTCATCTCTTAGAGGAACATAACACTACCTAGTCTATTCAGAGGTAGTATATCCTTTCAATTTAAAAAAAAAAACAAAAACACAAACTCCAGAGTAATGCAAGTAGAAAGCCTGAAAATGGCATCTGGACAAATTATTTTCAATTTCACTTGTACCTATACAACTCTGTGAGCCACTTTGTAAGATTTGATCTGGCCTCTCAGGAACAGCCAGACTTGCAGACTTCAAAATCCGTCATTGAGGCTCGGAGCAGGAGGCTGCTCTCTGAAGTTGTGAAAGAAATTACATGTAGATATTTAAGGTCTATATGGTGTTTTTTGTCCTGCCTGTAGAACTCACCCTGCCTGCTTCCAGCATATGTGTGTATATGTATGTGTGAATTAAAACATGTTGCCCTCTCTTGGTAATATAAAAAACCTTGTCAATTAATATGTCAAAAGGACTCTGGTATCTATCATGAAATCACAGAAAAGTTGAGGCTAAGGGGACCTCTGGAGGTCATTTAGTCCAACACCTTGCTCAAAGCAGGGCAGACATCAAAGTTAGGACATGTTACTGAGGCTCTGTGCACTCAAGTTCTGAGTATCTCCAAGGATGGAGATCCCATAGCTTTCCTGGGCAACATGGTGCAGTCTTTGACCATACTCACTGAGAAGAATTTTTCTTCTATCTAACCAGAATGTCCCTTACAGCAATTTGTATCTGTTGCCTCTTGTCCTTTTGCTGTGCTTAAACTTAGAAGAAAAATTATTCTTTACTCCATCTAACTCTACACAGACCTACCCATAATACAAGGCAGGGACAATGAAGATATTTTTGGCTATTACAGTTTCTTTTTACAGGCTGTCCTGAATTAAATTATATAGTCAATTATCTATTATCAAAATGTAATGGCTGAATTCAATATTTTTTATTGATGCATCACATTGGTGTTCAGATGCAGGATTTCCCATGCCCCAACACTGCCTTTACGAGGATTAACAAGTCCTCATTTCTATGGTAGAAATAGATTTTTCATGTTTATGAGAAGTATGAGGAACTAGTGTTATTCACTCCTCTACTTTGTCCTTAAAACATATGTGGAGGCATGTAACCACTGAGGTTGCTAGTTATTGGTTACAAATATATTTATATTCGTGAACATTTAGGTAGACTATGTGGAAGGGAGATTACTGTACAACCTTAATCTAGACTGGTTTGCTTAATTTTTGTTTAACAGTTAAAAAGAGAGTCTCACTTAAAATCTTTTATTTAAAAATTAAGAATTCTATTAATTGTAATTATTTTTATACCCATAGGTAAATAATAAATTGGGTGGCTACCTCTGTAATACATCTGGAAGATTAGGAAATAAAATTGTCAAAGGTTAAGTTTGGAGGTGAGTTAGAGTAAGACTAATGCCATCATCCGCACTTAGTGCATGCATTGAACCTTGGGCTTGGACATCTATGTTCTGCCTAAGGCTGCAATCCCCATGGCCTGGCTGACGGTGTAAGTTTTGCAGGTGAAGTTTGCTGGGCACCTGCATTTATAATTGTGCATACAGTCAGAACCGCGTTTCCATTTGGACTGAACAACTCCATATCTGTCTCATGATTAAGTCTGTTCAAAAACTTCCAGATGGCTTTCCTCTATTTAAGCCCCTAGACTTGATCCACTGTGTCTCAGAGCACAATTGATATGTCTACAGTGATCAAAACCACTTTATTTAAAAGCAATACTGGAGGAGAAGCTACTAAAGATAAGGATAACCTCTGCTCCACCTAAAAGTCCCCAATGGTGATGAGCAATCACAAACATTTGTCATGGGCTGATGCAGATCTGCAGCAAGTCATTTTACCTTTGATAGGTCCCCAGATGCATTCAATCTCTTGCTTTCATGGAGGCAAGCTACCCTGCATAATCCTGCATTCATTGCAGGGTATGAGCAAGCACCCACAAAGGTGCTCTAGAGTGGTGATGGCACTCATCTAGCTCACCCCACAGAAACTTGCCCATAGGGTTCATCAGGAATCCAGTTCCAGAAGAGTCACAGGCTGTGAAACCCTACCTCCTGATAACAGGGATCTGCATATTGCAGGGAGGTTAGGGTTAAATGCTTAAATTCTGAGAGGGGAAAACCCCACAGAGTGGTTTGTGGATGGCCACCACAATTTCTAATCTCTTCTGAGGTGCCTGCGAGCTGTGCAAGGGGTCGGGGCAGCCCCCATGCTGTTTGGCTGGATGCCCAAAGGGCATATTGGCATCACCCTGACATTCTTGTCAGTCTAGCCCTAAGTGACTTGATCATGGACGTATGGACTGGGGACAGAGCAGAAAATGCAACTTAGGTCTTCAGCATCCTGTCCTGAGGCCTGATCTTATAGATACCATGTCCTAACTACCTTATCACCCACCGTTTCATATGCCAAAGTTGATGAGCTCTGGGTAACCTTCACAGCTTCAGTGCAGAAGAATTTGTCTTGTGCTTGCTAGAAGGATCCCAGGTGGTCCTCGCAGTGCTAAAGAGGAAAGGAACTGATTTAAAGACAGAGATCAGCAGCATTGCTCTTTTCCCAGCTTAGTTTAAGTCACTAGTAATCTTAGTTCCTTCTTCTCTTTTCTAGATCTGGGATTTTTAAACAAACTGCAGTTGGGGAAGGGAGACTTTCAGAGTGCTGTCTGAAGAGATTCCTGCATTTTATAAAGACAAGACTATATATGAAATACTAACAAGGTTAGCTGAGCTCTGGTCCAAACATAGTTGACTGAGGTCAAATAGCATAAAAATGGCAGCCGTCTAGATGTTCGCTTAAACATCACCCTGATCAGGAGCACACAGCAATGCTAACATGTTCAGACACTCTTTGACACCTTGAGGCTGAGGCCCCGAATCCTATTTACAGAGTGGTGCAATGAGGAGATGACCTTCTCCCCAGGCTCCTATGTCATAGTGGCTAGCTGAGAAGAGTTCATCACAGTGGTGGAGGTATGGTTTCACCATGCAAGGCAGTTAGGATAGACTTCAACCAGTGGTACTACTGGTACAGTGCACATTTTAAAGGATTACACAAGATGTGATATTGCCTTTTTCTTCTTTTCTTCGTTCCACTGTGCACTGCTGCTGTAACTTCTGGTGCCTAAGGAAACAAACCCAGAGCTGCTGCAGTGCAGGGAGATGGGCAAGAGTTGGGGATCCATGGAGTGAGGCATCCTGTTAACTAGAAGGAGGGGGAGGGTATAGGTAGGCTAACACAGATCACAGCAGAGGTGGCTTGAGCATCATGGGATCCTGGAGGGCCGGGTGTACCCCTACCGCATGGGTCAGACATGCAAGAACATGACAAATTGAAGGCTCCTTGAGGTCTCGGGCTTGCCAGCACCATGGAAGCCTACCATTAGTGCCAATAGCCTGGCATTTCACTCATTTGCTTGGGCTCTTGCTATGCTTCCCTTTCCTGTTTGAAAAGACTTGTTTAATTTTGCTAACGACTCTGAATGAAGATAAGGCCCGTGTGTGTAATAACAGACTAAAATTAAACTTCAAACAAATTATCTGTTAGGATTTAGGAAAATCATATCTAGGGAGGAATTAATCCTTGCTGCTTGTTTTGGGGCTTTAGGAGGCCGCCGGGGATTTGAAAGAGAACACTTTTTCAGTCTGGCACATACACAGCAACTGGAGTGAAGTGCATAATTCTGTGGATATGCTTAAAAAAACAAAACAAAACAAAAACCAACAAAAAACCAAGACACCTGAACATCTGAAGTGTAGCCTGAACTGATTGCAGACCAAATGCAGGTGCTGTACATCATCAGCTGTCACTGTCAAAACCCTGGTCTCCTTGTGACTAATGTCCCTGCTTCCTTCGTCATTGCTTATCAGGACAATAAGCCCTAGAACTCCACGCTGCGTCGTTTGGAAACTAGCCATTGCACCCTCCCAGTAACGTGAGGTTGCTCTGAGAAAAAGATGCTGCTCAATCCAGCCTATTAATCAAATTAACAGAGACGGGACAAGAAGTGCCTGTGGGGGTTACTTTGCTGAAAAATGCTCATGTGGCTTTGAGTGGTGTTGGGAACAGGCCTAGAGGTGGGGCTGGCAGAGACCGGGCAGTCAGCCCCATTTGAAATGCTACCTGCCAATGATGGTTGAGGGGTTTAGTCATTTCAGACTAGCATGTCAGTTCTTCTTCGCTCACCTGCAAGTAATACCCATGACAGACAATAAAGACAAAGGCAGGAAGACCTCTGGAAACACCTTACTCTCTTACCACAGAGATACCTCAAAATCCCATCAGTGAGAGATTCCTGGTGGAGGTCTTTCATCTTTTCTCTTCCATCCATTTTTTCTTTCTTTCAGCTTAGCTGCCTACACCAGCTGAAGGGCAAAAGAGCAGTAGGAAGAGAAAACAAGAGAGAAAAGGAGCTTTAACAGCCAGGAGGAGATAAATGGGTGCCTTTTGGAAGATAAACTAGATTGATATTCAGGAAAATCATGTGGGAAAATTTCCAATGTTTACTAAGTTTTGTGGTTTTCTTAAGCATATTTTGCTTGCAATTCGGGGGGCATAAATTATGCAGAGTTCAGAGTAAAAAGCCCTCTCAGGACTGCACAACAGTATGAGAAGAGAAATTGCCTGAAAACATTGTCTCAAATTTCTGTTATTCTCAACCACATGATGCAATAAGATGCAAGTCTTAGGTGGAAATATTAGGTACCTGAACTCTGCAGAGGTTTCCACTGAATCCGTCGTGTATTCCACTACTGTCTTGGGAATATCTGACTACATTGCCATGCTATTAGATGGTTATGGTTCAGGGTACTTGAGCAACCTAATGAGTAATAGAATGGGCTAAACCTGCATCCTGAAACCCCAGAAGACTGAATGGACCCACTGTGGGTGTCCAGAACATCTGACTGCATTCCTGAAGCTGTGTACGAAGAGGGATATCTTGCCTAAGGGAAGTGAACGCAGTCAGAAGCTCAGAACCCAGCAGGAAACATGTAAAATTAAGAGCAAACCATCCTTTTCCCCTCTTTGATAGCTGGTTTAGGTTCCTTCCCACCCAAGTAGATAATAGCTCTTTGGCCACTCTGCCTCCCCATCCACTCTTCCCTCCGTGCAATTTGCAGCAGTAGTCCTTTGGTATTTGCAGGTCCATTTCCCATTTCACGGGCTCCAAGTCACTGCTTGGCCTACCATAATGATGCAGTTTATCAGGAAGTTAAACAGATGAGCCCTCTCTGAAGTCCACCTCTGTTCCCCTCCCCAGCCAGCACCATCTCTTACTGCAGAGGTACAGGTATGCATCGTTGCTCCATCCTGTCTCTGACCATGGATTGCATCAAGGAGAGGAGCTGAGGGGACTCAGTTCAATATGTGGTCTTCCTGGTCAGAAACCACCGCTCTCCAGAACAGGGCTCTTTCCACTCCCTGAGCTGCTCGTGTCATGTTGCTTATCATAAATCTCAGGTGTCCACAGAGGACTTGAGGATAGGTGATCTACGCAAGGAATGGTCTGTAAAATAACCTTTTCCATTTCAACACAAAGAGAGTCAGAAGCAAAAAGGAGGATTCCTTCTTTACCTCTGAAGCTTCTGGCAAGGACACCAAATTTACAGCCACTGAAGCACAGTGGCACACCTCCAGCGGTGCATAGTGCAATGATGCCCAGCCCAATAAACCCATGCGCAGTGCAGAGACCTGAGGACCTACCAGCCCAGAAGCACTGTGTTGGTGCAGTACTTCGTCTCAGTCATACACCCTTGCTGGGTGGGCAACAAACCTCCTTGCCTGCCTGTTCCTGCGGGTGCCCAGGGTGCCACAATCACACAGGTCAAACACAGTGCTCTTGGTGTTTCTCTTATCAACCTAGCCATCTGCTGAGAAGTATACCAAACACAGCTTGTACCAACTGAAATAGTTCTTTCATGCTATTTCTTGAAAGGCATCTAATGACCTGCTGGTAATCACTACCTGCACAGTCTTTCTCAGTATGCAGCCAAGCAGGACGAGGCAGAAATCCTTAGAGACACAGTCTTTTTTCAGTCTAGCCTTTAACTGGGCAGAGAGGTCACTACTGAGCAATCTCTAGTCCATGCAAAAGGAGTATGTTATCTTGGCAACGCTTCAAACGTCCACTGACCTGAAGAGTGAAAGACTAGAGACTAGAGGTTAAGTAGTTTGGTGTGCTGAACACATGGTATAATAGCTCTTTTCTACCTTTCTTGAATTTCCATCTGTATCTCCTGTACAGCTCTTGACAATAAATGTTATATGTTTTATCGTAATAGATATTACTAGCAAAAGGCAAATACATTTCCAAAGAAATGAATTTGTTGCCATAAGAGGCAATGCAAATAATTTGGGGTTAAATACAAAGAGAGGAAAGAAAGCTTTCTGATGAAAGTAAATACAATCTCATTGCTTTGCATTCGGTTTTAGAAGGTTCATGAATATCCTTGTTTTCCGTAACCTTGCAAGTTATTGAAAAAGACCTTTCATTTGCTTCTACTCTTTGCCATTTCCTTAGATATTCTGTTTCCTTGCATCTGCAGAAACTGAGCTGGTTTTGTGTGCTTGACAAACCATTAACATCTGCATGTGAAAGATTTCAGAGAGAGAGAAGAAATAGTTAAGAAAAAACCTTTTCTAATAATTTTTACTTTGATTTTCATACACTTGTGTAATAGGATCTATCCAACGGTGGGTTTTTCTGAAAATATATTTAAACTGAGCAAATTCAGATTTGATTTGTTGACACTAGAGAACAAGCTCAGTGGAAGAGGTAGTCTGTCGTCTGTCTTGTTCAGAAGCTGGACCTGTGTACTCCTCACAGGCGTATATTTGTATCTTCACAGAGGAACCAGTTGGAAGACTGGTCTCTATTTAAGAACATGAAACAAAAATATAGAACTATGCAGGCGTGATACCTACTGGAGGCGGCACCCGTAACCGGCACACTGAGGTGGCACATTCGAGTTCCTACTCAAAGTACAAAAAGTACCTATTCACGCTGCAAGAAGAAGGGAGTGCTGAAAGCTGGTGTGAGCATCCAAGCATCCCTTCTTCTCTCCCACACAAACTGCTTTGTAACTCTGTGCTGTGCCTCTGTTCCTTTGTGACAACGATTATCAGTTTTTACCAAATAAGGGAAAGGAAGGCCCAAGCCGCATCCTTATGAATCGGAGCAAACTTCCTCCCAGTTTCTCCTGCTGAATTGTTCATGTAAATCAGATGCTTCTGACTGAAACTTGCTTTGTACAGAATAAGCTGCAGGAGCAGTTGCCACATGCTGTGCCCTCTCCAGGCGGGAGGCGGGCGTTGCTCCCCAGGGAGCTCCCATCCCCACTTTCTGTTGCGCAGAGGAGTTTGAAGCCACTGCTTATAACACTCTGTCTTGTGCCCAAAGACCCACGCACCCTCAGATGCTGCCTGTGGCCGACAACCACACATCATTTCCAAGAAATGAAGGAGATATTGCTTATCTATTCATATTTCCAAATTTATGCTGTGGGGAGCCCCAGGACTGGGTTACCAGATTCTGTCTCCCCTCAGGATAGTGGAGGGTTGAACTTTCCTACCACCCAAGCTCTTATAAATAAAGAGAGGGCCCAATAAGCATTCTCCTTAGCCCACCCATGGGGAGGCCCTGGGAGCAACTCATGACCTACTTCATATCAGAGGATTTGCAGTAGACCGTTTTGTCATTATTGTTATGACTCTAGATAATTTTTACAGTGTTTGCCTCAATGTCACAGTATTTATGAATAGTTGGTCTTCTTGGGTGAGAGGGAAGATCCTGAGCCAGCTGTCAGTGTAGACAAGTGAAGGTGAAGTACAGCAGGGAAGAAGCCCATGGATGAGCCTGAGGTGTTTTTAGTGGAGACAAACTTAATGCCTTGGGCTGCAGTTGGGAGCAATAGGAGTGACTCACTCTCTTCCCTAAACTATACTACTGTGTGGGGCATCCATCAGGCATTAGCAAGCTCCCAGTTATTCCAGAAGTTAGTATGCTGTGCCAACTCATTACTTTCTAAATAGCTTCAGTGTCAGTGCTAAGTGGTGACTTAACTGACTGCTGACATTCAGTACAAGGTCACTAAGCTAAGTCTATACTTAGGAACACTTTGGTGCTGCAAACGACATGGAAGTGATTTCATCTACAAACATTTTGACAAGGATAAGAGGAACAGAGAACTAAATATTCTTAGAATGGCTGGATTTTCTATCCAAGTGGTTATAAGCAGTATATTTCTTCTTTGTTCTCCTTCCATAGGAAGGACTTGAACACAAGAAAAAAAATGAACAAAAATAAAAACTTTTTCACTGTGAGGGTGACCAAGCACTGGCACAGGTTGCCTAAAGAGTTTGTGGAGCCTCCATCCTCAGAACTACTCAAAAGCTCAGGACATGGTCCTGAACAACCAACTCTAGGTTACCCTGCTTGAGCAGAGGGTTGGACCAGAAGACCTCCAGAGGTCCCTTCCCACCTCAGCCATTTTGTGATTCTGAAACTTTTTCTGTTTTGGCTCAGGTCATGAGCCTTTCCGATACCCGAATGCCTTGTCTTTGCTGATCCTTCCTATCACAGGCCTGACCAACATGGACAGAATAGAAAAGAAGGTAGAAAACACAATATTCAGCTCACTAAATAAAACCTGGAGAAGGAGTCTCAGAAAAGCAAACACTAAAGACAGCACCAATAAGGAACTGGATAACAGCTCAAAAAGTAAACATTCCTGCATTTTTTCCTAAGGAATCTAGCATGCCTCAACTGATGGCTGCAGCAAACATGCAGCATTTCTCACTGCAGAGAGCTCTTCTTGACCTGCACATCTCTCTTTACAGTCCACATATTGCAAGTGGATTCTTCCCTGCCAGTGCTTACTGAACAGGACCTTCCCAAAAGGCCCAGTGCCTACTTTGTCAGATGACAAAGGTGTGTACAGCTCCACGTGGCAGCCTGGAGCTTTCAGCATCTTCATGAGCTCCCAAATTCAAAGAGTAATTCTCATCCCCTACCCCTAGAGCTGTTAGCACATCAGCAAGTAACCTATTCCCAGTTGCATTCCCCTCCTGCGCCTTGCTACTGAACCTCTCCCTATCCTAAAGCTCCAGGCATTTTAGAAATAATTTCCGCAACCCCTGTACCAAGCAACATCATAGAAGCTAGCAGAATCCTGGTCACATTTGCCAAAATATTGCAGAGTAGACACTGAAGTCAATGTCTTTTTAAAAGAGTTTTTTTAGTTCATTACTACATGGATAGGTAGTTTAGCATTTCTCTCCACATCTTCCATGGGGAAGAACAAAAGGGCTCAGAGCTGCCTGATGCCAAGTTACAAGAACCTCTTTGTCCTCCTGTGCCCACCACACCAAAAGGCCACAATTTGCACCAGTTGGTCCATCAAAAATATCAAAAGGCAAGTTATCCTTATCTGACCTGCAGATGTTGATACGAGTCTCCCTACAATAAAGATAGATATCTCAGCTGTCATTTAAGGGGAATGTCATATAGTTCTTCACGTCTGATGATTCAGACATCATAATCTTCCAGTGATTAGAAAGACAGAGGCAAATAAATTGGGGGCAGAGGGGAAAGAAAGGAAATTGAAAGGAGATAAACTCTCCATTAACTTCCATTTTACCCCCAAATCTGTCTTGATCCATATCTGAGAAAAGTAAAGGAACAAATCACTGTTTGTTACTAGCAGGGCAGCACAGGATTGGGAAGTGCGTCTGCACACGTGTACGCTCCGTTTCATGCCAAGGGTGGCAAGAAGGCATTAAAGTGCCAGTTAGTTTCATATTTCATTTTATTCTCTTGGCCTAGGTCAGGTACATCCTTAAGGCACAATGGGATAAACCACATGGGAGCTGTGGAGCTCCCGCAGCGCTGGAACAGGCTGGCTCGGGCACATCAGCTGCCTGCACCTCTGTACCTGCACTGCTTCATGGAGCAGGACCGGGATTCAGCGCAGATGTGAGCACAGTCCGCTCCACACAGTTGTCACCCAGGATTTCCTTATAATTTCCCAGCCTGCAAAGCAGTGAATGTTTTTCTTCTCCTACCTGCACCCATTTTCAGCCAGCAGCGTACTCCGAGCTCATCCTGCCTGTGTTGTGGCAGGGAAGCAGAGATGCCCAGGCTCTCAGAGTTCTGATTGTGTGGAATTTAATAGGACAAACTCCAAACATGAGGTTTCACTTTTTAAAAATTGTAAAAATCAGGTGGTGGTTATTCCTATGATAGAGGCGGATGCCATAAGTTGGTGGGGAGTAACTGCGGGACTCTGTAGTTACTCACTTCATTAAGTGTTAATTGTAACAATTTCAGTGTGCAACCCCAGCGCCTTAATCAGATCCTGAGGTGACAGAGGCCTTCGCCTGAAATTAAAGGCCTGCAGTTTTCTCCCCAGGCACTAACGGTATAAAGCAGTGTCAGAAAATGCTGTCAGCAGGAACCAGGAGAAGCTAGAGATCCAAGGAGACCCCTGGGCTACTGCGTTCACAAATAGTAGGCAAATGGTGTTAACCAGAGTTGCTGATTTAACTTCTATTTCCCCTTTCTATTTCTAGCTTGCTCTCAGAAGCATCCCAAGTAAGTCTGCACCATCCTGGCCTCATTGGTACATTGCTTTCTGTAAAACTCTGGCAAAACTATTTACCACACTGGCAAGACCAGAAGAGAAAGAAATGGAAGAGGGCAAGTAATCAACATGCAGAGAGCAGTGCTGCTCCCTCCTTCTGTGTGCCAGCCCAGGCTCCATCAACACTGACCCCACCAGGGTGGGTGGTGAGTACTTTCTTGACCCACTGGCCTTCCATTCATGGGACTAAAATGGAGAATAAATTTTCAGGGCACACCTGCAGCTGAAGGATGAGTCAGCCCCAAGGGGCTGCTGAATCAGAAGAACTGGAACAGCCATTGAAGTTGGAAAATGAGCATTTTTGTACAATCCAGTGCTAATGTCCAAGCAGGAAATAGAAATGAACTTTGGAATAAAAGTCAACAATTGCAAATGAATAAAAATGGGAGCAATGCTACCAGAAGCCCTTCATTCTGGTGATGTCATGGTTCCCAAATGCCCTTCAGAAATGCAAATCGCCTACAATGTAATAAAAAGGGCATTTTCTAGAGTGTGCAGAGCTTGCATAGTTTAATTAAGCATAAACTAGGGTGACTCTGGAAAGTAAAATGATGTGGATTGCATTCTCTGAGTGACCTTGGAAAGGCACTTAGATACTTTCTCTACACAGCAATTAAGTAAACTCACACTTCATATGTTGTCACTCCTATTCCTTACCTTTATTTAGAAACATATTTTTTGTTCTCCCTGATTCCCTGATCTCACATTGATTTATGTCTGTGCTTAGAAAATGTCATTTGTTTCCTTCAAGGTAACCAAACATTTGTCTACAGCCTCACCATCTCTACTTTTCTAACCTCTACTTCAATATTACTTATATTAAACTTCTGCCACCTGCTTTCTTTGCTTTCCACCAAACTCCATCTAGGCTACCTCACTGACATGGCAAAACTGGAATAAGGAGATGCCTATAGAAATTGCTCATCCAGTCTTTCCAAGACCCATAGGTTCTCTTTCAATCCATCCCAGAGACTGTAAAAAATAAATCTCCCTTGCCTGCTCGTCAAAGTGCATCACACATCTGTGTCATTCCCAGGTGGCACTGTGAAACTCCAGGTGCTTCCCTTCAACATTTTCTTCACCCAGAGCCATGACATTAGGTTCAAATTGCCTTTGGTTTTGCTGTCCATGGCTTTGTAAGGAACCACATCCAACTTACAATGTATGCAGATACCCACCATGTATATGGATGGCTCCAAACCATCCACTCAGACCTAAAGGTAGCAGAATTTGCTTAGTGCTTCATGACATGGACCTCATCTCCCTTTAACCTTCCTCTCATTCCAGGTTTTGCAAAACACCTCTGCAAATGTCCCTCAGCTATGTGGCAAGAATGGCAATGGCTTATGGGGAAAGTGGTACTGGGGAGTGGATTAAGTCTATGTAGTTATCATGTGAAATGCTTTAACAGTCTCAGTCTTTTATTTTGTGAAGGCTCTAACATCATGTGGCCAGCTGGTTTTGTCAGACTTTGAAGGTCAGTTTTGAAGCCAATTAGATCATCTAGCCTGCGGTTTCTCAAAAAGGAGGCTGAACTGTATGGAGAATGAGAAAGGGGTTAAGGGGCTGGTTCCATATACTAGGAAAAAAAAAAACAAAACAGTGTTAGCAGCTCTGCTCCATTTCTTCTGGGTTAGGGTGTGGAAAAAAAGTCTTAGTAATTCCTGGCTGTGAGCATTGCTGCCAAGAGCGAGCAGTGGTAGCAGCTCAGGTCTGTAGGATGGGAGGGAGTGGGACTCAGAGGGGGTGACTGGGACTCTTACAGCTGTTTCATACACATCTGCCTTCAGCTTGAACTTTCAAAAAGACTCCACTCTGTCTTCCCCTTGAAATTTGCAGAGGAGTGATCATCCCTGCGTTGCTCTTTGGGAACTCTTTTCTCTTGGTATCTTGCTGTGACTTTCAAGGAGGAAGAGAAGCTTTCTGAGGAAGATTTGAAGAAGGTGGTAAAGGGTGGAAAAAAAATGTTCACCTGGCAAGGACAAAGAAACCGGGGGAGGGCAGGTGGGGAAACGGTGCTGATTTGAAGCTGATGTTTGAGCTGATGATGAGTGAACCACATCACAAGGGCTGCTGACTCATAAAAAAAATGGAATACCCAAAAGGAAAGCAATGATCCCGGAGCAATTGCATCCATTATGGTATGTCAGACATGTCTTTGATGGCACAAGCCTATAATTAGTTACAGAGAATTGCACTGTCTCTGAAGAAAGAAGAGGAAACAAAAAGAATTATTCCCTGTGTATGTGACTAGCTGGATCAGTGGATAATGCTCAAAGCTTGCTTTAAATCAAGTGTATTTGCTGTTGATAGATTTATATTTGGTTTTGCAATTTCAGAGTAAATGTCAATGACTCAGTAAAATGTAACACATCTTAAAAGACCGCACAGTGATGATCTGAAAATCTAGGCATTAATTTCAGGGCTTGGTTCTATTCACTCTGCATGTAAAAAACCTGCTTAAGCATCTTACATTTTGAAATTTATTTTGAAAATGAAGAAGGAAGGAAGGAAGGAAGGAAGGAAGGAAGGAAGGAAGGAAGGAAGGAAGGAAGGAAGGAAGGAAGGAAGGAAGGAAGGAAGGAAGGAAGGAAGGAAGGAAGGAAGGAGGGAAGGAAGGAAGGAAGGAAGGAAGGAAGGAAGGAAGGAAGGAAGGAAGGAAGGAGGGAGGGAGGGAAGGAAGGAAGGAAGGAAGGAAGGAAGGAAGGAAGGAAGGAGGGAGGGAGGGAAGGAGGGAAGGAAGGAAGGAAGGAAGGAAGGAAGGAAGGAAGGAAGGAAGGAAGGAAGGAAGGAAGGAAGGAAGGAAGGAAGGAAGGAAGGAAGGAAGGAAGGAAGGAAGGAAGGAAGGAAGGAAGGAAGGAAGGAACTGAATTTAATATGAACCAAAAATCACAGTAATAGATGCATTACATACTTGCTAACACTAGATGGGGTGTAAGGAAAGAGTGAAAGGGAAAGCCAGGGAACAGCAACACCTTGAGGTGCCAACTACCTCAGGCACAGAAACTGAATTTAACTAAGCTGAGCACAGCTTACTCCACGTTTTCAAAAGCCAAAACCAATCATAAATGGACAAGAACACATTTGTCCATCTTGTCCATCCCTCTGGCAGTGTGGATATTTTAACATGCACAATGCACCACTATTAGTCTCATTAACTACATTTTATTTATATATTGAAAGAATACATACATGTGTCAGTAGCGTAGATTGCATCAGCTCCTCTTTCCTAAAAAAAGCTCTATGTATATACAGCCTTAAAATGCTCCCACTGTAGCTAGCACATTAAATCTATGCTTATATAAACTATTGTTTTTACATAGTTGTGTCTATTTTAGAATACATTAAAAATTACCAGGTGGCATGTTCTGTTATCCTTTCTCACTGTCCTGATGGTCTAACAGTTGCAGTAAATCATGAATATGCATAGTTTATTTACTATTAAAAAAAAATCTCTGTTACAGAATATAGGCCATGAAGACAAAACCATTGTTGCATTTGGAAAGGCAGAAAGTATTTTCGACACAGTGATTTCTGTTGTTATGGCTGTATCCTGCAGCATTTCCGTGAGAGCAGGAAGAGCAGAAAAGGGGTCTTTTTGAGACCCTGCCTTTGTTTAATCCTGCAAAATGTACTGTAACCCCTTTTCTTCATCAAGCGGAGTTTCTGCCCTCCCTCTTAGCTGCTTTGGCCTCCTGCGCACTAACTCAGCAGAACAGGTGGGCCACCGTCTGACCTTCTGAAGCTGGGAGGGATGCTGAGCTGGGCTGTCTGACCAACCAACACAGCTACTCAGCAGAAGCAGCAGCCTGCCTGCAGAATTCATTTCCCTCACTTTCTTTTTCTGGTCCTGTGTGAATGAGCTAGACTCCTGTGGATCACTTTATCCTCTTTATTAAGCCTGTCTCTGCAGAGACCATTTTAATTTAATTCAACTTGATAGCCAAGTCTCAAAATCCCCTTAGCTCTCAAAACAGTACAATCTTTTGGTATTGGATACACAAGCCCTTTTCCTCCATCCTCTTCCTTCCTTTCAAGTAAAAAATGTCAAGATCCAATTTCTCTAAACTAGCTTTTAGCTCTTCGACTGATGCCCCTTGCTGAGTGAATGGTACTAGCAGTGAGCCCTAAAAGAAAGTGCTGGCTCACTGAGAAATGCCCCTCCTTGGCAGAATATCTGACTCTATTTAAACATGCATGCCAGACAGAAAAGCAATAAAAAAATGCCTTCCCACAACACAGTTTAAAGAAACATCACTTGCCAGCCATACCTGCTTTAAAAAGTAAACTGGGAACATGGTAAGAAATTGCATTCACTGGCAGACATATGAATCATCTCTTCATTTTGTCAGATTTGTTGTCTTAATCCTAGGACAGCTTTTGCTAAAACCTGCTGCAGAGGGTTGGTTTGCATCTACTGGTCGGATTGAACCAATGGGACTGACACAACATTGGGGTTTGGAAGGCAGAGTGGAATACTTCAGATGGTTCAATGGGCTAAGTTGCCAATGTAATTAAAAATAAAACCAGGATGAGCACCTCCACAGGGAAAAAATTAACAAATCATCTAAAAAAAATAAAATTAGTTATGCCTCTGACAGTAATAATTGTATTTCATAGCAGCGAGGCAAACGTTGGGGAAGGCTGTGATATTCCAGGTCACTGGTAGGTTATTACTCCTCACAGGAGTCCTTCAGCATAATGCTCTTCTGCAGCACTCTTCACATCTTGCATGTCAGAAAGCCTGTGAGAAAATCTCTGTTTGTGACAATAGACCATGTTTTACATATCCAGGACAAAAACATGAAGCTCGCTCAGTACAGAGATGGTGAGATAGCCCTGGGTATGAAGGAATAAAGGACAGTTTCCTTTGCTCCACCTGCTTTATGCAAAGCCTCCCTGTTATCCAAGGCAGCAGTGCAGCAGCAAGACATGATAAAACAACCTAATATGCTAAGTGGTGTGAAAACTAAAAGAAACATGTTGTGTAAGTGAACAAACAAGGGCTCTGATACACAGATTTGTTGAGCAAGGATGGTGGAGAGCCTTTCTGGGAAAATAGTCCCTTGCTGTTATTCTGACAGAGGCTCTGTGCCAGGACTACCCTATTTAGGATGACTGTATGCCTTAGCCTGTAGTCACCCAAAACAACAATGTGGCGTGGTCAGTTCACATCCTCCTGTTTAACCTTCAGCGGCTTGGCAACCCAGTGAAAGCCTGGAGCCACCAAGAGGAAACCCTCCTTCTTGGAGCCAGGGTTAGCACTAGCCTGAAACAGCTCCAGCTGCCTTGGTTTCAAAAGACTTGGTGATACTGAAGTGATATTTAAACCTCAGCCAGAAGGAGGATTCCCCAAATACAGCTTGTGATAACCAAAATCTGAATTTATTGCTTGTGAGCTGTGCTGGGGGGAGAATGCTGGAGAATAAATCATCTCATTGCATACAGATGAGCTACAGCATGGAGTACTTGCACATAGATGTATGTTTTAGGCTAAGCTTAAGCTGTGCCTTCTAAAATGAGAGGTCACAACAGATTTACTTGTTAAAACATCCCAGAATCTACTGGGATCATCAGGACAAAATGGGGATAATTTCTGGAATACCTATTAAAACAGAAAGAGGACGGCATTTGCAGTGGATTCATTCATGGCACCAAGCAGACCTCTGTTATCTTCTGTCTATGTTAATTTGTTAAGATCTCATGGTCTACAAGTGACATATATACCTTCTTTTCCTGGCTACCCAGTACTGTGGGCTGGGCTATTTGTTATGCACAATTTGTTGCTGAAATAATGAATATTGTAAGAAAAATGGCAATAGAATTTGGCTTTCCCTTTAATCCACAATGAATTAAAATGGTGCCTCAGACTTACTATAAACCACAAAGACAGATTTTGAAGACAGACCTCAAGAAACCAAATTAAAGTGTATCCTGGATTGCTACTGTTTGCTTTTACAAATCACCAACAACCCTGAAGAACTGGCTCTAATCTTTAAATCATTACTAACATGTTAGCTTAAGAGTCAAGATAATTTCTATGCTTTATATTGCTTAATTTTCACTTTCTTTATGAGATGTTCAATTCATTCAAGGTAGTTTTCTGGGTAAAAATTACATCATTCTCTTAGATGTCAACATTAATCCTAATGCACTGCACTCTCCTCTGAATGACTGCAGACTGCAAAGTGTCTTTGAAAAAGGATAAAATGGACATGTCATGCAGTAACCAAGTAAATGCAATCCCTGATTAATATGCAAGTTTGAAAAGTTCAGAAAATGTCATCATACTCCATAGGTGCACCCTGTTTTTGGAAAGGTCTCTCTTTGTTTTGCTTGTGTATAAATGTCATTCCACATAAATTTCACTCCAGCTGCTTTTCATAAGCTCAAGTCAATGATGACGTGTTCAAATATTTGAGTGTTTCCTTTAAAACTAGAGGCAAAGAAAAAATCTCTTCGATCCGTTGATACAGCTGTGAAAGACCGTGGTGCTTGCACATAGATTTCTTTAAATAACATGAAGAGCTTTTTTTCAACATCCCACTGGTATATTTGGGAGAAGGTGTAGTCACTTCCCAAGGCTAGGTAGTAATTGTTCTTGAAGGAGAACGGCTGCAGTGTCATGGCTCCTCGGGATGGAAGAGCCTGTATCTCCACAAACTGTTTGCTATTCCATTTCATAACTCTGGAGTCACCAATGAATCTCGTGAGCGTGATGTACAGGTTATCTTGCATCCTGAAACTCTTCACAGCCAAGACATCTTCCATGTTGGGGATTTCACTGTGTGGGACAAACTTTTTGGACACTTTGTTCCACTGGAGTATAATGGGAACCTGGGAGCGGCTAGAGAGGATTAAATATGATTTCCCATCTATGTCAAGAAACTCTGCATCAGTGTCCCTGAACCACTCATGAAGGGACTGGTATGAGTAAAATCCTTTGTTATTCCACTTGTACACTGTTGACAAACCTGCTTTAGAGCTGTCTGCTATGACAAAAAACATTTCACTGTCTATCTCAAAAAGCTCTATATCATTTGGCTTGGAAATGCGAGATACTTCAATATCCTGGAATTTGACAAACTTTGTCCAGCTTTCATCATATTTGTAAATGTGTGAGCCACCAAAGAGCTGTGCCACCACCACAAAGACTTGGTCACCAACAAGAATGGCTTTACATCCCACTATGGACTGACCTATTGCCCAAAGGAGAAAAAAAAGCACACATATTAGCACAGTACAAAGCACCTTTTAAACCACAGAGATATTACCAAATTACCCCACCCCTTTTTGAAATCTTTACCATGTTGTTATTTTGTCTTTTACCACATGCTGTCAGAGCTTTCTTTCATACTTTTTTCTCCCCAACAACTGGAAAGATGACTGCAAAAGCTGGAAATGCCACACCAAGGTGCGCAATATGATGCACCCTAAAATGCTCATTCCTTTTTATCCAGAATAGTTTGTTCAGACATGTGCCCCCTATTATCCAAAACAATTATTTAAGCCAAATTTTTTTATTCCAAAATAATAGGAGTTCTTATCTCATGACTGATCAGGAATCTGAAATTCTCTTATTCCTGGAATATCTATCTTTCCAGTTTTACTAGAAGAATGAAATACAGTCTATTCTTCTTGCTACAAGAGGGCCAGAGTCAGCTTTTTGGTACTGTAAATAGAAATACTGATGTGTCGTGTGGATATATCACCTGACAGCGGGATGAAAAAGAGAAATTTAACTCTGTTGTTTCTGTTAAGTCTTCTTGAGATTATGTTAAACTAGAAATATTCAGGAATACTGCAGTTGCCAGATTAGATCAGATTGAGCTGTGGTCTGTTTTGAGAATGTCAAGTCACTATACAAGATCCACATCAAAAAAGCAACAACCAGACTGTTTACAAAAGGCTGTGTTGGAAGAAAAGAGGAATTCCTCTCTGAAGCACACAGTTTAAGTAGAACAGTATCTGCACACGCTCCTCTGTGCATGCATGGTCACAGTCACTACAGCAGACCCACCCTGGCATCTGTGCTGGCCCCCTACTCATAGGTGTTTCACAGCCAGCCTCGGATGATCTACCACCCTTCCAGTGTAGGACGGGTGGGATTCATCTCAAGTACCGTAAGGTATCTGCAGCGTAGGCACAAATGCTTCAGCTTATCATCCAGGCTCTATCTGGACTAACTTAGTCAAAAAGCAATCTAGAAAATGTTTCATCTGGCCTGTAGATGTTTCCTTCTGCAGAGAACAGCTACACCTATTCTCTGCATCTTGACTCTACAGGCAATCATGACAACTAGGTCGGGTCAATAAGCCCATGTTGTAAAGGGCTAAATTTGGCCATCTGAATGCCAGGCTTATAGTTGGTAATTAAATTCCCCAAGGAGCACCTAGTCAGCTTGTGAGCTCTACAAAGTGCTCTTTAGGCTCCACAAAAGGCTCTTTACCTGCCTTTGGCAAAAGTCTCTCGCTCACTCACATTTCAGAGCCCAGAGCTTAAGCTCGGGTTTTCCAGGGACACAGAATGGTTGTTCGAAAAATGAGTCTCGGCATGCACACTGTGTGTGGAGCTAGGACACAAGTATCCAGCAGAAATGTATCCTAATCATGTCAATCACAGGAAGATGAAATACATCCAGAAAACAGCTGTCTTTGCAGATGACCTAAACTCTCAACTTTATTTCCAGAACTTTTCTAGAGCTCTGTTAGCTCTCTTCAGGCCATCAACTTCTCAATTTACATCCTCTGGTACATATTTCTTCCTAAGCTACCAAAACACAATGAAACCTGAAAAAGCAAAATTTTTCATTTCCAAAATTTCCTGACAGAAGGGTAGCATCTCGTAAACTTTCATTAGTGACACACAGTTGATCTGAGGAGATAGGTGCTTGCTGCTTTTGTAGACTTCCCACAAGACCAGATGAGGATGCAGCGTACTCTTTATTTCCCCAAATGCAAGGTAAAAAATAATCTATCACACAGGAACAGGTGGAAAGGGTGCTCTGTGGATAGATTTAGCTCGTGAGACCTCAAAAGCAGTAGCTTGAAGTAGTTGGGAAATTAGGCAGTGTATAACAGCTCTAAAGACTCTGCTGTCATGGTGTGACTGAGCTCTGTATAGCACCACGAGTGTTGGTCAGTGACAGAATGTTTCTTAACATTAGAAAATCACCTGGCATCCATATGGGGTTTTGTTTGATGAGTAATTGGCCAGGATGTTAATTTAGCATGTTTGTAAATGGAAAGTAAATGTGAAAGCTTTACAGCACATCTATTTAGGTAACAACCATGGTTTAAATATTTCTGTCATCATTCAGCTGTGAAACACGCTTTCCCGGACAGCGTACCCTAGATGGATCCTTCAGACCTATTTCCTTCTACATGCAGTAGAATATTTTTATATTCTATTTTGCAGGCACTTCGGCAAGAGCAAGGGCTCCTTTAGCCTACGCTTTAACTTGCAGTGTGATTCAGGCAGTGAGTGTCTAAGCTGGGCCATGGTGCGACATTCGCTGCAAATGTTTGCGCCTTCAGAACAATTTACGAGATCAGACAAAAAAAAGCCTAGTTTGCGTGCTACAGTGAGGTTAAATGTGCATGTATTAACAAGATGCACTACTCCATGAAGTCACTCATGTCCAAACATTACACACTTTGACCTGCCAATTTCAACAGAGATTCAGGGCAAACACCATCAGCTGGTCCCATCTATGAATCTCATCCTTGTGAAACGCCAACAGTTCATCAGCGACTGGAATCCCAGAGTTCATATACCTGTGATATTGTCATAACTCCTGAAATTCATTTCAATGTGATCCCACTCCAGCACCATGCAGTTCTCCATGCTGGGCTGTGCAATGGCTACGAACACATCATTCTTTGAGTTGAACGTATCCACTGAAACTGACTGGTAGGGCAAAATCTGGTGAACAACAAAATCTGGAAACATACATTTACAACAATTAGGGTACATCCTTGCTGGAAACACAGAGTAAGTGGTTGCTGGTTGTAACAATTAGCACTGAAAATGAGTTAAATACTCTGGATTTTGTATAACGCTAGCATGGAAGTGTCAGTGCTCACATTAGGCATGCAGCAACAGGGGAAAGCTTCTCCTGCTTTAGGCTTCATAAACTGACCTTTGGAAATATAGTTGCCAAGGAGATCGAATAGGTAAATAGTGGCAGAAATCAGATTTTCCAGCTAGGCTGACTGGTACAAATGAAATCAGGATATCGGGAGAGAAGTCTCTTTCCCCACAGCTGGAAGTTGCTTTCCCGTCAAGTGAAATGGCCTTGCTAGAATCACTTTCAAGCTGAGAGACAGCAACTTCCAGCTGAAGTCCAATAACTTCTTAAGTCATGCAAATTTAATCACTAGCAATTTGTGTTATGCTAAACCAGGCAGAAAGTGAAATGATAAGCTGAAGTTTGCCTGGGGATAACCCCATTTCTGCTAGACCGTAGACAAAATCGTGTAATCAAAAACTCAGTTAACATAACATTTTATGGGGCATTGTAAAGTAGTTTAGGCATAAAATACAACCAACCTGCAAATTACTATCCAGTGGAAAACTTATTCTAGATACGAAGACTGAGGAGTTGGAGCAACCTGTAGAGACTAAGAGCGTAACTACAAAATTCAAGATTTCATCTCAAAATCCAAGTGCCTTTGTAGATTTAACTCCAAAATTCACCCTGGGCTAAGTCAGTAGCCAGCATAGAGCCAATCCGGGGCAAAGTGAGGAGACTTGGGTCTGATTTTGATCTTGGGCCTGACAGCTGGGCAAGGTCCTTATTATCAGAAAAAGAAACTGGTATAGCAGCGCTGACAAGGAAAAGCGAGCACTTGGGTCTAGAACGTGGCAAAAGGCCCACGCTGAAGTGATGTATGGATATAGCTGTATAGAAAAGGAAATGCATCTTCCACTATGATGGAGTTTCTCTGCAGAATCATGCACTGCTGTGTTTCAAGCTCCATTTGCTAGATGATTTCACCATGCAGTCCTATATTGGAAGGGCCTGAGTGTCCAGGGATTTCGGTGAAATGGTAATTAGGTTCTCACTTGAATCCCTCATTTTGGTGCATTATGAAATAATTGTTTTTGAATTAAGAACTCTCTGTCTCTGCATGCTTGAAAGCCTTGCCTTTGAGAAGTTACACTTCTGGAGGATAAAGATAGATGACTACCGTTAAACAAACAGCAGATTCTACAGCTGCAAAAGAAATGACAGCCTCCATTCTTCGAGGGACTATTATAAATAGAGTTTGGGCTGGCAGGAAAACAAGAAAGTTATCTTCATTCTCACTGGGAAAATAAAAAGACTGGAGAAAACTGACACCAAAGTATGCAGAAAGTAAAAGTAGGTGATAAATCATGAAAGGTAGCTAAGGATGGACAATAGCAGATACAGTCACAGAAAATAAAAATATTTTTTAAATCTTGAGAAAAAAAAACCAAAAAAACTAATGCTGAAAAAGACATATCTTGAAATCTGAACAGTTGTGAAACATTTTTAGGGAATCTGTGAATTAAAACAAACCAGTCTGTGTGTTAAAACCCACTGCTCATTCAGAAATGATTCAGTGTTGCACAGCTATCCTTATTTGTCCCTGCCATTGGGCTCTTTATGTCACTTGATGAGTAAAAATGGGTAAGAAAATCAGTTGTAATCAGTAAAAGGCAATAAACATTGTTTTTAGCACCAGTTGGAAATACCATACTCTAATGTGGAGCAGTAAAGAGATGCTGCCACATCAGGCTTGCTAAAAATGTAGGTCTTAGGGACTTGATTTAGTCTTACAGGCAGGTCCACATGCCTGCCTTAATGCTAGAAAAAGATCATAGAGTAAATACAGAGTTGGAGGGGGATGTTTCCCAACACTTTTTTCAGCTGGATCAGCCTGCATGGGAGAGGGAAAAGGACACCGCCCTCACCTCCTCCCTGTGCCACTGGCTGCACGGGCTGTTGCTGTCTCCTCAGCCCAATGCACCCCGATACTCCCTCTGGCTCAAGACACAGGGTTTTGACACTGCTTTCCGCTGGCTGAGGCCTGGGACAGTCCCCTCATCCTCCAGCCGCCTCCAGCTGCCTCCGCTCCTTTGGCTGTTGAACAGCACGAGCTGTCAGAGATGAGGGACCCTACGCTTTTGTTGTTGGGCTGATTTCCCACCCAGCAGCCTCTGCTCTGGCTGAGTCCAGCACACAGGAGCGCTGATGCTGGCAGAGCAGAGGAAGCGTGCAGGGAATGCTGGAGGACACTGAAGAGAATGGGGACCAATGACCTGTTTAGGCAGCAGCTCCTAAACTGCATCCTGTGACTTGGCCACCAGTCATTCCCATCTCCTCACTGCCCCTCTTCTCCATGGTGGAGACTTGTGCTCTAGGTGAGGCTACTTAGGACCTGGGGTGCTCTCAGGGAGCGTTAGCCATCCCTTCCTGTGTCCCACCATGGTGGCATGGATGACCTCCAGCACAGGAGTAAGTACTGAGCAGGTAACTCTTCATTTGCTAATTACCTTCCTTCCAGCCAGCGGGGAAAAAGAGGACACCTCTAGAATACAGTCCCAGATAGGTAAAGAAAGGGGAAACCAAGCTTTCAAAGCTCAGCCAGCAGGTCTGGGCAAAGCAGGTGCCAGGCACACACACAGCCTGTTTCCAGTGACTGTGGGAGCGCAAGGCCCACTTTCCAGTCTCCTGAAAGTAGGTACGCATTCCCCTGCCATGCGTACAGCCACAGCACAGCCCCCTCACACACCGTTGCAAGAGAAAGACAAGAAACTAAGTGGAACAGCTTAACCTGCTTCCGTGATGCAAGCCATGAGAAATGGAAAAGAGAGATGCTATCGTGAATGGAGTTAAAAGTGCAGATCACTGACACTGTGGATCACCTTCTCAGTGAATAAGTGATAGGAGCATTTTGTTCTTTGGCATTTTGTTTAATATGGCAGCACCTCTTTGCATCTCTCCTCCCGTTACCATTCTAGCAGTTCAGAGGACCCAATGAACTGATAGAGCCAGCGAGATGCATGTTTTACCAAGCAAACTGCTTTGTTACCACATCCTACGTCCAGTCATGCTCGACACAGAGTACCAGAAAGCAGAAATGATCACACCTGGCAAAGGAGGGAAATACAATACTAAAGACTAACATGAATGAAAGAGGTTTGCAGAGCACCTGTCACTGACTGGGAAAGGAGAATACACCTACAGGGTATGTGGCTTTACTTCAAAATATGGTACAAGCCTGAGCCTGTGACTAATCAATCCTCAAGGAATGAATATGGGCATATTTACGCTCCCTTTGGATCTGGGGAGGCAATGATGGAGAAGGAAAAAGCAGCTGTGGCCTGACACCACAGACTACCAAGGCCACCAGAGGGTTAGACCCCAAGCAAGGTAACTTCCAGTTCAGTGCAGGGGACATGATGCTGTCTCAGAGGTGACATGTTCCTGAAGATTTGCATTTCTACTCTACTTATCTCTGTTTTGACTCTTATGGGTCATTTCTGCATGCAGTCTGTCCCTCTCAGACACTCTGTAAGGATGCCAGAGCTCCATGTCTCCTGCACCCTCCACCTTCACTGTGCACTGGAGCTCTGGGAAGCCCGCTGCTGCCTACCCCCAGGCCAGAGGGGTTAGGCACACAGCCTGCCCTCACAGCAGCCACAGAATGACTGGTTTGTAAACGTCCTTGACTGTCTGAAGCATGTATTACAGCTATATGCTGTGCCACGAGAGCACTTCTCTGATGGCAATTGAACAAATATTCAGCTGGGCAATCCTTGCACCATGTAACACTCCCCAGCAAACACTACCACATGTAAAATTAGATGTATGCTTGGTGTAATTTCACTTACAGCAGAAAAAGGGTGAATTTTGCTTGTAGCAACTTTATAGTTAGGTTTCTACGTACAAAGAGACGACAGAGCGCAGGTAGGTCAGTATAGGTCTGAGGACCCAGTAGATAAGGCTTGTTCTCGCACGCTGTTAGTGCTGCGCAATTGCTTAAACCAGATTGAAATGAAATAAACCTGCTTTTACTTTGTACTTTTGTATCTTGGTGGCAGACAGAGTAACGTAACTTTGGTACCTTTCTAAGCTACATTGCTCTCCTGTTTTTGACACCCTTTTACGTAGCAGATGATCATGCTTTACCTCTGCTGCTCTTCTGACATATTTTTGAATTCTGAGGTCATTCTCTTTTCCTTTACATACTGCCCTTGGGATTACCTTTCATACCTTGTCCCCTGCAACTTTATTTTACATCACTAGTAATCAACTTTTCTGTTGTCTTTTAATGATGATGACTGCCTTGATGACAGATGAGAGCTCGAATGCCTCTGATATTACTGTATAGAAAAAAGGCAGAGTGTGACATCATATACATGAAAGATGAAAAACAATACTCGCAGCTGATATTCTCAGCTATATGATGTGACTACATTTACAGATAGGTAACTACAGCTGTTTGGTCATAAAATATAAGCATAACCACATGCAAGTTTCTCTTCACTTCCTTCAGCATGCTTTATATTCCCTAAAGTAAAAATCAAGTTCCTAAACAAGACGGTAGTCAGAATATTATTGGACATTTTTCTACAACTTAATGGAGTTCCATGAAGAACTGCTGGCAGTATTGCCGCCACATTTAATGCTATTAAATTGTGGCCTATTGAATAAAGATAACAGATATAGCCACATTATTTGAACTTCTTTTCATTGCCTTCTGTGAAATACAGAGATTTTGGGAAGCTCATCTGCCATAACTATATGGCCTTATTCCAGATAATAGAAAGCATTCTGTGATGAAAATTAAGTCACAAAGTGAGTCATAATCAAGTCTTTTGGAATATGAATAGTCAGAGCTCTTCTCCCATTATCACTTAATCCAAATAAAAACTCGCTACTTACTTTGGCTTCAAAATGTAATTTTCCCATTTTATGCTTGCTCTAGTACTCGGAAGTGCTTTGTATGTAACCCTTTCCTCCCCCCAGGTCATGCTCACAGAAGCCAAAGGGTATAGTCTAAACTTCTGATATTTAACCATTTGTAGTGTGCTTAGAAATATACATTTATCTGAATACCTGTAGTGGTGCATTCATAATCAAAACTTGTCACATCATTTAACTTCTTATCCTGATATTCTGCTGGACCAATACACAGGACATCAGAAACAGTGGAATTTGTCATCTTTAACCACAAAAACAACCACTTGGCTTTGCAGTCACACTCAAATTTATTTCCCCTTAAATCTCTAAAAAACACACAGAAATAAACATATTTGAAAAGGTTGATAGCAATATGAATACTACAGAACTGTTATCACCTTGACATGTTGAATTTAAAAATATCTGAGTAGCCTTGAATTGCTTTTGAACTGAGAACAAGAAAGTTTCTTAAGTTCTATTCGGACTCTCTTACTACGGACTCTCCTGCAGAGTGTTGTCCTTGAAAAACAGTTTCAGTCTAGGAAACACGCCCACGTATAATCCTACTAATAGAGCACTGTGATTCACATGTGAAGTCACTCACATTTATAAGTTTTCATAGGATTAGGACTATAACGTAATAAATCCTTTACCGTGTGGCTGTCTGCTGCGAGCCTCCATCCCACCACCTACCACTGACACGGATAAATCCCATTCCGTCACTAAACTACTCCAGTACCGCTGGTTGACAGAGTGGCCTTGCTGGAACCATTTCTGTGTTACATTAAAGTACGGATGTAAGGCTTGTATTTTTAGAGTCGCTGCTGATGTGGAGTCAATTTAACCTCCCCCTACTAATGTATGTGCAATTTCAGCACTGTACCTGTTCTTCGATCCCTTGGCAATTTTTGTGGCTTACAATTATACTTTGCTATTTGGGAGAGCCAGGCCAAAAATAGGGGAAGCTGACTAGCAGCTCAGTTAGACAAGAAAACACTGACAGTAGCTCAGCAATGTGCTACAGCTGCACAAAAACAAGAAAAAAAGCTTTTTTTTTTTTTAATGAATGCCTTGTACTAAAATAATCTCAGGGAATACATGCAACAATAACAGGAAAAAATGTTCAGAGAAACTGTAGTTTTAAAATTCATTTTCTCCCTTTCCCTGAAAAATGATTTAAATGCAACACCAGAAAGAAGTACAGTAATGCAAGCTATGTACAGCATCATGAGAAGCAACAGTGATTTGAGAAATAGCAGTTATTTTAGAGGAGTCTACCAAGTAAACAATTTTAAAACGAGAAAAGCTAGAACAGCAATATGCACATTTCTCTTCTGCGCAGATATCAGATACAACACCACACAAACGCAGAACGCAAAACTCAGAGTAAGACAGTGACAGAAGCAGGCAGTCAGTAGAAAGATTCTCATTACTTACAGTTCAATTAAAGAATCTAAATCACTGAAGACATCCCTCGGCAGAGCTTTGAGGTGGTTATTGGCCAAAGAGCTAGAAAAGAAAGTTAGAGCTTAATATCGTTGCTGTCTCTTGTCTGGCTGACACTTAAGAAGTCTGAGCTCACTTACAGGTTGTTAATGAACTGGTGCTGTCCAGACAGGGGCATTATTAATAGTTACGAAGAACAGGCACCTATTAATTATTCTCTTCCAAGAATGGAGATCGCTTTAAGCTCATGTAAAAGTGAAATATATAAAGCTTTTTTATTGCCCAGGTGCAATTGTAACACACAGAGCAATCACTGAGCATACTGAAAAGAAACAGGAATGTTAATCGCAGGCAGGTGGTATCACGGTGGTACCGGTGCAGCATCCACAGGTCACAGCTGCACCCCGGCACGAGCTGCGAGCGTGCGCAGGCAGCCGCACGTGCCGCAGCGCTGCCCGAGCAGGAGGTTTTTAAAGGCCAATTTTTAATTTGTGAAAGGTACGTTATTGGCAGCAGAAGGAAGCTGATGCACAGAGGGGGAGGGAGGTTGTCGACGTGGCAGGAAAATGAGCGGTCCCCCAGAAGAGTTTTGTTCAAGTACAAATTAATCTGCCAAGTGTTAAATAACTTACAGGTGAGTCAGGTCTCGAAGGCCACGAAATGCATTTCTTGAAATGGTTTCAATTTTGTTTCCTTCAATGAATCTAGGCAAAAAGTATTTTAAAAGACTTTAATTAGCAGTATTATTAGCATCACCAGCGCTTTAACCTATGGCCTCCAAATTCAGCAGGTTTCTGTTTCACCCCTTCAGACTTAAAGGTAGAGAAGCCTTGGTGGAGCTGCCCATGTTCCCTTTTCCCCTTTCCTCACGTGGACCACAAGGAACAATGCAGGTACTGGGCAGCACAAGGGAGAGCGCATGACACAAATACCCAGCAGAAGAGGAACAAAATGAACAAAGCAAAACCATTATTCCTCTGTTGGTTACTCTTCTTGGGGTGTGTTATGTGAGGCAAGAGACTTGTGTAGGACAGGCCTCTGAGATGGACTTTAGAAGCTAAAGTCCTACCTTCCTCTCACAAACTGCCTGCATTTTAAAACCACGGGGCAGCACAGCAGTGCCGGGGCTGCCCAGGCTGCAGATGGACACTGATGGGGAGCTCCTGTGGCTGCACGCAGAGCCGTGGTGTGAACTGCAGCTACATACTGATAGACAGCTGAAGTCTGCATAAATGGCAAGACCACTGCCTTGTTTGTCTTCTTGCTGCCACAGTTCAGCTCTCTCCAGCCGGGGTGCCACCTCTGCAGGGTGCCCGGCTGCACAGAAGTCACGGGCCCGTGAGCTGGGGGAATAATGACAGGCACATATTGATTCCAGGAGTATGCTGCTCCTCCTGACTGCATGTCAGCATTCAAAGAAAGAGCTGATATTTGAGCATCTTGATCCCTGAGCACTTGAGGACGCATCCCTAAATACACCATCAGCCCTGCAAAGCAATTGCAGCCAGGTGGCCATCAAGATGTTGTACAGCTGTACCTGGATGAAAACAACTGCAGGCTGACTTTCTAAAAGGTTTTATGAGATAAAACTGTCTTCCTTCCTCCTATGCATCCTTGTTTGCCTTCCAGGGAAATAGAGAAAAAACGCTATGAGCCAAGGTCTTTTCTCAAGAGAGTCAAGATGGGGTTGCAGGAGATGGCAAGTGCTCTTGGTCCTGCAGTTGAGTCATAGCCAAAATCCTCATGAAGTGACCGTGACCCTGCCTGCAGGCAAAGGGTGTGGATGAGAAACTGTTGTGTCTGCATGGGAGATGTCAGAAGAGGGTCAGCCGTACTCAGTTACAAGGCTGCCTGGGGACACGAATTTAATCTGCAGAGCAGAGAGCCAAACTGCCTCCTGACACCCTCACCGGCACCTGGCATCGCCGCACAGTGCCAGCTCACCGGTCTGTGCAAATACACACGGCTTCACGGAACACACTGCAGCAAGATGATGGACATTTGGGCTGGGACTCAGTAATCTGCTGGATTCGCAAGTCACCAAACCTGGCCTCAAAGAGATGCTACCCTGGGAACGCCACTCTGATCACCAGTGGGTGCTGATCTTGTTTGTCAGTGGGGTTTTGTTAATCCCTGTAAGGTCTGACCATTGGTAACTGAGACACACGGGTTACTGAAGCTGTAATGGTGTTACTGGCTGCATGGCCAAAAACAACCCCAGAGAAAGGCCGCTCACACCCAGTTCCCAAACGGCGGGGGCATGATTTGCTGGGAGAAGGAAGAGCTCTGTGGAATTGGCAGGGAGGGTGACCACAACCATTAACCGAGACCACTTGTTCAGCTGCTAATAAAGGAAACTGAAACTGTGAGGCTTTACCAGTCTTCACTCTGCAACTTGGTTTGCAGCTGGCAACAAGGGACAGAGATTTTCCCTTTGACCAGCTGAGGAGGGGCAGGATATTTTTCTTTCAGGCAAGGGGGTCTGGCTATAGTTACCAATGCAACCGCTACGATTGCCTGTGCTACTGGGGCACGCTCCATGTTAGGCTCATCAGCACTTGAAAGCAAGTCATTAATGAAACAACATACAAATGTTTTTCTTCCTTTTTTCAAACATTCTGCAAATTTCTTATTTTTACCATAGACACATGGAAAAGAGAATGATTAGATAATTCACTATTGCTGAAAAATCCAGATGTACCTAAATCGTGGATTTCAGCATATAACATTTACCATTATCCTCTATTTCTTGGTCTGCAAATTCCATTGTTGGCTGCTCCGCATGTATCAGACTATTAGTCCTGAATACACCCCGCCTTAATACCTACTTGCCTGCAGACTTTAGCAAGAGTCAGTTTTACGAGCATTGGTCTTCCTTTAGAAAAAGACAGAAATGTCTTCCACAGCTACTTTTCAGCACAGGAAGGTGGGTGGAAAGATGAATTTTTTTGCAGGTCATTTTCAGAGTTTCAAACATACCAGCTTATGTCCAGTAACACAGAGAAATGGCAGTCCTTTGGAGTATGAAGTGAGGACAACCTGGTACCAGGGCTAACACTTTTTGTAAAATAAAAAAGGGTGTCCTAAAAGAAAAAAAAAAAAGATTGGGAAATGAAGGTAATGTAAAAACGAAGAAGTGAACTAAGTAAAGAAAAGGAAAGTTAAAGAAATGTAAATAATAATATAAATAATTACGATAATATATATTTTTATATTATGTAAATATATATTAATATATTTATCATTATTTATAAGATAAAGATAAATGCCAGATAAGGCATTAAATGGGATATCAGAAAAAAGGCAAAGTTGGAAAGGAAACTTTGGAGGAAGAGAAGCAGTCTGGTAACCAGGGTTGTTCTGGGCAGTACACAGATACTCTGCACCTCCTCTTCAGGCTGCCAGCAGGCCAGGAGAGGCTTCCCCACCTCCTTCCTGAGGTTCAAAACCCCGTGACAGTGATGGAACCGTTCTGGAAAGCCAGGACAAGCTCTTGCTCAGCAGGGCTGTTTCGGTGTACTGTAATTGCACAGAGCCACCTTGCACTCACGGCATATTTTAAAAATCCACTGCAACCTCTGAAAAATGGTGAGCCACCGTAAAGGACATTTGCACAGGAGTGGAACATAAATCCTTCATCTCCCCTGCTCCTGGGAATCACAGTAAAGACTAAGACGCCACAGCAGGAGTCTTGGCAACTTATCAAAACATCTTGATTTATAAGGGACAGGGGAAGACATAAAATACCAAACTTACAGGTATTCTAGATGGAAGAGACCAGCAAATGCATCATCTCGTATAACAGTGAAGGAGTTGGAGTTCAGCAAGCTGAAAACAGAGAGCAGGCATTAGAAAAGCACATTAAAACTTGACACACTGGATTATGCCCATTGTGTTTATTGCCCATGACCAAACCAATCTTACTGACTCAAGCCCATATTGCCCCACCAATGCAGCACACATAAAATATGGTGGAATGGTCTATAAAAAAAAAAAACACAGGCATAATGTGATGCTGGTTAATGTCCACTACTCCCCAGGAAAAATGTTCGCTGTGCCATACACCTTGGTTAAATGCAAGACGGCCCTCAACCCTCTGGTCCCCTGAGCAGGAAAAGCTGTCCTTAGAGGGTAGGTCTGCTGAGTGTGGACCCCAGTTGCCTACCACCCCTCCAGCCACACCAAAAACTTTCAGGAGACCACCTCAGCACCACTCCTGAGCTCCCAGAAAGGGGGGAGCCGTTTTGTACAAGCACCAGCTCTCATTTATGCAGTCTTGGTGGACCAGCGCTGACTCGTTCTGTGCTCCCAGGGGATGCTCCAAGCCTGACCTGCAGACGGGCTACAGCCCATGGCATGGAGGACAGCACTCTGTTCACGCCGCTTCGTCAGCTGGAAACACAGAAGTGCCCAAACCACCAGAGCCAGAGAGTCCTGCTATCATTGCAAAGCAAAGCCCTGTGTCCGCAGGCAGCGAGGAAGAGCAGCGGTGCTGCCTGCGCCAGGCACTGCCTTGCCCGCCCACGTGAACTTCAGGGACAAAACATGTTACAGCTGCACCGGAGTGGCTGTCACCTGAGCCAGGACAAGGTGGTCAGGGAGAAGGATACTACGGAAAGGCTTTGCCAGCAATGTTCCTTCTTTGCTGTATCAAAGCACAACAGCGGATGATGTCCAATGTTGATGTTCAAAGGCACAGAGAGCAATCTCCTTTTAAGAAAATAGCAAAACTTATTTGGCCTAAAAGTTGAATGCTACGCAAAAGAAGTAATTTTTGGAATATCTCAGAATTTTCCACTATGAGTGAATATGTCTGCATGAACCACCTTATTAGAGTTACTGGTTTTCTATGGTTTTAGGCATTTTACTAAAATTAATTTAGAAGACTAATGAACAGGAAATGCAAACTTTCCCTGTGATCCACAGTTATTATGCCAATACCAGACAAATGCTCCTTAAATTATCCCAAAGAAATCTGACAAAGATGCAGACTGTCATCAAAAATAAATCCTTGCCTTACTATGCCTTACTATTTTACTGTGGCTACTGCCACAGAAGACAGAGTCCTGAGGTATCCAAGTGCTCAATTATGCATGTCTCTCTTTTGTCATTTAACCGTTCTTTTTTCTCATGTTCGAAGGGAAAAGCCACAAATTACACTAACCAACAAAATCTGTCAGGGCCCAAAGTAGTGGTGGTGGTGGTAGTGGCAAACCCCTCTTGCTCCCGTATCTGATCTACTGCATAAAGTGACATGGGCAACTTCTGACTTTCTTAACAACTGACCTCTGCCCCACTACCCCGCACACCCCAGCATCTCCTCCTGGAAACCTATGACAGCTAAGGAAGAGGGATAACCTTCATCTGCTCTTCCTCCCTCTTCCCAGTACTGCTGTCCAAAGCAAGCCAGATGCCCCCATCTCTCATTTTCCACACATGGTTTCCCTCAGCCCACCCTCAGATTCAGCCCTGTCCTTCCCAGCTGGCACAGGTCTGCTGTTTGCCCCATTCACTGGTGGGCAAAGCCCCCTGCCCTCTGCCCAGGGCTCTGTGCTGGCTCCCAAGTCCCACAAAAACGTGGGTTTGTGACCAGTGCCACGCTACAGGAGGTGAAAGCTTCCACCCCTTGCTTTGCCCACTTCTCCCCAGCATTCTCCACAGGGTGCTGCTCCCCTCAAATAGTGAGACAGGCCTTTAAGAATGCGGTGGGCATGCCCGAGGAGAGGCTGCCCATCATGCTACCAAATAATTTGAGGGACTGTCTCTTGCTAAGACCGATTTTAGCATCTAGCTCTGTGGCAAGCACTTAGCCTGTGTTTCCAGGGTGCCTTGCTTCTTTTTGCCGAATTTTGCTTTGCAGCGTGTCTTTGCTTTTGGGGGTAACCCGGTCCTTACAGGGGGAGGCATGGAGGGTCCGGTTGGAATTGGGCATTGCAGGAGGCTGCACTGGGCTAGCCAGGCACAGGCAGCGTGTGGCTTCTCTGCAGGCTACCAGGGAAAGAAGTATCTGGGTTCCCCAGGGGGGTTCTACCACACCCTGCATCTCTGTGCCTCCCCTACTACTGCCTCCCAGGACAGCTAAATTAAAGCAAGTTTGGATAGGCTACCAGAGCTGAACACACACACCCGACTGCAACAGGGGCACAACCAAGCGATTTGCCTGAGGCCACGGAGGAGGGAGGGCTGCAGAGCTGGGGTGCTGGACCACTGTCCCCTGGGACAGAGGACCATCCAGCCTGTAGGTCCATCAGGTCAGAAGGCATCTGAGGGGCTGCCCTCCAAGTCAGATGCTGAAGCACAGAGTCATGCTGCAGACACCACCAGTGCTTCCCCCATGGCGGCTGTCCTCTGAGGTGTGTCCCAGCGGCCTCTGCTTGCCCTCCATCACGGCCACAACGTCCCAAAGCCAATGTGAGACTCGTGGGCACAAAGTGAGTGAGAACTACCACGTGATGGGAGGGGGCAAAACTCTGCCTGAACTTGTTAAAGCTGGATTTTTTTTTAAAAAAAAGGAACTTAGGCATCCGAAAACATTTTTTCCTCCATCAGGAAGTAAGTATCCGTTCTGTGAAGTGGTTTATGAGCGGGAAATGCATCCTCTGTTATGAAACAGCAGCTGTATCAGCAGGGATGCACAAGCTGGGGACTGACCCGCTACCTCCCTTCTACAAGGGCACCCGTAACTCTATTTGGGAGGAAGGGACAAAGCGCTAATTGGCCGTTGTCTCTTCCAGGGCCATACTTACAGCAGCTGCAGGGAGGGCAGGTGGGAAAACATCCTGTCCTTGACTTCGGAGAAGGTCCCATTTACCAGGCTCCTGGAAAAAGAGAAGCCACCCATCAAGCGGGACCGCCCCGCATCCCCCCCCCCCGCCGCCGCCGCCTCCTTCTCCTCCTCCTCCTCCTCCTCCTCCTCCTCCCGGCGCCGCGGGTGCCTCCATCCCCGCACTCACAGGGAGCCCAGGCCGGCGGGCAGGCTGCGCGGAGCCCCCGCCGCCCCCACGCAAAGCGCCGATTCCCGCCAGCAGCTGCAGGGCGGCCCGCAGCGCGGCGGCCTCCGCGGCAGCGCGGGAGGCGACAGGAGCAGCACGGCGGTGCACAGAGCCAGCGACCGCAGCGGGGTGGCCATGGCGGGGCCGTGGTTGCCCGCACGGCCGGCGGGCGCTATCCCCGTCGCCTCCCGCCACCTGACATCAGCGCGGCGCCGCCCAGACGCGGGGCCGGGCCGGGGGCGGGAGGGGCGGTGCGAGGCGGGGGACACCGAGGCGGCCGGGGCTGAGCCCCGCCGGGAGGAAGAGCGCAGCCGTGCCCCTCGCTCCCAACCCCCGGGTGATGCTGGCCCAGAAATCATTTCCCTGGATTCCTTGCAGCATTGTCACCCCCCGCCCGGGTCAGAAGGAGCCCTTCCTCAACGTACACCTTAACTTCAAGATGGGTATTTACGCAGGCCTGCAAAATTTACTTTAGAAATTATATCATCCCCCCCCACACCCCCCCGAAGAAAAAAGGATACGCCTTGGACTACCGGCATCCTCACCCCTCTAACACCTCCATGAAAACCGCCTGGCATGACAGTAACCATTGCAAAAACAACCCCAGGGGCGCCTAAATCCAGAGAGAAGCGGGTGGATGATGATGCCGTAGAATTACGGTCATGTTGCAAAACAGTTGTGTGTGTGTGTTAAGTGGCAATTGGTCTGACTGCATTGTATCCGAATGCCTGAAAAGTATAGGTACCGTGTGTAAAACTGCACCCATGGTGCTGCAATTTGACTTTTATCCATGCCCACCACATGAGCATGAATAAAAGTGTCACTCTATCCTTTGCGTCCAAGCCTCTCTCCTCGGTAGGCACGGGCCAGTTGTGAAATTTTCGTGACAATTTCCACTGCGGCAACCTGTGTCTGCGTGGTTTACTGCACAGCTCCAGCATAGCCCCCGTTAGGTAGTTGGAGACAGCAGCGAGGCTTCTCTTATTCATGCTGAGCAGAGCCAGGTCTCATCATCTCCACCCATACATAATCCCTCTGGGAGGCAAAAATTCAGAAAGTGTGAGCAACACCCGAGTGAGCGGGTTAATTCCTTTATCATCTGATTAGGTAGAAACAAGGCAGAGAAATTATTTGAGGGCAGTAGTATTCCCAGTTTTCTTTCCTTCGTTTTATCTTTTCAGTGATTTTAATGATTCATGTAATATCTCTCTTCACAGGAGCTATTACACACCACATCTGCATCTTAATTCAACAACTGCATAATCTCAGGATGTTTATTTCGTTGGCAAGTGGACAGAAATTGTTGCAAACCATGAGCCCTGTTGGATTTTCCTGCCATTCTTTTCTGGCTGGGTCATGGGTGCTTTATTCTGAGGTCACTGTAACCCACCCCCCCACCCCCCACCCCCGAAATAAATACAGGAACACTACCAGAAATCAAAAGCTTTCCATACCGTCTCTCGCAGCCTCCTTTTGGACAGAACGCCCAGCACACCGCTAGACAAGTTCATAATACACTGGGTGAGCAACTGGCTGATGGGTCGGGCTCAAAGTGTTACAGTAAACGGGGTTACACAGGCTGGCGGCCAGTCACCAGCGGGGTTCCCTGGGGCTCAATTTTAGGGTCAGTGCTCTTTAATGTTTTTATAAATGGTCTAGACGCAGGAATTGTATGTACATTAAGTAAGTTTGTCGATGATACTAAACTAGGAGGAGCTGTGGACTCCCTCAAGGGTAGAGAGACGGTACAGAGAGATCTGGATAGACTAGAGCGCTGGGCAATCACCAACCGTATGAAAATTAACAAGAGCAAGCGCTGGATTTGCCATCCGGGACAGGGTAATCTTGGTTTTATGTACAAACTGGAGGACAAGAGACTGGAGAACAGCCCACGGAAAGAGATCTGAGGTTTGGGTCGACGGCAAGTTGAACATGAGCCAACGGTGTGCCCTGGAGCCAAAAGGGCCAACCGTGTCCTGGGATGGATCAAGCACAGCGTAGCCAGCCGGTTGAGGGAGATGATTGTCCCACTCTACAGTGCACTGGTGCGGCCTCACCTCGAGTACTGTGTGCAGTTTTGGGTGCTTCAATATAAGAAGGGCAACAAATTATTAGAGTGTGTCCAGAGGAGGGTGACCAAGACGGTGAAATGCCTCAAGGGCAAGAATTGAGTGGCTGAGGTAATTTGGCTTGTTCAGCTTGGAGAAGGCTGAGGGGTGACCTTGTTGCAGACTACAACTTCCTCAAGGAGGGCAGCGGAGGAGAAGGTGCTGGTCTCCTCTCGCTGGTCACCAGCAATAGGACACAAGGAAATGGAACGAAGCTGCGTCAGGGGAAGTTCAGATTGGCCATTAAGAAAAGGTTCTTCACTGAGAGGGTGGTCAGTCCCTGGAACAGGATCCCCAGGGAAATGGTCACGGCACCAAGCCTGTCAGAGTTCAAGGAGCATCTGGATGATGCTCGTAGTCATATGGTTTAGTTTTAGGTAGTCCTGCAAGGAGCGGGGAGTTGGACTCGATGATCCTTAAGGGTCCCTTCTAACTTTAGATATTCCATGATTCTATGAAATTAAAAAGGCACAGCAATAATTTCCCAAAACAGCAGCAAAACTGTGGTGTTCCCATGAACAGACATTTCTCCATGAAGTGTGGCTGCTGTGGCCATCCAGGGATGTCACCCTGGGAAGCCTTTGATACATCCACCCTTTCCAAGTGGCACTCAACACACTGTCAGGCAACACAATCTGGGGTTTGGTATCGCTACATGGTTTTAAATGTCTGCAAATGTCATACTGGTTGGTAAACCACCTTTTCTAAAAGATAACACACCTATTTCACCCCAAAGCCTTTAGGATCCGAATTCCATGACTCAGTTCTGCAACTTTTACTTGTGCTGAGCTGTTTCACACAGACCTTTAAAAATATTGGGGTACTTTTTAGAAGGGAAGCCTATTTGCCTGCTCTCACTGCCCGCAATTAATTTTGCAGACAGGGTGTTTTCTGATTTAACTGCTATTTATTTGGCAATCATCTCCCCCTCCCCAGGGGAAAGGAAGGAGGATTTTCTCTCACTCTCCCCTCCTGGGGCATTTCATGCAGCTTCGTCTGCAGCAGCCCTGCTCCACTCAGTGAGGGGCTGCCAGACACAGACCGTGCTCTCCGGGGATCTTGGACATGTCAAGGAGCCTTCCTCGTGAGCCAGAGGAGGATGAGGTGGAAGGGGAGGCAGGTGCAGCTGGGCCGGCACACTGTGCAGGAGGGAGCCGGTGTGGAGAGCGAAGGCTTTGACAGAGGCTGAGGAGGGAGCCTGGAGCGCCAGCAGGACGCGGCAGACGGCCCTGTCTTCCTGAAACTAAAAATGAATTATTATTTCAGAACATTCAAATGACAGAAAACAGGTGTGTGTGGGGGGGTGTATGTAAGAAATATAAATATGCATATGCATAAACACATATAAATTTCCTTAAAAGAGCATTTAAAAATTGCTTGTTTTAAAAAGCAATGTCAGTTGTTTCCGTAGGGTAGCCCTACATAAGAATGAAATCCTCTCTTCTTTGAGAAGAAAAAAGGCATTGAAATGGAGTGCCAAAGAACGAGAAATAACACTGAAATGTACTTTCTGTTGCTTTCCTTCGAATTCCAGGTCATAGGCTCAGGTGATTTTTTTATGTAGAATTGCAGGTGCATCCATTTAAGTCATGCCACAAGTAAATGCAGTCAACTGCACATGAATGATTGTGCTATCAGATACCCATAGAAAAAATGGCATTTCAAATGGGTACCACAATCAAAGAAGCACTCAGACAGCATGTCAATGGGCATGATATAAAAATCTGAACAGATACGTGAGGTGCAAGGATATGCCATGTCTTTAAACAGTCACCAAAAACAAGTGTGCAGGGAAACGTATGGGTCCCCTGGGACAGCACATGTACCCCAGTGCAGACACGTGCAGTGGTGCACGTGATCCTCCAAGTGACGTTAAATGGAAAATATTCTGATTCCCAGGTGAGTACAGCTCAGACACCTTGTCAGTTTGATATATTACGTTAACACCATTATTCCTGCTAACACAACTCTTTCTCTTTTCCAAAATCTCAGATATTTATCTGAATTGCAAAGAAAAATAGAATCAGACAAACATTCAGGAGCACATAAATATTAAAATAAATACCCTGATGTGAAAGTTGTCAGCTCTGTTTCTTCAAGATCAGGAAGGTGTTTCTCACAAGGTCTCATTTTTGCTTCTCAAACCTTTATTCATAAAGCCCCTGCTTTATTGAGTATATTATTAATGTAAATGCAACATAATGTAATTTATTAATGTATAATTCCAGTAGCTTGACAGACGTGGACACTAGTGGACAGAAAGCTGCTGATCGGCTCACCTCATACCAAATGAGAAGTATAGAAGGGAAGAACACTTCAACCTTTTGTCTGAGAAAATTTCATTTCTAGGTTAATTTGCAAATAAATATGAGTTTTGTTAGATCATGACTGACTACCTGCCCAAAGTAAGAAATCTGAAAAAAACTCGTGGGTGAAAGGAAAGTATGTCAGGAGAAGTGTCCCCACTATGAGGACTCTTAATTGCTTGTGACCCTGCTGTGGAAGAAGGTATGGGAAAATTAATGCTCTGAGCAATATTCATCTTGCTGAGTGTTTTTCTTTCTTTCTTCACTCATGGCTGATGTGACCTTTTTGGACTCCAACTGCTAAAGGAGATGTACTGCAACATGCAGAGTACATTATTATTATCTTGAATGTTCTCCAGCTTTCGTACCAAATGTTTAGTCTGCTTGGTCAGGATTAAACGTCCTTTGCGTTTGACTTCTGAAGATTTCTATTCCAGATCGCACACCTGGTATGTTACTGCAGTTTTCGGTTAAAAAAGCGCAAAAGCAATTTTCTTTGCTGAAATGCAGCTCTACAAGATAGGCTTTTATGAAAACTATGTTAAAAAAAATATCCTCAGAAGTCAAACAAAAGTACAGCTTGCTAAATCCTGCTTTGGGAGAGCTGGTAAGTCCTCTGCACTAACACCTTGCTCACCAGCCCCAGTCTCTTTTACCCAAGGTGTGTGGTGTGCCATGTGTTGTGGAGGTGTTATTCACATTACACCAGAAAAAGAGGATTTGGTCACACATACTGTCTTTGCTTTCATGTTTTCCAAAAGACCCATAAACAGGGATTCACGGTGGCTCCAAACCTCCAGATCTGGAAGGGACTCGCTATGGAAAGAGGAACAGGCAGAGCAAGTTGGGGAGCCCCAGAAGCTTCCACATGTAGCTTCACCTATGGTCCTACCCTGCAGTAAGTCTTCTTGAGAAAAGGTATTAGTGGTATATTAGCACCATGTATGGAATAAAAATGTAGTGGACATAAAAATGCACATGCCTTTCTCTTTCTTCACTTGTGAATGCCTAAGACACTCAAGGAGCTGCAAGTTACTCCTTGAAGAGCAAAATGCATGGAGTCTGACCTAAGACTGTGTACCCACGCCGCCCCGAGCCTCCCCTCCCTGCAGCATCCTCACCCACCTGGCATCTGCACCTCCCTGGTACCTCATGCAATTGTCGCCCTCCTTCCTAGCAGCCCCATGTCCTGTCGCTGTGCCTGCCAGGTGGGCAAGAAATTGGACGTACCTCCAGCTGGGGCAGTGCTCTGGGTGTGCCGAACCTGGCTGCTGCCGAGCGCTGGGTACTGTGATGGGTGAGCAGAACGGGGAGCGGTGGAGTGCTGCATGCCTGCCCATCATCTCTTCTTCCCACTGGCTGTCAGTGGGAATTTGTGATCTCTGCATCCTCCGTCATCCTCCCCAAACTGGTTCAACCCAAATGAGCTCAAAGTTATCAAAGGGTTCTGGCAAACAAACCCAAATGCAAACAGATAGCGGAGTAAGAGAAGTCTAATTTATTTAGGACACTAGGCAAAATAAAAACCCCAAAGAGGAGGATGACAATTATGCAAGAAAAAGAGATATTCATATTTGCAGGATCACTGCATTTCACTATTTCGCTATATGAAATTTAGTATGGTAGTTGACCACCTAACCCCCCAGAAACCAAGAAGGAATTTTTCTCTTTCCACCTTAAACTTGGAAAAAAAATATTTCTAAATTAGACTTGTAAATGAAAGTAAAAATCATCCTTTATATTCTTAAGATCAGAATATCTATAGCACTGGCTACAGAAAAAGTTGTCCACTTGTGGGTGGATTACGTCCTTTGAAATCAATGAAACAGAACAATGAAACAGAATTATTTTATTTTTTCCATGTATGGCCAAAGCTCAGATAACCTGCAATCCCTCAAACGCATAGGCACTTGCAAATAAATCCTTAGATAACCCATAATTTCAGATAACCCACAAAAAGAGACAGGAAAGCAGGCTTTGTGGGAATCATGTCAGGGGACTATTAAGATGAAAGCGGCTAGATTTTCCCTTGTATATACCTGTTTACTGACAAATTGTACAATCAGCTAATACATTTTAATGCCATTTGATCAACTGTAGTTCTCTGACCATTTCACCCCAGTTCTGATTATTGATTCCATGTGCACTGAACTACTTCAGACCTTGCCATTCAAACCAGGATTGCTGGGTACAGCACCCTTAGAGAAAAAACAATCACTGGGTTTTAGAAGAGGACCAGTTCTCTGGAGTCCCAGTTTCCCTGAAAATGACCCCACACTGGCTTCTGTGGATTTGAAATGAAGCTAAAGATTGTGTCTGTCACACAAGAGACATTGCTCAACTTGTAGGTTGTAAACACCAGGTTTATTCGAAGTAGTCAGACTTAATCTGACACAGCTTTATTTATGCTAGAAAGTGCTATGATATTTTCTGAATCTCAGGAAAGTCAAACCCCATTTTTTCAGCAAAGGAGGAGAGGCAGAACAGCCCACGGTTACACAAAGAGATGCAGAACAGCTTGGGTGTATTGGCAGCATAGCATTTGGTGCCATCTTTGCTAGATTTTTCTCATCTTCCTCCTAATTTCTACGTGGCTTTAATCCGTTTTGCAGCCTGGACATGCTAAATGCTGCTGGAAGCATGAAAGGGGCAGTGCTGACTGAAGGGGAATGGGCCTTGTCAAGCCCTGCCTGCTCCTTTCTTGCCCTTGTAAGTCTGTCCTACTCTGTTTCCACCATAGTATTTATACACTGAAATAGTTGTAGATGCTTCTGCCCCTTTGCCAGCTCTTTCATCATAAAGCAACTACCTGAAGGTGGATTGCTCATCACTGGATGCTCTCCCACTTGTCTTGCCCACATGGAGAGTGTCAGGATGGAAGGAGGCTCCTCCAAGGCTGTTTATACTCACTTCCATGCGAGAGTCCCTCCCTTCATTTTCTTTTGTCTCAGTCCCATGAAAATCATGTGTGGTAACCACTGTGCTACAGGTTGTAAATAGTATTTTCACTAATTATGTTCTGTGTTTAATGATGTTACGTTATGTTAAAAAATGTTTTATATCTATAAAATATATTTATATTTTACTACGACATACAACCTAATCCAGTGCACTGAAAAGCTTATCCCAATGTACAATAGATAGCAAAGAAAGCAGGTTTAAAACTGCAAGTATGAAGTAGGTGGAAATCATGATATGGAGACCACTCGCTTACAATAACCATAACATTATTGTGTCTAATTTGGCAAACTGTATCACAGAATGAAGTTTAATTTAAGCAAAGGATAAAATTTCCAAGTCCATCTATATTACCTATGTCAAGCAGCTGAGCATCAATTTAAATTATTTTGAGACAGTATGAACATTCCCATGTAATAAGATCAGGCATATCCACATGTGTATTTTAGCAATTAAGGAAGTGGCACATGCATGGGAAGGGCTGTGGAGCTCTGTGCTTACACCACTGTTCCCTTCTGAAGGCAACGCAAAGTCCCCGCTCAGGCTTTGAGTGAGCAAACGCTACAACTGGCTTGGGTGATGACCTCAGGTGTGTAACTCCAAGTGCACTTTTCCCACCCCTGCTCTGCCCATGGCTAATTACCCAACTCAGAAAAGCTTCCTGCCATTGTTCAAAAAGTTTTTAAAAAGCTGTCCAGGCTTTTCACCAAAAATGTTCTTGACAAAATTTGAATTCTTCCTCTCGGCTCTCCTAGCCTGTTCCCTTGCCAGGCAAAGGGAGCCTGCCCTCTCTGTTCACCCCACTGCAGGAACGTGCTAGGGGTTACCTCAACCTGGCTGCTCCTCCCTTTGCTCCAACAAACTGTGTCCAGACCAGCCCTGGCACTTCCCAGCTGCTGCCATCAAGCCAGGCCTCAGTGCCAAGGGGCAGGGCTGGGGAGGAGATGACCAGCAGTGGGTGAGGATCAAGCCAGAGACCTCGAGGAGGGCTCAGCCTATAGGTGTGCATGGGACCTGACGGGCTGCATCCAAGGCAGCTCACTGTGCTGGCTGCTGCCCTTGTAAGGCCAGTGTCACCTCTGAAGGGCCTTGGAGAGCAGGTGAGGTCCCCAGAAACTGGGGGAAGGCAAATCTTGCACCTGTCTCTGGAAAAGGCCAAAAGCACAACCTGGGGAGCACAAGCCAGACAGCCTTGCTTTGGTCCCTGGGACCTGTCCAGTTTAACATCTGTATCAATGACACCATGAGTGCACTCATCAAGTTCATGGATGACACCAAACCAGGGGTACCAGTCAATACACTGTAGGGCAGATCTGCCATCCAGACGGACCTGGTCAGGATGGAGGAATGGGCCAGCAGGCATCTCCTGAAATCCAACAGGGACAAATGCCACATCCTGCACTTGGGAAGGAAGAGTCCCCTGCAATGACACAACTGGGGCCGAGCTGGGCTGGAGCCAGCTGTGTGCCCCAACAGCAACATCAACAGCAGCCAAGTGCAACCAGAGCTGTACTAACAGGATCTTGGCCAGGAGGTCCAAGGGAGTAACTAAACCCCTTTACTCAGCAGGAGTGAGACCACACCTGCAGTCCTGTGTCCAGTTTTGCACCCCCTCAAATAAAAGAAAGAGGATGATCAGCTGGGGTGAGTTCAGCAGAGGACCACCAGGCTGGCCAGGGTCTGGAGCACTTCCCTGTGAGGGCAGGCTGAGAAAACTGGGCTTGTCCAGCCTGGGGAAGAGATGGCTTTGGAGAAACCTGTCAGCAGCCCCCCAGCATTGATGGGAGGTCATTGGGGAGGCAGGGCCAGGGTCTTCACTCACAGAGGTGCATGGTAGGTGAATGAGAGACAACAGACGAGGAAACAAGAGAGGCTCAAACTGTATATATGGAAAAGGGTTTTCCTCAGGAGAACAATCAGACAGCAGGACAGCTGCCCTGAGAGGATGTGCAGTCTCCGTCCTTGGGAGTTTTCAAGGAACAACTGTATCAAGCCTTGGGAAACCTGGTCTGACCTCAGAGCTGGCTCTGCTCTGAGCAGAGTTTGGACTAGCGACCTCCTGAGGTTTCTTCCAACCTGAATCATCCTGTGATCACGTGAGTCTATGGTAATGGAGCCTTGTTTGTAGACTCCATAAACAAGGAGCCTCGTTGTAGGTGGTGTCACAGAGAATAAGAAATGCAACTTTGAATTTTTTTGCCTTCCCTGTATTTAAATTCTTATTAAAACCAGTGGATTATTTCAAGTTTTTTTTTACATCACCCAGATATATTCATATACATGCACGTCGTATATATAGAAACAGAGAGCGTCTGTGCATTTTCCTCTGTGTATTTATCCACTAAATGCATGTTTTATAATCCTCAGTGTTTTGCAAGGCTACAGGGTAATCTGCTTCATTCAGTAGTTACTCTTGCTCAGGAAATGCACAACAGTCACAAATGCTCCACAGCTTGGTTGCTGGGTAAACCGTAGCTCATTTGTATTCAGCACCCTGCGTGGAAGTGATAAGAAGCCAAATACTCCTAGGAAACAGCACAAATGAAATACAGCACGCAGGAGGCGAAGTATTTATAGAAACAAAATATCAGCATTTTCCACACATTTACACAAAGCAATTTCAGTCTTTTCATAGCAAAAAAAGAACATCTCTGGCACTCATTTACTCATTTCCCTGCAGTCATATATTTTGGCCAAAAAGCACTGACTACATAGAAAACCTTCAGGTCACAGCAAATTAAAGATCAATGACAACCTAAAATAGACACTGTCATATTTTCACTCCTAACATGTCTTTGTAATAAGAGCATTGTTTTAGTAAGTAAATAACGTGACATTTCTGCTTGAATGGGATTTTAGCATCGTGGCTGAACCCTGCCCAGATATCCCCAGCCTGCTATGAAAGAAAGAATTATATCTGCATTTAACTCCTTGGGACCTCTGGCTTGATTAGCTCAAGTCTGTTAAGTGCAAGACAGAGGCTTGCTGATCAGAAAAGCAGCTCACCACATCTTCCTTCCGTGTGCGCCCGGGCCACCGAGCACAGCGCCTGTGCTGCTGCCTCTGTCACCCAGCTGGCAGAGCAGCCTGCCCTCTGTCTTTAAATGATGGGTAGGAATAGAGGGCTATTTTCAGATTGTAGGTGGTAGAGTCTTAAGTCTAACAGTGACATTTTAAAATTCTGATTTTGTTATGTGTACTCAGCCCTCCTTGCATGTGTGGCTCATATAGTTTTATGAGTGGTGTTAAGCCTATGCGATAACACTTATGACTGGAGCAAAAATACAGTTGTTTAGTCATTCCATGGTAAAGTCATAGAATATATAACAATTTTTGCAGGAAGCTTACAAAATAAGGACCTATGCAGCTAATTCCAAGTATTATTCCCATTTGACTAATCATGTGAGTAAAGGTTGGGAGATATCATCACCTGTGCCCTCTGCTATGATCCCTAAACTTAAATCATCACTTCCTATTTGTGCATTTTGGGGGTGGGGATTTGGGAATGGATGAAAAATATATGATAAAACCCCACCAGAAGTGAGTGTGAATTTATCTTTTATTGCTCTTTTATTGCTGGAGGTTTTATTAGGAACATTGAGAAACAGGAACAAGACGACAAAATGTTGGAACCATCTAATACAAAGCAAAGAAATAAAACAGTGAATATAAGAAAGCATCTGAAGTGGGAAAGAGCAGAGAAACATAAAAACGACTTTTTTAGCTCCCATAGTCTACAACTGAGTCAAAAATATTTTAGACAGAAATTGTTTTATCTATTAGTAGAAAAGACATTAAATTTAATGGTGCTACGTAATCTTTTGCACATTTCTATTTTAACCTTCATTCTTTTCAATCTGTATGAAGGTGAATAAGTGACTAAACATGTAGTGGTCAATACAAGCCACTGATTTACAAACAGCAAAAGGCAGGCTTGGTCACCACTGGAGGCTGGAGGCTGTGCAGCAGGGGGCACGTGGTGGTGTTCGTTGCGTGTAGTTCGACAAGGTATTTTCTTGAATCTGTTTTGTGCAGGTAAAGCAAAGAAATTTTTAAAAAAATTTATTCCTGCAGCACAGGTTTCTTGCTCAACAGGATGGCAACATGCAAATCTTCAAACCTGGCAGAGGAGTGACAATATCTAGCAGCCCTACACAAGCCTGATAAAATGGAATAAACTGGGGGGAAAAGGATGCAGTTATAAAATGTTTAAAAACCTGATCCTAAAGCAGCTGCAAAACAGCAAATCCAAGTCTCTTTCTGGCCAAAAATGTGGAGGCCTTGCAAATTACTCTGCTTAGGAGAAATTGATGTAATGCTGTTTTTAATAGAATTTCTGAGCCCTGTTCCTTCGGGCATTGGAGGGATTAAGTAAACAAAGACAGTTCCTGTGCCTCTACCAAGTCTCTTCCAGACAGCATATTTCCAAACCTGCCCCTCTGGGCTTTTTCTTAGGGTCACGCTTATTTAGGGTAGGTCTGACTTTCTGCTCAGTTCTGCGTTTTTCTCTTGCCTTGCATCTACAGTCAAGCATCAGAAAAGTTCCTCTTCCCAGATGATTCTGTTTCTTCAGTGAATTTATGTATGTCTTGTCCTGTGTCTGGTGCTGATATTAAGTGAAAGACAGTTGCTTCACCAACTCCTATAACACAGCTAGATTAGTATAAAACCTATTGGAGACAAAGACGAATATTCAAGCTTAGGATGTCTGTTTCATCCTTCAAGACACTTACCGATTTACTGAGGTCTTTAAAATTAACGCGGACACTCCATTATGTTTTGGATCACATGGTTAACCTGATCTGGTTTCTCTAGAGCTGTAGCAAGGACATCAGTGCTTCCAATTTGTGTACCCAAACAGCATCTCTTTTCCTCATATCAGATTTCAGATTTCCCTTGCTAGGATCCTTGTCTACATTTCAATACTTAAAAATCACACCCATGAAAAAAAAAAAGTTCTTTTATTTTGAAGTCTCTTACAGGGTCAGCAAGACCTCATCTAGAGTAATGCACACACATTAGAAGCTGCAGTTCAGGAGTTGCACCTTTCAGTTAAAGAAAAAAAGACAGGCTGGGAAAGTAAGCTAATATCTCTCTGTACAAGGTCTAGGTGCAGAACATGGGAACCTCAGTAAAGTATCAGATGAACCTTGAAGGCCACATGAGGAAGGGCACAAGCCTCTTCCCTCCCAAAAGGCAGGAGGATAGACCAGTAGCAACAGCTAACTCAGGGTAGGCTGGAGGGGAAAAAAAAGAAAACCTGATGTAGAGGTGCTAGGTTAAATAATTGAGGCACACCTTGTTGTGCCTTGAGCTTTCAGAGAAGAATGATTATGTCTGAAGTCAAGCAGGCTGCCCAGCCTGGGAATTTGGGCATCACCTACAGAAAGTGGTTTTTAGTAGTGAGGTGGCCACCTCTCGAATGGCTTGGTTGTTGCCTCACTCTGGTGGGTCCTAAGTCCAAAAGGTGTCCATGCCCAAAACTGCCCAAGATTTAAGGCTCCTGATCAGGCATACTTAAGTTCAAAGGAGATGCAGAAGGAGATTGCCTCTGTCCCCATGAAAGCCTTGAGCCACTAGTTTTCTCAGAGCAGCTTAACATACCATGGGATCAAGGTCTTCATGAAATGCAGTTCCAGCCACTACTTTTAAAATATTATAAGTGCCACCTTCCCTGAACAGCGTTCTAATCACCATTCCTCAAGGAAATTACAAATCTATTTCTCAGTTTTGCCCCAGGTGATTCTCTAAGCCTCAAGGGAAGAGTCTTAGCCTGAGGCTTAGAGTCTTCTCTGGAGGAAGAGGAGGGATGTACTTCATCTTTCCAGGTGTGCCGATGGGGGGGAGGAATTCCCTCAACATTAATAAAACTGAGCAGGAGGAACAAACAGGTTGGTGATCAGTGGCCTGATGACTCAGGAAGGAGGGGTCAGTGCTCCAAGGATGCCGCTGCTCTTCAAGTGAGTGGTGTAGGTGCCCCAGCTGAGGCCCAGCCGGGGAGTTCCCATGGTTGCCCACACCTCTGAGTGAGGCACTCTGGTCCTTTGGGCATATCATAGGTCTCAGAGTTAATATGTTTTTAGGCTAAAAAGATTTCTGGCAACTTCTTTATAAACACACTGGGGGCAGCAGGTGTCATTCAAAGGGGTTAGGGAGCGCAGCATCGCACTTCGAGGTACCCATGTCATTTTTTGTTTCTAACAGTTAGAAAATAAACCTCCAGGGAGGCAGTCTTACCGAAAGTGTTCTGGCCTAGATGCACCCTCTAGCAGGAATCAAGAGGGAGCTGAGGGGCATGGACTGGCCATACTGTACCTCAGAGGCACTGGAGATGGCAGCTTTCCTTCTCTTACAGGTTATGCCCCACTCCAGACCCAGGCTCACAGACGCAACCCAGAAGTGCATATCCTCAGTGTTGAGTCTATTGCTTTATATAGACAGCACCAGAAAAAAGAGGCTTAGCAAAGCCCTTATAAATGCAAGTATCACAGCTACAAAAGGAGGTATGCTGATGTCTGGTGTGAAGACTTGGCTCATGCAGTCCCTCTCTAGTCCAGAAGTCACTGGCACTTCTCAGCTCCTGCACAAGACTCAGGACAACGTAATCTGCAAGGCTGACAGCTGAACTGTGATGAGCCTGGTTCTCCCCATTGATGCAAATCTAATGTCATGATCTGCACTGGAAGAATTAGCACTAGTTTCTGCTAGCTGGAGTAATGGGATATTGCTCTGAACCAGACAGTCACTGAAAAAAAGAAAATACCTATCAGTTTGAGTTCTGAATTAATGAGCTTAAAGAATATCCTTGCCTAAGACAAAAGACTGAAGTCACCAGAGTTATTCTACACCATTTGACTGACTCTTTTATATTTATATGACCTTTTTCTTTCTCCACATTTTCCCTTTTGCTTTCAAATACAGAATTTAAAAAAAAAGTTGTATTTAAGATGAGTTTGAATGAAAATGATTTATTTATTTTGGAGCCATGTTAAGAACCATTTCCAGAAAGAATGGAAAAATACAGCCAAGTTCAAAGAACTTTAAACAAAGACAAAGGTAAGCTCTTTGGGAGTGCAGCCAAAGCTCTGGGCGCTGGAATCACATTCCCAGAAGTTCCTGCTTGACAGTTGGCTGCAACAAACGAGCATAGGGAAAACCCAAAGACCTGCATGCAAGAGCAACTAAAGGTCAAAGCAGCAAAGAACAAATATGAAAAGATGAGATTAATCTGTTGGGAATTGCATATTTATCACGAATAGGCATTGAGGAAGATCTGCCAGGAAGATGAGGCAGGCAGGAGAACTTGCTTGAGGAACAAATGGGAAGAACCTTGTATTGGATTTGGAAATAGTTAGCACCACCTATTGGTGACCATTTTAGATGGGAAAATGCTGGCATACTCCCAAGTACGTTTATGCAGATAAAAGACAAAAGGCATTACTACTATGATGTTTGTTTTTATAATGGGCACTTGCAATATTTATAAAGATGGGATTCTTAGTTGCACTTCTTGTGACATACTTTAGGTTGATTCTCAAAAATGCCCTAAGTACTTGGAAAATACATAGGTTTGAGCTTAACAAGATATGATCAGGCCAGCATTATATCTGACCTCATTTCAATTAAAATAGGAGAAAATCCACTGAAAAGCCTTTCCCATGTCTCTCACACTTATTAGCATTTAAAAATACATGCAATAAACTCCACAAGCACTAACAAGCAGCAGAGTGGAAAAGACTACAAGATAAATATCTGTAATATAGACCTTGGTGCCTTCTCTCCAAAGCCCATCTAATCAATCAAAATGTATTTTGCTCTGCATATTTGCCTATTATATTTGCTGACCTCTGTGAGTAAAGCTTACAATTATTGGCAGTCTTGTACTTTTGGGGAAAGGAGATTTTAAGTAAGGCACCATCCATCATAGCATCACTGCTCTTAGGAGCTGTTTAGAAATAAGCTAGGACCTCTTGGGTTTTTCTGGGGACTTTTTGTTAGTGCTTGTCATTGTTACAGGAATTGTTACTGAATGGTTACCAACAATGAAGGAGTTTCTGTGGCACATGTGACTCAGACATGGGGCAATACAGTTGCTGCCCTAGTAAGCCTAGAATTTAAATGCATTAATTTGTTTATTCCCTGTGCCCATCTTCTTTTATTTGGTTTGCCTTTTTTTTTTTGGGGGGGGGGGGGAATTGTTGTTCGTTGGGTTCTTTGGTGGTGGTTTTTAATTTTTCCTTTTATTGCTAGCCTGTTAGCTAAAAACCTCCACTCAGAGGAATCAGACTGGTCTGCAGTTCAGACAGGTTAGTGGGAAAAGCTTGTGTGGAGAGACTTGATTAAGGTCCATCAGGAGAAGCTGCAGTTGTTGCCCAGGCTGATGCCAAGTACCAGCGAGAGCCTCAGCTTTCCCTGAAGTTCATTTGCTGGTTGTCAACAGCCGGCAGGATCAGGCCGCGCTCCTGCAAGCTCTATTAACATCTAATTGGATTTGTTCAAAGGCGTTCCCAAACGGCATTGTTTTATCTCACGCCTCAGTTATCTTTCTTGCATTTAACAATCAGTTAAATAAAGGGCACAGGCAAGAGCGAACAATTCTGCTGGGACCTGCTCGTGCTTGGCCCAGCCGCGTGGCAGCGATCAATAACCTACTGATGTCCCAGCCCTCCTACAAACACAAGCTGGCCTGAAACGCAGAGTGCACGGTTCATGCCTTTGTCTACGGCATGTGGATATTGCTTCTTTAATGTTTGACATTTCTGAATGCAGTCGTTATTTTCATTAACTATTAAAAACATCAGGATTGCACAAAGATCTGGAAAGGTATTTGTGTACTGAAAGCATTCATGTAAAATGTGAAATCTTAAGGGAAATTTTGTGTAGGTATGGATTAAGTGTGGCTTAGGTGGTCAGGATTTATGCCACTTTTTTTACTAAACAAATAGTTTAAATTAAACTATTAGGATTTTTTTAAAAATGTATCTCAGAAATGACTGGTTTTGTTATTTTTTTGCCTTTAATTTTAGGTATTTTTGTGTGCCTTCTATTTATTTTATTGTTGAGACTTTGCAGTAAAATTGAAACCAGAGCTCAGCAATGCCCTAAGTTTGGACAGAAATTATAACCTCATTGGAAAACAAACCAAATCTCTCTGTATAGATGCAGTGTATGCTGCTGCCGTTCTGCACTCTCTGTCTGTTAAAATTCAAAGAAAAAGATCTGCTCTGAGATAGAACCAGAAAGAAAATTAATGTTTCCAACTAACTGATAGTGCTGAAATTTTTGCTGTCAAAAATCTTATTTTAGACACATTGTTTTCTGGAAAGCTACAAGTAACAGCTCGGGGGGAAAAAAAAGTTTTATAATATGACCAGACTTCAATTGCACGTGGATAAGTTATTGGCTTAACTTTAAGCAAGCTGTATTAAACTTTCCTAAAACCACAGACTTCAAAGGTAGGATTGGCAGTGTGCAAGGGGCTATGTAACTATCATTGCTGAGGTACTTCAAATACTTAAGAAAAATATCTGTTGACAGGCCTGAAAACTAGCGTTTTCTGGCAGTGCATATTCAGTGAACTGAGAGCTACAGAAACGGTGATGGCTCAGTGTCACTTCCCTGCTCCTCCACTGTACCTCTGGAAGGAAATCAGAGGTCTTTGCATTTTCTAAGCTCCTTTTATCTTAAGCCCTTTGAAATTATCAAAGGAGTCAGCTAGTCAAAGCCACCAGCCTGGAAAATGGGAGCTGCTGATTTTACCACCGTATATGCCATAATGTGGTATTTGGTCTTGTGAATCCTATAGCAAACCTTATTCAGGTGAAAATGTATTTGTCCTTGTTTAAGTAGAAAACAGTTAAAAATGGAAGAGTTGAAGGGCCTGCACCTTAAAGAGAGACACGCAAGGACAGGGACAGCACATGTCCTGAGCTACCTGTCTTGGGCATCAAACTTTGGGCTCTCTGAGATGGAACCAAAAGGCATGACCAGCATTAACCAGCACAGCTACATTCAGAGGCGATCCTTCTGTCTTTACCTTCTTACTTATAAAATGGCAGGGATACTTATTTAGCTCCATCTCACATAATGTTGGAGAAATCCATGATTTCCAGGGTTTGTAGACCCCAGGCAAAACTAAAAAATATGAACAAGTGTTATACAACCAAGATTGTAAAACAAAAATTGAAACGGAATTTTTACATGAAAAGATTTAGGGCTTTTTTTTTTTTTTGTATGTGTAAAGGTTTCTCCCAGATCAGCTTTTCCCATTTTTACGCCAGCTGCTAGTTTCTACTGGTCTTTTTAGAAGGCCTGGAAGCAAGTCCCTCGTGACATATGCCCTCTTAGTCTGGACCAGTGACAACCAATTTTCTGAGCCACCATCATTCCCCTGCACTTTCACGACACAATTCTTACACTGCTGTGTTTTATTGAGGAAATGAGGTCACCCAAGACTCACAGGCTCCTAAATAGAAATGCCTGTTACTGTAGAGTAAAGCAGAAAAACAAGAGCAACCTCAACCCCAGCCTGACTGGAGAGCTGAGCAGCCTGAACAGCCCTGTCACACAGAAGATACGACCAGGATATACTTGTGCATGGGGCCACACAGCAAGTCCCATAGCACAGGATTTCTGCAGAGGAAATCTGTTTCTCTAACATAGTGGTGAGGAAGAGAGAGAAGAGCTTCAGGACTGCCCCGTAAATGCAAATAATACCAGCACTGCTGTGGTGGAACAACAAAACTGCAGCAAACAAATGGGGAGGGGGAAGCTGAAACCACCTTATCATTTAATAAATTAATGCCTGATCCATAAAGACACAAAAGTAAATATAAACCCCCCCGGAGTCCTGCCTGCACAAAGGACGGGGCTAAGGTTTGAATTAGGGCTAGCTTAGCTCTTCTACTCCACACCTGATTTCACATCCATCTAAACCTTTCCCATCAATCCTGATCAGCACTTTATGGCCACCAGCTGCAGCCACGGCAGTGCCAGCCACGGTCACGCTGGCCTGAGAGGCAGCACCGCCTGCGTCTCCTCCACGGACGGACCCCACCTCGATCAACGGTGGGATGCAGAAGGTGGGTGCAGCCACAGAAACACAAAGCAGCAGCATGCAGAAAAACAAACCCGTAAGGTAAAAGGCAGACGGAGAACACGCAGCCGCTGTAAGAAAAAAGGCAGGGGGTGACAGCAAGCCGGTAAACTAACAAAGGAGGAGGGAGGAGAAACTGTTAGCAAGGCGAGAAGATTTATCATTAAAAAAATACCCTGCTCTTTCCAATGTGTTTATTTTAGGAACACGTTCATTGTGCGTGTGCAGCTTATCTCTGTAGCTCAGAGAAGAGTATAGATCAGCTCTCTGCTGTCACCTCGACTGACAGACAGCTGCTGCTGCAGCAGAGTGACAGCTGAAAAGCTGCGCAATTGATTCCAATACCGTCTTGCTCCATTGCAGCTAACGAGGAGCTTGTGTTCATTCCACTTTTATTGAAGTGATTTCTTCTAATTGCCTATTTAACGCCTTAAAAAATACCAGGAGTTACAGGTCAGTGCTCCAGTAAGCTGATGTTCGGGCAATGTTTTCCAGGTACAAATGAAGATCTGCTTATGCTCAACACAAAGGCTGCAGAGAAAAAAAATTAATGATCTTATCAGGTAAAGCAGGTGTTGTGGTCACACCACCAAGGTCACTAGCATTAACAAAACACACTGAAAACAGAACTGTGGTATGTTCCCAGCAAGGTGCTGGAGTGTTGTAGAGATAATGTGCTCAGCCTCGAGGGGAAAAAAATATGATGCGCTAACACTGACTAACAGCTGTTAATGGCAGAGTATTGTGGACAAGGAGAAGGATGTTTGACCTACCAGTCCTTTGGAGGAAGATGTAAACAACTGGCTTGATTCCCCGCTGCCTTGCCCCTGCTAGGGCCTTCTATGCTGGTGCCAAGTAAATGCAGCGTATATGCTAAATTCTCTCACATCAAAAGAGCTGAGTTTTACCACCACTTGCACAGATATAAAAATCTACTGAAAGTGCAAGGTAGGGGAAAATTAGGGCCTGTAAATGCAGGAAGAGGGGCTTAGGCGAGAATGAAGTGATCAGAGACTCAGAAATGCAGTTATATAGCGACTAAATGAAAACAGCATCTTTTAACTCCGGTAAATGGTGCCCCAGGAGCCTTGTGAGTCACAGCTACTTGCTTCCATGACAAAAATACATTGTTATTGCCTCTTCTTCCTGAGCCCACTGTAGAGCCATTGCATATAGAAAAGAGAAAACACAGCTACCTTCTGGATCAGCAGACCAAATAACCCAAGGCCAGCTGCACAATTCACTTCTGCCTAGCTTCACCTGCAAAGGGCCACTGCAGCCCCCGCAGCACTTGGCAGTGCAATGGCATTTCATTATTCGGAGCACAAGACGTGCCATTACTGCTCATACTGGAGCTGGAACACCCTTAGCCCTGCTCCACTCCATTAACAAATCCACGTATGCCATACAGCCTTGTTGAAGGCAGCAGTAGTGTTCCACTCACCGCAACTTTTAATACTGATAAGGGTGTGCAAGCAATAAAGAAGCGCTTGTCCTGCCCATCTCAGTGCGAGACCAAAAAACTTGATCTGTAAAAGAGCACATGGATGCAGAAGCCACCACATGAAGTCACCACAAGGCACTGTGAAGAGTATATGCAGCCTACAAAGACCTCCAGCAGCCACAACAGGTTCTTTCTGAAGACACAGGCATTGAGAAACATCTTGCTTCCAAAGGCCTTGGAGGCAATGAGGCTGAAATCCCTAAGCATGCCTTCAGAGAGGGGAGAGGGACTGTGTGGGGTCTGACCACACCATCTACGGCTAGAAGATCAACACGCTGTGCATCTTCTCTGAAACCTGAAGAGCTGCCCTGGCTCCACAGATTTAACATTGAGCTGAAACTTTTAGAAACAAAACCAAAGAGAAAACCAGAGTGTCACAGTTGGTGCCATCTGCATGGAATATGAGCTTGAGTTTTAAAAGCATCAGTTATATCATTATTAGAAAACATTTTTATATTCAAATCCAATTACTGATTATAAACCCTTCAACAAAAAAGCTAGCGGCATGTGCACTTGCACCTGCTGCCTTTGCGTGCTCCAGTTGACTTCTTGTGTATAAAGTTCCGCATCAGTGGGGATGGCAATGTGCTGGTAGGCATCCTTCCCCCTCCCCATCCTTCTTCTGATGCACCAGTACAGCACAGCGTGCTGAAAACACACACCCCAAAATACTCAGTGGGGTGAGGGGAAGACAGAGTACTAGAAATTAATACTGTTAGAGGGCAGGCTACCACTGCAATGAAATGAGAGCTGTATTTTGACAGTATTCTCTGCCGCTCATACTGTGCGGCAGGTCAAGACTTTACTATGTATACTCAGATCCCGCTGCAGACTCACTACCTCCTCAGCTGCACAGTAAGCATCTCAGGGTGTTTCTATTTTTATAAACTTCCCAGACACTTTCCTTATCTTCCATTTAAAAAATGCATGTTGAACTGTATCCCAAGCCCCTCCACCCACTAAGCCGTTTGCAATTTCTCTACCACTATTGAAAAAGATACTGTATAAAATCAGAAGCCAGAATCTGCATTTTAGCCTCATTACAGAGGGATCCAGAAGAAAACGATTAGTGAGACAACTTGTATTTAATCAAGAGTTTATACAGTATGTTGCAGAATTCTTTTAAAGATGCTTCTCTTTAGTTAGAGCTGACAGATTCTTCTTTCCTCAATAGCTACATTTGTCGTTTGACATATTGCAGACCAAACTAAGCACTATTTCCATCTGCAGTTCCTCAGGCTCCAGATAGACTACTTATAGGATTAACTAACTGCTTAATAGTATTTGTGCCTGCACACTAGTTCTACTTGTCACATCTGCTTGGCAGTTCCGTATCAAACCGAAGCGGGAACGCTTTCCCCTGCTTGGGCACCGAATTGTCCTCCTGCAGCCAGACCTTGCAGCTGCATTACAGAGCTCCGTCAGGTGCGGTGCTGGAGCAGCACACCCTGCCCCAGCGCCTGCGGAGGCGTCACTGCACTGAATTCAGTTCAGAAACAGTTCAGGTGAGGGATGAGAATGGCTGCAAACACTTTTTCAAGAGTTTACACAGTAATATGAGCTTTATACACTGCAAAAGCCAAACACATATAACCAATCTAGAGACCTTCCAAAATGTTGGGAGACCTTGTTCCTTTTCCCTGTATTTTGGCCATGTGCTCCTCAGGTACGCTTCAATCACAAGACATGTGCCTGAGAAACGGCTTTTGGAGAGAACAGATCAGTAGAAATTCTACATGTTTGTCTCAAATTCCCGATGAACTGGTGTGTTCCTACCTGGGATGTCTAGAGAAAGATGAATAAGGCACACACCTCTGTTGCTGTCATGTTATTTGTACAAGACCAACTTCCCCCCCAACCAGCAGTAAGTGTAAGATGGGAGCCTGAAGTCTGCAGCTCTTTGAGAACAATAGGAAAGGTAGCACCCAGCGGAAACTACTGTGTTCTTTCTATTCATATTGGGTTAAAAAAAAAAAAAAGCAGTTATAATTTCGCTATAGCTGACTCAGCCTGGGTTTGAATCCAGGACCTAAAGGCAAATTAAATTTCACCATCCACGTTAAGAAAGCAATTCAGCTTCTGAACTGGATCAGCTTTGATGCCACACTAAAGAATTTAGTTGAAATGTGGCAAGATGAAAGACTCCTGTTCAGCAGCAGATATAATTATCAAACTGATCTTAATTAGATCATGAACTTGACTTTAGGATCACCAAAGGAGTGCTGAAAGCTTGGTCCAGTTACACTGAACTTGGTCCAGAACACTGAAGCTTATCCATCAAGATAAATATATGACTAATTCTTTGATACGACAGATGCTTGATGAGTGACAGAGCAAATGCTTTTTTAACTGCGATTTTAAAAAAGGATTATTAAACTGCACTGAAGTGTATGCTGTTATCTTTGAGGGGAAAAAAGTATAATACATGAAAACCAATTATTACAGAGCACATAGAGCACAATTTTTCAAGCACTGGTTTCAGAATTAAAAACATTAGAACAAAGGTTCTCTCTGCGGAGAGTCACTTTGTAACCAATTCAAGCCTTTAAATAGGTATTGTTTAAAAAAATTGTCAGCTACAGAAATTGTTTTTCCTTCAAATTTCAAATCCTGATAAACCAGGTTGATTAAAATGTTGCATTTAAAAAAAAAAAAGAAAAAAGGCAATCCAATGATCCCTTATAGAGAGTGAAACCAGCAACTCAATTTTTAAAACATCACGAACAAACGGCTATAGCCCATCATTCACATATGGATTCATGTAATGATTCTTCAATTAGAATTATTATCTATACAGCAGCTGAAGACTGAGAACTGCTGAGACACTGCAGATGAGAACGTTTGCTAGTCTCTGGGCTCCAGCCTTTCTTAAAAAATGATGATCGCACAATACAGATTGCTCGGTTTATATGTGTATTAAGCTGCAATGCCAGCATTTACATTTGCAACATTACAATTTTGCTTTCTTAGGCTCAGGAGAACTTGCTGCATCTGGTAGATTTTATTTGCTTTGTATCTTAGGCAGTCGTTATGAACAAAGCGTGAGTAGGCAGTATTATTGCTCAAACGGTCCTTCATTTTGTTCATTATCTCAGATACTACAAAAGAAGTAAACTTAAGAGTGGGCCTATGAGATGGGTCATTCAGTATCAGTTTGCTTGCACTATATTATCCCAGTGCTATTTTTATAAGGCAAGTCCATCTGCTCCTTCATTTCTTTCACCTACAGAGATCCAGACAGCATAAGATGTAACACCAGAGGGAAAGAAAACCATCTCACAGAACAGTTACAGGCACCATAAGGGAGGAAAGTCACTTTGGCAATTCAGACTGCAATTTGAGGGGCCCCTGCCTACCCTTGTACCCTGCCCTGTTGCCAAAGGTTACCTTCTTCAGTGAGCAAGTATCCATAGAACGTACGTTCTGCAGAAGCGAATGGGAAACATGCTAGCTCTACAGCCACTGCTTCTCATACCTGCAGTGCTCAAACACACCCCAGTTTCAGTATTTCTTAATACACGGTATGAATTGTGGTAGCTGCCAAGCACACACATCGCTTTGCTACCTCAGCTACAGGGCAGTAACTTTTGGCAAAGCAGCAGACTGGGTAGCAAGAATGGTAACCTCCTAAAATTCTCTTTCTGAATCCTCAGCTCTTCTGGAATGTTTCAAGTGCTTGCCCATTCTTATTTCATGGCTGGGAACCACAGGCTGTGACCTAGATGATGATGGAGATAGGTAGCTACATAAACAGTAGCTGTGAGATAGCCTTACTAAATGGGCATCTGTTCTTGGTGTTTCTGCTAGGATTCTTGCTGTATGAATCCCAAGTACATTCTGAAGCCCAGGCAGCCTTCCTGGATGTCTCTCACTAGTAACGTGGATGCTGGAGACAGCAAGTTGGCTTTTGGAGATTTTTGAGGTATGTGGAAGCCTTGAGTGACATGTGCCTATGTAGATATTAGAAAAAGGGCTGCACAGTTATTTAAGAAGCTTCTTACTTTACTGTACAAGATGTTTATAGAAGGCAAATATTGTTAATATATTTATTTTACCCTGCATAGTGTGACAAACCTACGCCCATGCTATTACCATCTTTCACAGTACTACTTTTAGTGGGTGAAACCTGCCACAGCCAGGAAATCTTCCCATATCTGTTACACAAAGGAAATGAAAACTCTGCTCATGGGTGTATATTCCAGTATTATTTCACTACTTCATTATGCATATTAGTGAAGAGAGAATAAGTGATTTATATTCTTCCTTAAAAAGTATTTTTCATCTACTGAAACTCCTAAATAACCAATTATTCTCCATTTACTTCAAAGTATATTGCTATTTGAAGTACTTAAAATTTCATTATATTTATAATGACATTATAAAATGCTTCTGTCTCTAAAAATGTAATATCAAAGAGAAGACATTTAAGGGTGCAAAGCAAACAAAACTGAAAACTGGTAACACCAGCTTCCCCAAGTAACATAACACAAATACTGAGTTCAAGAGTTTATACACATGATGGGGGGCATTTCTCAAAATATTTTTAAATTCCTCACTTCAGGTGCCATCACTAAGATTTGCAAAGAGAGGTAGTGACACACAAGTTAAGAATGTAGGTGGGCTGTTTTTTTTTTTTTTCAATTAAAGCCATTATCTTAATTAAAAAAAAAAAACAACCAGTTTAAAAGGTCAAAATCAGAACAAACCACATAATTCCTTCCCTGGATACTTGTTTATAGAGTTTTGTTGAAATTTGCATCTTTGATTTCAAATGTGAAACATTTTGAAGACCGGAAAAACACTACCTGAGAAAGCGGTTCAATCTATAGTAGAAGTGAGTGAATTATTTCAAGCAGACAATTTATTATGAGAGCATAAAAGGCAGAGGTTTGTTCCTCTCAGAGAAGGTAACTACTGTTTTCTTTATTCAGTTTCAGGATATTATTCATCAAATGCTTATTTTAGCTGCTACCATGCACCTCCCTAAACTCTCGTAACAATAGTTCTAATGTTCACATTATGAGACTAGCCATCTACATCAATAAATTATACTCATTCAGGCACAGAGCAGCAATATTGAATACCAGGAAGAAAGGTGTCACTTAAGGCCTTGTGGTTTTCACTGGCTGCTCCAATACACTGAATACTGAGGCAGTGAGCTGCAGAATTTTGGCTACCAAGCTCGTGGAAGAGCTTTACCAACTGGAAAAACTGAGGTATAGCATCCTCTCAATAATAAAAGAAAAAGGATTTAAAAAAAAAAAAGAGAGGGACAGAAAAGAATTTTACATATCCTCATAGCCACAAGAACTCAGTGGTCAAGTCATATTACATTTCTCCTAGGATGTGTTTGTACAGCAAATAACAACTGTGACTGTAGTCCGGGGACCCATACCTTCACAAGCTTTAATCAATGTAACATGTAACTGTAGCAATAGCCATGTAGAAGCAGCAGTTCAATTTAAGCTTAAGATATAATGGACCTCGCTAAGTGAGAGCACCTTCGTGATGATTAGCATACTGTTAACTTGGACATATTAACCATCACCTCTTGTATCAATTCATTTGAACACACAGCATATACAATTCTTTCAAAAGCACCACTGTTTTGATTAAGCAATTTACAGAGAGCTCTGAAGGATATATGTCTCAGATCCCACCAAACACCGTAGCTAGAATATTTCCTGACATTTAGAACTTATTAATTTTGGTGTCCCAAGTATTACTACATTACAGACCAAGAAAATGTCTTTGAACATTAAGCTCACTTTGAACAGTAAATGACATAAAAGCTACATACAATGTAGTAAATGCATTCAAGAATAATTAACTAAAAGTTTTTCAATCTACAGCACTGTTACTCTGGCAATCCAGAACCTTTGTTTCAGGAACAGACTCTAAATCTATTGTTTGCTTAATGAATTCAAATCAGCAACTGCAGACAGCCACAGAAGCCACAGTGCCAATGGCAAAAGGCACCGCAGAAATGGAAGTCTATAAATTTTAACAAAAATGGACTAAAAATGCCAAAATACCCTCAAGTCTCACTGGCTCTTGGACCTTCTGCGTTAATCCCACAAGGCATTCCTCCTTTTCAGTGGGTCTCTGACCTGATCACCCTATCAAAGAAAAGATGAAACGGAAGGAAAAAAAAACCCAACATCCCCCCCCCCCCCCCCCAACCAACCAAACCCCAACAAAACCGAACCACTACTGCCTCACTTGACAATGCCTCGCTTTCATTATTAAAATTCCTTTGGGTTGCTGAACTATGCAAATGTTTCCAACAGCAGAGTACTGACAGGCTATGAGGTATTCTAGGTGGTTCTTTGCCACTGAGGGCTGCTTTGTTCTAGGCAGTTCTTGAGAGGTGAAAAGACCTGAAAACATTCCTGTTCCAACTCTATCGTTTCCTCATGCCGTTTTAACACCGTATTTAGTAACGGCTATCCCAACACTTACATAAACCTTTGAAAAGAAATGAGAAGTGGCACATATGCTGATGAGAAACAAGCGATATTTTGAGAGCTGTGAAACATTTCTTGCTGCATGATCTATGCCTAGGAAGGAATTTAGTCACTGTCACAGAAAATCTTGTTAATCAAGAATATTTGAATAAGCATTCTGTGATTTGCTGAACACAGGTCCAAATAGTCACTCACAGACGGAAGGCCAGCTCAAGGTCTTTATGAATGTAAAGCTTTATTTTGGCAGATATTATGTGCATATTTGTGCTGCAAAAAACTTGTGTCCGACCCTCTGCCCTGGAAGGAATATCACCTACTTTCTTTAAAGGTCAATTTCACCCAAGTTTGTTGTTGTTTTTTTTTTTCTTTCAGATCAGGAATAAATTTTCTCTCCCACAGATTCACAATGCTAACCCAAAACAAACCTGAGATACTTCAAACAAAAGCGTATCTTCCTGTGTTACTAAATCTGTATCTTCTAGTCTTCAAGCTGTTCTGTGCCTGTATTAGAATTACTTATTTCATTTACACTTTTCTCTTTCTTTGCTTCTTTTCTAGAAGTCTTCAAACACTTGTCGAGTCTTTTTAGGAATATATCGACATCTTCCTTTTTAATTCCAATTGCTGAGGCAGCATTGAGGTAAGCACAGGGATAGTCATTTGCATGTGACATAAAACCTTTAAAAGTGTAGTTATTCACTGTTTGTACAGACCCACAGGGAACAACCCTAAAACAAACAAACAAAACTGTGATTCAGTTAAAGATGCCTTGGATATTTTACGTGATAGCCTATGATGCACACATTTACCCAAGTTCTTACACAGTGTAGTATCTGCTAACTCTAAACGAATGTAAGCAGGCTTAGATCAGGCGTTCTCCAAGTCAGTACCCAAGCATCACTACGAGCGACAGTAGTAGTGGATCCTGAATTACCTCGAGTCTGTGTGCATATGCATATGTCCCCTCCCCTCTTCAGCTGAATCATTAAGGTCTTCATTACTGGTATTTATGAGCTTTCCAGTGAGGGGGGATAAGAGACAGCTGGAGCAAACTTTCTTATTCCATAACAAACCCTAACTATCTGACCTACTCTGTCTCTGACCCGGGACTGTTTACCCGTCCTTAGGCAACCTGGTGACCCTGAGCTCCCCGGGTCACCGTACTGACAGCAGCCTTGGTACGGACATCTGCCTGGCAGAGCGTACTGCAGTCCAAAATGTCTAGGTTCAAGTGATTCAGAGGGCTTGGGCCCCGAGTTCCTCCCATCCATTCCTCTCCACTGCACTTCCCTTTCCCCCATCCTATGATAACTTCATACTCATTCCATCCTTGCAGTGGATACTTTTTGCCGCCACTTTTACCTCTTCCTTATACTAAGAGCCTCTACCTATTACACCCTATTTCTCAGCACTTTCAGTACATATCCATTCCCTGATAAACCAAGACCCTAATCCACATCCTTACTTGTTAAAGGAACAATTCGCCTTGTGGCTATAGTTAAAGCCTACACAAGCAGTTAACACCAATCAATTGATAAGAATTTACTGCCTCTACAGAGACAATCCCTGCAGTTCATTAAAGAAACTGCATTCAGACAAACGCCACTAGGATTAGAGGATCCTTCCTCTGTCCAAATGCTCAGACCACAGGCTATGCAAAAGCCTGTACACTAGTGAAGTAGGGAGTTGCTATTCCTACCACTGACATTCAGCACAAGCATAACATTTAAAATCTTTGAAATGCTGACTGAAAACTCTGTATCAGGCAAAGAATTGGAGAGTTTTAATTTTTCAAAAATTGAACGTCTTGAATAATTTCAGCCAAAGATGGCTGAAATTGCAGGACAAGCCAAGGTTAGGACAGGCAAATTAAAACGAGCATCTAACTACAGTACATACAGATTTACTGTCATTCATCTGTGCAGGAAGTGGAATAATCCAAGCTAATGAAGCATACCTTCTGATGTGGAAACATTCAGCTCTGCTACAAGAATATGACATTAAGCCTATGACAGAAGTTAGCATGGCAGCAGTAATATTCAGATTAAGGAATCCTGCCAAAACAATTTTTAAATCATTCTCTTCTAAAAAGTTTAAACCAAAATCGTTAAAAATTATTTGGCTTGCATTTCCACATACCAGTGTCTCTAAGAATAAATTCAATGCAGACTGGCTCAGGTTGTAGATTTTTAATTTTTTTTTTTTTGTTTTTAAACATAATTAGTTCCAGAAAGAAGGATTTTCCTCCATATGACAAAAAGCTATGTAGGGTATTAAGAGCTTATTCCCCTGACATCCAGCACAACCATATTTGTGCTGCAATAAACAAAGCAAAGATCTTCCTTAAGTAGCTTACAACTTAACTATAAGATCAGGCAACAGCTGGAAACTAAATGAAACTAAGGGTACTAGGGAATAATGACACTAAATTAAATGGGCATAGATTATCTATTTAGCCTACCAAAGCTAACAAAGAGGGCCTCATTGCTAACTCAGGCAGGTAGGCACTATTAGTAGATAACCGTGATGAAGAAGGGTGCATTACTCTCTGACTCGTTATTGTCGGACTATAATCTGTAATCAAGAGACAATTGGTACAAAACAAATATTGTAGGATTTCATAAAATATATGCTAATACAACCCCGCAAATTTTTCAAATTCATAGCATCCTCACCTTGCTCCAGAAACTTGTCTTGTGAAAAGCATAGATCCAAGCTGGGTAACAGCAGCATCATTATTTTCATCTAGATTCTTCAGTGACATGGCTGAAATAACAAAAGGTCAGGTTAAAACTACCACAAAGCTTCTTTTTCTCCAAACAAGAGCCACAGAGGATGAGCTGTTTTCCAACAATAAAAATCTAGCGAAATATTTGTATTTAGATACAAAAGAAATACAGATACTATGTTTCATACTATGTTTCATAATTTTTAATTTTCCCCACAAGCTGTCATAGATTACACACAGTCTAACGAAAGTAAGGCAGAGATTCTGCACAGGTAGGCAATATTACTTCGGTGTTCAACAGAATTTTTGGTTAGAAGAAATATCTTGAGTAGGAATTCCATAAGCTCTTCTATAACACTATAAGATGATGGGTAAAATAAGTATACCCTAATTTATTTTAAAATCTACTTATTTATAAAAGTATTACTACATGCTAATATCTTCTGCCTGCCTTGATTACCATAAATGAATATGTTGGACAGGAGCAATTTTGTAAAAAAATAAAAGGGCTCAAGTCATTACTGTACTTTTATAGTTGGTTACCTTATTAGGTTCAACGGTTTCATTTCAGCCTAAGAACAATTTAATGGAGTGTAGTGAACAATGTTTAATATATAGGAAGTGTATGTGAAAGTGCATAATGAATGCACAGATATTAGATTTTTTTTAAAAGATAAAAAACAACAATTACCTAAAGAAATGGGATTATGCGGTGTGTCTAACAGTCTCTCATTGTGGGTATCTGCCAGCTTCTTTAGCTCACTTGAAAGATAGGAAAACATCTCCTGGAAAAAAAAAAAGATGCAGTATCTTTGTTATTAGCTACCAAATAGAGAAAACAGTACCTATTTCACAAAGCTGTTAAGTCTCCATTATATCCTATAGGTGCCCAGCTGATCCTCTTTTCACATGTACCAAGTAACTGGACCAGACAATTCTCTGAAATCATTCTATTAAGGAACAGCTCCATTTCCTGAACACTGTTCCTCCTCTTCAAGCTGGTATAAAGCTCTCTATCTGGTCTAATATATGTGCTTGTGATGCCAGTCCTCCTGTGACCCTGAAACCTAGGGAGGTAAAATCTTGACAAAAACCCCACTGCACAGCAGGTCTTACCCCACCCCACTCCTGCAAGAGCTTCCCCCTGCCCTAGCACCCTGAGCCACAGACTGTTACCATCACAGATGGCTACGTTATGGCAAATTGCTCCTTACTTTGTTTTCTCTCATATTAATACATTCCAGACTAAAAGTAGTACATTTTGTTACCATGTGTCACACAATCACAGTTATCACTAGTGCATACACTTCTTTTTCTGTATGAGAATGGCAATACAGTCTCTTAAGGAGAAGGCTATGAGCATACATTTGAATGCATTCTGTTTCACACAGAATACTCAGCTCTGTTGTGTAGCCAGTCCTCTTCCTGGGACCCACCCCTCCTGTTCAAGCCTACTAAAAGAATGGAGATATCGGAATTTCTGCTATCACTTAATTACATTGCACCTTTATTGTGAAAGTGTCATAAAACTGAGATTTGTAAGTGTTTTGGCTCAGATACAAGTCACACTGCACATAAAAGGCTGCATCCCTTACTTCATCCCTATTTTATTTCCTCCCTGCTCCCCAGTAGTAATCTATGATAATTGCTCATGGTCTTCCTCAGTTTAATATCTTCCTCTTCACACATCAGCTCAAAACGCTTATGGACAGAGTAAGAATAAACATCATTCTTATTGTATCCCTTGGCTTCTTTTTCATCCTTTTTAATGCTTAGTCTCTCATAAAAACTAGCAAAAAGATACAGATACTGGGTAGTCTTTTTAAAAGATACTAAACACCAGATTCTTCCTCTTTCTGGCCATAAAGACTGTGCTGCTTGTGCTGCTCATCTGCTTCAATGTGACTGCCTGTTTAAGCATCCTCATCAATTTCTGGATCTGACAAGTGATTTTTCATTTTTTTTAAATAGAGTCGCCTCTTCTGTTTGTAGACCAGTATCCTGTTCTGACCTGTGCACTCTGACAGATACAAATTATAGCTCGTGATCAAAATTATGTTTCTGAGCAGAATCTCCCAAAGGTCTTATGAAACCAAATGAGCTTTGTGGTAGCTAAGTTCGAAAAACGTTACAGTTGCTTTTCTTGAGCCACTGCAGTGAACCCAGTCTCACTTCATGAGTGACCAAATGAACACAGGTCCTGACCTTTTTCTTCCTAAAACCACAGAATGAATTCAGCCGGAGAGGAAAAAGTACCATGTTACTGTCTGAATGAATTAGGCTACTGATTCAACTGTCAACAAGAACATAAAGCTTCTGTAATACTTAGGAAAACAACAAAAATTTTGGGAGGGATCTATGGTTAATTATCAGAACTTGAAATTTGTGAAGTCATTCTTATTTTTCAGAGGCATTTGTAAACTGAGTGATTTTATGGTTTCAATTCAGAGCGTATTTACAGTTCACTCACAGAACTTGAAAAACATTTATGTTTCAAAAGTTCAGACACTTCTGCCTTCCTTCTGGTCCCTCACTGAATATAAACACATTACTCATTTGTTACGTGCTTTCCACAACAAGCATCACCAATGTGTTAGCCATTTTATTCATACTTTTTGGGAATCCAAATCATAAATTAGTTTGGGCTCCATCTGCTGGCTATTTACTTCTACAACTGAAGCAAAGTAATATGGAAATATACATAAATTGCATCTACTATGAAGATACTATTGGTGAAATTGGCACTGAGAAAAACCTGTACTCGAACAGGAACAAATACACAAGTAATAAATTTTTGTGTGCTGTACCTAGGGAATTCTCTGTTGCATCTCTTCAAGTATTTTGTTACTGGAAGGACTGCAAGTTGGTATAACCAGTTACCCACTGTATAAATGTATTAAATTAAATTAACTTTAAATACCTAGGTTACTAGATGAGCCTTTACATACATAGGAATTTGTTAAAACAAGGGAAAATTGAAAGATAGCAAAAAAAATAATCCAAGTATGTATTTTCATCAGTTTGAAGCTACCTGCGCACAAATTCAAAACTTCTCATTTTTATGAATTACACTATTTTGCATCTTTCTATTGGAAGCCCTCTAGATATTTTATAGTTTCAGAAGTTATGCAGTTTGTTGCAAAATAGATTAACGGCCTTCACCCAAAAAGGAAAAAAAGCAATATTTTTGTGAGGTCAAATCTATAACCGACCTCTATTATAAAAATATTTCTGTTATGTGGAAAATTTATAAGCACCCTAAGCAATTATATATAAATGAGCTCTTACATAATTGATTTTCTGTGATAGGCACTCAAGTTTTCTCCAGTGAGGCCAACTATTATGCTAAAGTTGCACTGAACAACCCAAGCACTAAAAGTCAGTTAAGTTTCATTATTTAGTTCAGCCTTTGCCCTTAGAAACTGATCCGAAACCTCACCAGGTGAATTCACTAGTGAAATGAATGCTAAACTATGTGAAAACGTCTTGCACTTCTTCTGGTCTTTCTAGACTTAAAATTATAAAATACCTTAAAAAATACAAAGAACAAGTCAACAATCGTGTATGCATCAAATGTGCCAAATGGCTCAATTATTTGGACAAAATAGCCTACTTCCACAAATATATACAAAAATATTTTCAAGAACTTTTGTAACAATTATTAAAGATATTTGACTCATACTGTATTTACATTATAAAACTATTTTTAATAGAACCTACAACTAATGTGGGTGAGTCTTCATTTGTTGCTCCATTGTGATAGGCACTGTTCTTCCAAATGAAAATAACTACAGGGAAACAAGTAAGGAAAAATAACTCCAGAGACAAAGCAGAAGACGGGGGTACTAAATATGCCATTAGTCCCATATCAGGTGACAGAGAGACAACTGATGAAGGCCAAAAAACTTTTTGCATGTGGTTAAAACTATCCTAGCTGGTTCTAACCGCTCAGCTTGCTTACGCTCCAAGTCTGTAACACTCTGCCTTTCACCCTCATCTGAAAAGATGAGTTGTCCTCAGAGAACAGCCACAGCTGTTTATGGTGCTGAAGACAACACTGCAGAAGAGTAATTTTACAGCCTCTTTGCACTAGATACCGACTGCCAACCTGCATATGCTGTACCTGATACTGATCTGGTCCCACCTTAAATTACTTAGCAGCAGCAGCTGTTTATAATGCAACCATCGTAGCCTCTCTTCTGCTTTGTGTATTAGGCTGAGCAGCTGCACTGGACCTGTGACCGGATCAGACCACTTGGCACACCACTTCATACAGCCAAAAAGAGGCTGCAGTGCTGAGCGTGGAGACCCATTAGAGCATGCCCCAGAGAGCCCCAGCAGACGGCGGCTTACTTTCTAGAAATGCAGTCAAACACATGACAGAAACTGCACGTGAACGTGTGTGATACCTACATATACTACATACCCTCATGTATAGATTCTCTTGCATTGCAAGATCGACAATTTTATTCTGGATCTATAATATACTGGAAAGTTTTAAAACTATGAAATTAGTTACAGAACTTTTAAATCTTTATAGCATATAAAGGAAGTCTAACAGAAACTGCCCAGTAAGTCTTGCCAACCTGATACGGTAACGCTAATGCTGACAATTACCACACTCTTTTTTTTAAAAGGTCTTTCATAACAACACTGATCAAGTTTTCTCTTCAGCACTTGCAAGACCTTGAGGTCAGGCTCCTTGTGGGCCATACCTCCTGAATATATGCTTAGGCCTCTTTGAAGCTTCCGTTCATACTTGGCACTTGTTGAACGACACAACACCATTTAAGATAGTGATCACATTCCGTTAAACTATCTTGCCTCCAGCCAGTCTAAAATTTGAGTATGATTCCACACATTTCACCCAAGAAAAATCCTGCAATATTCCCACACATTTGACAAACTACAGTGTAGCAAACTGACTAGACAAAAAAAGAGAGTAACAAATGTCTGTCATCCCGTAAGAATATTTGATTTTTTTACATTTTTAATACCCAGCATTAAATGGCTTTTCCCTTATTCTTAAATTTGATCATAAGTACAGCAATATAAACTCACACTAAACTGTACAAATAATTTATTCCTATCAGAATAATTACATCAATGATAAACCATGAAATGTAAACCCAGTATTTTACTGAATTGTAAAACCCAAACATTTTCTTCCCACTTGGTGTGATTTTAAATAGATACATACTCCATAAGGACATAAAAATGATTCCAGTTAATAACTCGTAGAAAGTATACAGTCAGATGGATACAGATATAAAAAGCTCCACCACATCCCAAGTAACACAGAAATACATTTAAGAAAATCAGAATTATCTTGATCATTAGATTATTAAGGAAATCTAATGAGGAAATCCATAACTGCTGAAAACAAAATGAAGCCATCACCTCTTCAATAATACCAGTATAATAATTAGTTAAATGCATTAAATGGACCACATTGGAAAACAGTTAACAGGTATTAACTGCAGGGTCCTTGCTCTCCATCAGTTCTGAGGTGACAATCGAAGCCTACTGTTTATGCTATAATGCAATGTAACCACTATATTTGCTACATGGGGCCTGGTTCAGACACACAAACACCTACATGAAAACAGAGTTTTAAGACCCCGCAGTGCAGAATATGGGACACAACATGATGTCTGCTGAGGAAATCAAAGGAGTCACTACCTTTACATAATATTATGAGTTCTGTAAAAGCAACGATATTAACAAATTTGACCGTGGATCAGCTGTCATTATCTGCATTACAAAAGGACCTACAATCCCCTACTGATATCAGAAAACCACTGTTCTAAACACCACATAAACATATAAAAAGGAATACTGGAAATTTAGAACAAGTGAGAAGACACTACTCTTGGTGGTCTTCCATCCTTTCTCTGGAAACATCAAGGCTAAATATGACTGTGGAAAACATCCCTTACTAAGCTTTCATTATGGTCACCTTTATTCATTCACTTACAGCATGTGTGTGTACCTCCCTTGCTCTTCTGTCCTCAGATACATTGCACCATTTTACTCCTTCATATCATAACATATAGTCTCATACTCTTAGATAATTGAGCACTCCAGAACTGCCAGCTTGTCAGAAAAATCCCACTCCATGTACATGCTCCTCTCCCTCATATAATCTCTTCCCTTCTTGTATTAGATAGTTCATCCACGTGAAAGAAAAAACTGGGCATACGATTTCTTCCCTTGGTTGTGTGAGATTAATATCTTCTCCGTAATATTCTATTCTTTCTGGCCTGAGCTCAAATAACCTGAAGTAACACCCATGTGAATAAGGATAAGGTAAAAAGAGAAAGAAATTAAAAAAACCCAACCTGAAGTTTTTTATAGCTGACTTTTTGTGTGAGTAGGTGTAGCTGCACCAATATAAAAAGGAGTGCTCAATGTCAAGCTATAAATAGCTCCTGCTGGGAGCCTAATAGCTCTGCCTCTGCCTTCATAGAGCACAGGCAATAAAATATCACTATTACATTTTTACAGTTCAGGAACAAACAGTTTTAGGCAAAAAAAAGGTTTCTATTTCTATGGAAAATCCAATAAAAGAAACATATTTATGCCATATATGAGGCTATGATTATAGAGTATACTCACATTTGAAATTAAAAGGCCTGAAGTTGTAAAGATGTAATGCTTTATTAACTTTAGAATTCTACTTCCAAGAAAATGACATGATTAAAAATATACAGCTATTCATTAAGACATTTTATTTACAAAAGAATTATTATTTATGACTTGGAGAATATTTATACTGCTCATTATGCATCTGCTACCAGTGTAAATCTAACATCAAAATCAGCTTTGCAGAAGACACAATAAATTCACCTGAGATTCTTTTGGACATGAGAGTGAAGTGGGAAAAAATACAATTTGCTTTTAACAAGGACACAAACCATATGTGGCAATATATACAACAGTCCATAATAAAATGTTGGTGGGGTGTGTTTTGTGTTTTTCTGTTATTTTGGTTTTTGCTGTTTGGTTTTTTTTTTAAAATAATACCACAGTATTGCAATAGTGGCAAAAGCAGTAACTGCTTTCAGCCATATTTTCACTTTAGTTGCACAGATCACTTCTTAGTTGTTGTAAGGCCACTAAGCTAGTTTGGTTTTCTGTAGTCTAGCTATTCCTATGGGATCTCAATTCCAGTACAGAATTCTGGATGCCTCTACCAGCAGCTAGAAACAAGTCACAGCATCCAGCACTATTCCCCTGCCAGGTAATCAGAGGCAACAGCAAGGTGCCAGCAGCAAACAACTGGAATGTAGTTTCTAAATAAAATAATGGAACATATCATGCATGATTTAAAGCTATGAACTTAACAGTACTTAATTCACAGCATTTCCTTACCTAAAACCCTCCACAAAAAGAATGCTCTGTGTTAATATATTAAGATAGCAAAATCAGGCCTGTATTATGTCCAGAATTAAGGACAACTCAAGATGTACAGGTCCAACTTTAGACTACTTGAATGTTTGTGCAATGCAGTTATACCCAATATAAAACATACAGTCTGTGAGAGGCAGAGAAGAAACCTAGCTCTGTATCTAGATAAATACCTTAAATGACAGTATTTTTCTCTTTTTGTGGCCATACACAGTATTTATAACCTAACCAGAAACCGTGTGTGATTCTCCAGAGAATGTGGTACACAAACATGTAATTAAACACTATGATAGCACAAAGGCACAATAAGGCCACATGAAGAACAGAAGAGCCTCCTGGGTTACATCTGAGTGTCCAATCTCATGCTTTAGTCCTGGAAGCAGTATGACCATGATAACACAGCAGAGTTCTCAGATTAGGCTTCTGGGGGCAAAATTCTACTGTATTAGTCACACTTCAGAACAAATATGAATACTGTACGAGATAGTACAAGACCTCACTTAGCTTTCTGGCTTGGAAACCAACATGGAAGTCATGCTTACTCGTGAGCACCATTCGGCTGAGAAGTAATTATATCACACTGCCTATCAGATTCAGAGCTGTGAGCTCAGAAGAAATTGAACGGCTTTCTAGACAAACTGGATTTACTAAACAAAGCAGTTTTGCAACAAGACTTTGTTAACAGTTGACTTCAAGAAAGTGCTGCTTGCTAAAAAGCTTACCTTTCTATCCTTCAGTAACTGTCTGTAGCCACTGGCACCTAGAGACAGAAGTGTAATGAGGACATCTAAGGAAGGAGATGCAGATGCTCTTCCTGAAAAAAACAATATACAGATTCAATTGGCAAAAATACATTTTATATGAAAGAAAGCTGATAATCAAGTTTTCTACAGTTATTTCATATGGATGAAATCAGTCCATGAACTAGTTACCTGGATACATTTTGCTGATCTCCTGAATGAAGGACTCATTGAAGCCAGCAATGATAGCACCACCTACTGGAACCATAAAATTTTTGTCCAAGCTCTGAACAAAAGCATCTATTCTGCCTACTCGAGCACCCTTTATCAAAAAGAAACAACAAAAAAAATTCACAGCATGCATTAGGAAAAAGGAAACACATGATAGCATCATAATCACACAGCAACATAATGGAAATAAATATAATTCAGGAAACTCAGATGTTGTATTTGCGATGAAAAATTAAAAATCATAGTATTACCTTTTCTTAGCATTGCTCAGTTATTACCTTTGTCTGTTTACATAGTACCTTACAAATTCCTCTTTTGTTATGATTTAAAACACTGATTTTAGTTCCTGCAGGTCTAAATGTAGCTTATTTTCAAAAACAACTAAAAAGAAAACCCTTGGAATTTAATGGGAATTGATACAGTTAAAATTGTACACCCCAAAACATTTCACAGATTCTCACAGTAAAGGGCTACAGGTTAATGCTTCATTAGAAAAGAAGATTATTTTTCTTGATACATGTATAAATTTGCATTAAAACAAGGGCTGTGACAGCACTCCTCCTTATAAGGCTGCTTGCAAAATCAAGATCCAGATAAATTCCTACAGCAGATTTCTCCACTTCCTGGAAACAAAACAACCCTACGCCTAGCCACTCAGATATTCTTAAAAGGGAAAAAAATGTAGATTCTGCAGTACATCTTCGAGTAATATGCTACTGTGAACTGTACAATTAAAAAGTATGCAGCATAACAGAACCTGAAAACTATATTAAGGAACATATTAAGTATATTCAAATACATAAATACTAAAGTACTACATATTAACACCAAAAAATAGAAACAGTGTTAATGGCCGTGGCAAAAAGAGTAAAAAAAAAGCAGCTCCAACTAAACCACAGTTATTATCTCTATGTTTTAATAGCTTAGTGCATGGGAGGTGGGAAGAAGCACTCCAAATGTGTCAGCTTTTTGATGGGAAGATGAATGCCAGCAGCCATCATTTGATTTAACTGACAGGAGACCACCAGAGGTAAAGCATGACAAATGAAATGGTCTCAAAAGCTCTTTCCTGTGACAGTCTTGCAAGTTCTGTTCACACTGTGCTCAGCATGTACATACTTTTAACCATTCATTAGTAACTACTTCCTCATAGACAGTACATTTTCTACTGCAGGAAATAGATTTTTCTAAATAAATGTAAAACAAATCAGAGCTCAAATGTATACATTTGCGTAATCAAAGAACAAAAAAAAACCCAAACAACCTATCAAGAAGCCATGAAAAAACTACAGAACCTACACAGTAACAGTTCTATTTGTTGCTTTGTAGTCTGAAAAGATTATCATTAGATTCATTTCACTCAGTAAAACTCAGCAATTCCACAGCCCCCTTCATGTCAGAATTTCACTGAATTTGTGCAAGTCAAATACAATAACATGTACCAAGTACATTACAAATAAAGCAGACGCCATTTTCTATTTCACATATCATGTCAAGTTTTGTCAAATTCCTTCAGTCTCTCAAGATTTAGAAATTCCAACATGACATTCCTGTCATAATTATACATCAGTTGGTCTGTGCCCAATTAATAACATAATGACTTCTTAATTAGGAAAAAAAAAAGCACCAGCATATTTTAAATTCATAATAGTTTGTGATCCCCTGGATCCTGTTAAAAAATATATCCCCCCTATTCTTTTGATACGGGCAACAGAGATAAAAGAGTAATATTGAAGAAATGGTGCATGTACATTGCAATGAGCAGAAATGCAAGAATTCTGAGCTGATCTTAGATGTTAAGCAACCTCCTTTTCAGACTGAACAGGAACAGAAATCAAACTTTTTTGAACACAACACTGAACTTAACCCAGTTTCCTCAGCTGTCCTCTGTGACAAGAAAGCTTTAACAGTGGCACCGTGGATGAAGTGTTGCTGTAGCATTTTGTACCTTCAATTGAAAATCCGTAACTCACATTCTGTTGAAGGCCTAATCCCTATTCAAGCATGATCCATTATTTTATTTTTAGTTAATAAGTTTATGAAATATTTTAAGAAAGTTTATTAAGGACATTTTTCCATTATGAGAGACACTTGAACATGAACAAAACCTAAATCAATTTGGTTTTAATACCTAAAAAGCACATAATAGAAATAACAAATATTAATTTTTAAGCTTGGTTTCCCTCTGCTCCACGTTCTCAGAAAACTGTTCAAATACCATACATGCATGGGATTAGTCTCAAAGCTGTGAAGCATCCAATAAAATTTGCTAGCGTTGTCTACAATCAGAGATTTAGTTATACTTGTTAAAAAAAATTATCTGAAATACACAGCTCCTACCTGCTGGATAAGATGCATACATTTTGAAGACTGAACTCCATATGCATTGTTGACGATATGGGGAATGTCATAATTAGCACAAATCACAGCCAGTTCCTCCAATCTATGAGCAAAAAATTGTAATTTAGAGAAGCATTGATACCTGTAACTCATGTTACAAATCAGACCATTAAAAGACTGAAAGGTCTACAAGGAAGTCAGAATGAGATAAGAAACTTTTTTGATTAGCATCTCAAGGTAGCACTTGACACCTTAAGCTATAGAGGTTGAGAAGAAAATTCTGTTAGCTTTTACATATACTACAACTTGTTGACCTGTGCTGAAATTTTTCACGCTTCACCGAAAGTTTTGTCTGGAACACAGTAAATAGATGCCAAATCATTCTGCTTCAGACATAAGCATTTTTTTATACTACTTTAACAATAACTAACAGAGCTTCAGCTACCCACACTTCTTTCCCTTTTCTTCTAACATTCAGCCTGAAAATGGCCTAACAGAAGTTCCGAGATGTGTCTTGGGAATCAAAAGCATTATATAACACTAAGTCTTTGCATGCTTCTCTTTATTTCAAAGAGCTAGTATTTCAACCCTTTGGCTGAAACCTCCCTTGCATGTTTCAGATAAACTGATTAACAGAAAAGATATTCTTCAAATGAATGGAGAGCTCTAAAATGTCTAATGTGGAAATCAACAAATTAAAACTTTGTTCAACTGTTTACTCAGAAATAAAGACAACTCTTTTGCCTTCAGAAATCTCTGAAATCACAGTGAGCTCAGACTGGATTGATTTCTCCGTAATATTAGGGTTTATGTGGGTGCACAGGTCATTTTGGGTAAAGGCCTTCAGCATTTTAAACATACATGTACTTAGTTCCCTTTTTGAAGCACTCCAGTCATGCTCTGTTCTTTAAAAAAAGCTCTTGATCTCCCCCAAACTTGTGAATGTTTTAGAAATAAAATCTATTTGAAAAAACAAGGTAATATATAATAATTTAAAGTGATGATAAAGGGAATATTATTTTTAAAAAATCAGGATACTCTAATCCTTCAATGCATTTTTACTCTATCTCCTTCTGTACAGCCTCTCACTGTAATTTATTGACATTCATATAAAATGTGACAGAGTATGAAAACGTTTTCCAAGAGGTGACATTCCTTTGCATTCTATTTTCATTACATTGCCCAGTGTTGTTTTGTAATGCAAAATTCAGCTGCAAACCTCAGATTAAATTTTCTAAACCTCAATCCTTAGCAAAACATCATCATCACCATATTATCCCTAAAAAAATCACAAGTATGTAATGATTAGGAAACACCAGTAATATGATGTAAGTATTGATCTTCTCCAGCCAAGATATTCAGCAGGAGCGGCATGCCCGATAATTTTTCACATTTATCAACATCCTGAATCCTGAACTATGTAACAGTCACAGGAAACATAACACTACACAGGGCAAAGTTTTTGCCTTCTGATCTGCTGATCTTAATCAGACTCATTCCTCACCTTCCACAGAGACTCAAAGGAAAACAGTTCCCCCCTTACAGGTTTCTTTTCAAGTGCAGGTAGAGGATTTCACCAAACTGGAAACGTGGAGGGTGTACTGCTACGTGTGTTTGCCTTTCTCACCTCCTGAGACTTAAAAGAGCAATAAGCTAGCTTCCACAAGTACTCAAAACAGAAAAGCCTCTTTACTTTTCACAAAAATATTCTATTGAACAATTAGATCTATATTACAATACAGGATGAGAGTGCTACAGTTTGAAAAGAATCTGTGATTATGCAAGGGAAGCAAACAATTACGCACACCACTTGTCTGCTTCCAAGGCTTAAAACGCACCATTAAAAGTGCTGCTAATCACATCAGAAAAATAAAGCATTAATATAAGAGTTGGCTACTACTCAGGTTCTTAAAAATCACAAATAGGACTTACAGAAATATCTTCCAATTTATTCTTTCTCTCCTGTTTGTGAAAGCTCATAAAAAGAAAGCTTTGCTCTTTCTTCTAATATTAATGAAAGTAACAAGATACAGAGTTCTGCTAAGTACATAAACAGAAAAAGACACATTTAGTCCTTCAGTTCTCTATTAAATACAGTAGTTTTAGAGACAACTCACAGCAACAGCAGGTAGGAGACTGTCTGAGAACTTATGTCTCCCTGAGGAAGGGGGTTTATACACGAGTGAATTATTCCCATAAAGTCAAATAACACTTCACAGGAAAGCTACAGCTATACAAGCATAAAACTCTTACCCTGATCTTTTAACAACCCTAAGCCACTTAGAATTTGAAAACACCACCACCACAACTAATCAAAGCCTTACAAATGGAAAATATTTAGAAATAGATATTTAAAGTGGTGCACTCTAGAAATGCTGTATGGGATTCTCCTTCCTGTAGGAAGATGAATGTTATGGCCTTCAGTAGTTGACAGTATCCTTTAAATAGGAAGTGTGTTCAAATCCTCCTATATCTGTGGTATATCATAACACAGTGCCACTACCCAATAATTCATCTCTTCGTTGCAGAGGACAAAACAATTGCATGTCAAAAAGAGGAGGCAGATAAGGAAAAGATTCATTTACCCAAGCTATAAAACAGACCATTCAATTTTGATAGCTGTGATTTAGGTTAGCCAATAAATCTGCTAGTCAACTTCAAACAATGTTCATAGTATTCTGACAGAATTATAAGGTTTTAACTTCCCTCTAGCAACCGGGTTAACTTATGATAAATACTGGGTTTTTTTAAAGGTAGGAAAATAGAGCAAAACATCTTTACATGCCATGTTTCAGAGTCAGTAATGTTTCTTTCCCACACTTGCAAATATTGAACTAAATTTTCCAAATAAGGTAACTGACATTAATGCAAATTTACAGCATATACTGTAGAGGACCTCTAAACATAAGTCTTTTCAGTTTTGTGATAAATTAAACACAATTAAAGTGGAAAAACTGAGACACTATATTTAAAACCATGTAAAAAAAAGACATCTTACTAATATCTCATACTTCAGTTTACTACATAAAAGCCCATCAAAAGATACCTGTTCAATTGTAAAACCTAAGGAATTTGCTTCTTGATACTTATTTTCGTAAGCAAATAGAGAAAGTAGGTTTTGCAAGTAACTACAGTGCTCATTTTGGACAAATGACTAAATATACCAAGTACTTCAGCCACCTCTACACCAACATGCCATATTCAGAATGAGTAGTTTTTCAAATATTTCATAACCAAGCTACACATTGAAATAATGTCTCAGATACTCTATTTCCCATCCATAACCATAACGTTAATCTCAGCTTCAGCTGGTGCTTGAATGACATCTTCGTAGCAACTACGGAAGTTATGTATACACACACATAATATTAGGAACGAATGCAATGTATTTTAAGCTTCTTTTAATGGTGATTTAACAGCTGGAAATTACAAGAAGTAGCACCATGCAATCAGGCAGCAAGTGTTCAAGATAAGTTACAATAGGGTAAATCATATGTTATACTCATACAGCACATCTGCCCTAGATACTTCCAAGACTTTCCTTGTATCGGTATATCTTAATTAGCCCTATAAACATCAGTATAATACAGGAAAGAGTAGCTCAAGCAAAGATTTTAAATTTAGCTGAAGCTTTTTTTAAAAAAAAAGAACACTGTATTAATAGCCTAGGAAAATTCATCACTGGCTACAGAAGGCGGCTAGCAAAGGTAACAGTAATATTAAAATGTGTCATTAGCTATGGAACTACATTACCTGGACCATGTTTCTATGAAAGTCTACTTTTAATGCTTCCGTGAAATTGTAAGAAAACCACTGCCAAAATGACATTAATTTAATCACAAGAGATCATCATTAACCTCAGTTATATGACAGAAGGAAGACCTTCTGCACTATTCTCACCTTTTCAATATACTTTTCTGAAAGTGGAACATTGCCTCCACCTGTTATTTTCCTTAGCAAGGGGATTAGGGCATCTTTACTAACTGTTGGCAGTAATTAAGCAGCTTTAGGAAGATGGACATTCAAAACACGGAGGTTTTATTTGGGGTTTTTTTTGTTTTGTTTTGGAGGGTTTTTTTTGTTGTGGTTTTGGTTTTTTTTAACAGTAACAAATGGCACTTACAAAGACTACTTACCTATCGGGTACCCTTGGAGCAAAGCAAGATGTTGTAGAATGCACACAAAGAATATTTTCAGCACCAAGAGCCTTGATTTTAGCCTCCACTGCTTCGATGTCTGTCCGTAGCTCATCGCCTTCTAATACATTTTCTATCACCACGGGCTCAAAACCTGACGAAAAAAATCAAGACCTGAATGTGTATCATCAAATCTCGGACTAATTGTAGGGTTTTAGTTCCAGTGTGAATTAGAAAAATCTTCTTGCTTCTGTTGTTTTAACAGATTCTTTCAGACTTGGATTAATAATAGGTAAACAAACTTTTATTGTACAATGCCCGTATTGCTAAAAATGACAATAATATTCTTGTTAAATACTGGACTGCAGACAAAACCTTACTTTACATTCTTTGCATGCAACAGCAACAGGTTAGAAGATTGTTTTAAAAACAGATTAACCTCTTCCCTCCCAAATAAAAAGAAAGTGTTTGAGTGGCATTCTTGTAAAGCACTAGTGTACTAAAACAGCCTCTGTAAAAAAGGATGCCATTAGATGTACCAATGCAATAATGATCATTATGAATTGGCTTTCATGATAAGCCTCTGCCTTATTTGATTTACACACTTCCAAATTACTTCTTAAAAGATAAAAATGTCCACATTTGACCTCATTTTGTAAGTGAACTTTGTCATATAAAATCCAAGCTATTTCTCAAGTCTTCTACTTTTTTAAGTTTCCAGTTTGTTTTTGTTTAAGATGTACAAAAAGCTGAACCTCGTAAGGTTGTTTCTCAAGGACATGTATGGGACACATCTGAAAAAAGGAAGTTATCCCCTTCTAAATGTTGGAATGTTTCCAGTTTTGGAATGGGCTGGTCAAGAGGGATGTTAAAAATACAGAGAGGGTCCATCAGAGGGCTACCAAGATGAGTGTGGTATAATGCATACAGCTTAGAAAGAAAGGCTGTTAAGAGCTACACTTTTCAAGCCCGAAGAGGCTAAGGAGAATATCTAATACCAGGCCCCAACCATCTGAAAGGGCATTCCAAAGACAAGACAGCCAGACTCTCCTTGGTAGGATATAATAAGAGGCAACAGCAACAAATTTTGCTTTGAGAGGTTCAGAATAAACAGCAAGAAAATTTTCTTTTCATTCAGAGGATAGCACAGCACTGGAACTGCTATCCAGAGAGGTTGTGGAATCTCAAAGATTTTCAAGATTCAGCTAGACAAAGGCATGGCTGCCTAACCTAGCACTTAAAAATAAAGAAGGAAGCCTGTCATGGTAATTGCTCAAATTTCTGGCTAATAAATAAATCAATAAACCAGAAAGGCTTTGTTTACACAATAGAACACCAGAAACCATATACTCCCTTCCCCAAACAGGTGTGGCATGGCAGCAACATCATACTAGCTCAAGCAACTATAACTTTCTTAAAAAACAGAGATGTTCAGGTCTCTGAATGAAAGTAAAGGAGAAGGGGGGTGGGGGCAGGGGAAGGGAAAGAGTGATTTCCAAAGCAGCGTAACATGGCAGCAGCTATGTGAATTCTCCCTTCAAGGCTCAACACCATGCCTTAACACTGACATGTAAGGCTCAAACCCTACAGAAGAATTTGGACTAGAAGGATTTATTGAGTGTTAGCCCTAGTCTGGTTTTCAGCTAGTGATCTTGAAGACAGAGATTGCATTTAATAGATAGTTGTTAGATATCTGATACCTGCTTCTCTCTTTGTAGTTGATAATTCTTTTAATTGATTTTGTGATAGCTGTCTTAACTATTAAAAAAATTAAAGATCAATTACATTTCCTCACAACCTTCTCCATTATAAATGTAATTTCCTTAGCCTGATGTTCTAAATTGAGCATAATATTTCAAAAACACTCCCATTTTTCTTGTATGCATGTTCTGTTTGTTCTGATCTGATTCCTTTTAAACACCTGGACATCTTACCTGGACAGAACCCAGTCCCTGCTTCCCATTGTTTAATCATTTTTATCTAGTGATTCTTTTATGCAAAAAATAAATGTGTCCTAGGAACTAGGACCAGAATCTATGCCACGACCTGCAGGTATGTGCACTGAGCTAGAAAATTATAGTCTCCCTTACTTGCCCTTTCCTTGATCCCATGCATCAGTCTGAAGGAGGGGGCAGCTTCAGTGCAGGGATAGACTTTTACCCTTCACTTACAGACTGGAAAACAAGGAACTCCATCTGAGAGAAATTAAGGTTTGAACTAAGAAAGGCACCAAACTCATTTCCTCAGTAAGCTGAGTGACACTGCAAAATTAAAAACAAATAGGGCAGCTAAGACTTCCTACGTTCTAAAAGAAAAGAATGTGCAAATCCGACGGCTTGTCACCTTCTGATCACAATTCCTAAAACACTTATGCTTCTTCCATAAATCTAAGAGAGGTTTGAACCACGAGCCTTGGTTTTACATAATTCTCAGGACAGCAAATTAGTCATCTAACTCAGAGAGTGAACTGTAAGTTCCTCAGTATTGTGTTCTCTATAGACTACTTTATATACCTCTGTACCTCAGCATATACCTATATTTTACAAGGCATTAGGAAGACAACTCGTGTGTGTGGTTGCATGTTACAAATCAGGAGTGTACTTAGAATCACTATGCATTAGGCCTTTTCTGGATCTTATTGCAAGCATATGAATTGCTACATGAGGTTTTATGTCTGTTAGAAAAACACACTGCGTCATCAGTCAGCTCCTTCTTACCTGCAGTTATCATTGATTTAAAGCAAGATTTCTGGTCTATACGTGGCCAGATAATGTATTTTGCCTTTGGTCTCTTGTGCCGCAATGTTAAAAAACACAGAGTTAGACTCATGCCAGTTGCCATAGGAACCACAAAGCAATTGGTCACTGTCCGGACACCTGCACACATAAAACAGAAGACAGAAATTAACATGAAGAACCCACCACATGGCCCCACAAATAAAAGATATTTTCAGATTTACACCTACCAGCCAGCTTTATAATATCCAGAACTACTGAATTAGTAAGTTTGTTCAAAAGGCTAGACCCAGCAGCTTTAGGCTGGACTGCAGAAATATCACCTGACCTTCCAATTCCATGGATCAACCTAAACAAAAAAGGTTGAAAACATACATCAAGTTTTTTCATGTCCCAAAGCAATAATTCGTGCTGACTGAAGAGAATTCAACTTGATAAACAATTGTGGAAAATGCTGTATCCAATGCAACATCAATATCTGCCATAGTGAGCTCCATTACAACGAACTATATATAGTCATATGAAACCGTAATTTTTTTTTTAACAGTAGATTAACAATGTTACAGTAGGCAAGTAAAAACTTTGAAAAGACCCACAGTCGCAACACATTTAGCATCTGGCAGGCTTCCTTTTAAGCGCACCTCAGCAATTCTTGATATCTGTTGAATTAGCATTATAAATGCTGACGTGTTCAGACACACAACTTCAAGGAAGACAAAAATCAGTTGCCTATAGTGTCGTCTACCATAAGCATAGCGGTATTACACAGATACTCCCCGGTCAAAGGCTTCATTCCCACAGGGCAAAGAAATAATATACACTGCGACAAAACATCCTGAAGACAGTTAGGTTAATGTATCACTTTGCCCATCTTTTTCTACATTGTCATTTCATCTTCCTCATTCTACTACACAATATTATGTATCATGCAATACCATCTCTCTCCGCATTCTGTTTATAAATTATGCTTATAAACTGCATTTATAAACACCAGATATTATTTAGCACCTTTCAGGAGTGGAAGATCCTGAAACTGTGTATAAAATATAAGCTTACAGAACCAACTTTACCCATGGCTGAAATGTAGCAGCTGCTCAAGCAAGCTAAACAATACACATCTATTTATGGCTTTAATTCTGTTTTTGTCTTGGGAATAGAGTAAAATGCAGTCTGATGAGCACATGGAATTCAGAACCTCTTGGAGCATAGTTTTACAGCTTACATTTTTTTCCCCATTTCAAGCTATTGCTTGATAATTAATTAAAATTTGCACGTAATCGTCACTCCATCAAAAATATTTTTTTCCCTTGTTCCTGCTGCTATGCTCTTAACAGCTTTCTCATACCACCTCTTTTTCCTCTTCTGTACATACACACTCCTTCTTAAGGAGCAATCCTCCCTACGAATCTATTAAGGTGAAAGGAAAGGCAGCTTGAGAACCCTTTCCTGCTACGTCCACCACCCTCAAAGTTACCTGTAAAACTTATTGCAGAAATAAGTGGAGTGGAGGACGCCTCCAGGCCTTTCCTTGCTATTGCTGATGCCCACAGGTGAAGGCGAGATGCCAGGTGAGAGAAGTGCTGAATGCCAGCCCAGGCTCCCTGAGGCCAGAAGTTTGGCATGCTTTCTCCAGCACTGTCAGAAAGCAATACTTCTGCGATAACTCTCCCCAGTGTGACCCTCTACCTCCCTCACCACACACGCCCTAGACTAGAGAGCAGTACAGAAAACAAAAAAGCCAAATTGATGTATTACTGGCTTTTTAAATTAAATTTTCATGGTACTGTAGGGTTTATGAAAGCCATTAAGCCTAAGTAATTCAACTTCCATATGGTAAAGCTTACTAAATTTCTGGTCTCTAATATGCTTTTGTTTCATCTTTCAAGGAGAAACATTCCAGGAAATTCCACTTCCTTTCATTCCTGTTAGATAAAACATCAGAGCAAGGTACTCAGCACAAAACTCTACACTGGAAAAAAAAGTATATCCCTAAAGAAATTAATGCAGAGCCTCTGAAATTATAGCATCCAATATACCTATCAAGTGTTAAAAGGGCTACAAGCTTTTAAAAGCTTTTTCTTGTCTTTAAAGATCTCCTTCTTATAAAACCCATTATAGATGTACTGGGTTTTCATGTGCATATGAACCAATCGCATTATAAAGATATTTTTGTATTTTGTAATATTCATTTAGGTCTTCACTAGGAATGTTTGATACTTTACAACTACAATATGCAGTAGTTTTTAATAATATAAAGCTAAAAAACCTGGACAGCATGAAAAAAAGGCAAGTAATGCATGGATTATTTTAAAACAGGAAGATCTCTGCTTTCCTTGCATGCAGCTAACTCAACATCTTAAGCTTCTACCCATTCAGCATACAGGTCATAACCCTAACAAAACATTTTTGTTTCATTCAAGACTTTCCAATGAGTTATTAATGAAAATTCAGTACAGAAAGCTGGATCAATTCAATACCCCACTACACTGTTTTTCTCAAATGCTATGAAGGTCTCAGATAACAAAACACAATGAAATATGCCACTTGAGAGCATTAATAATAAATACGAATAATTCAAGTTGCCAATAACCTGTACCTGTAATGCCTTCGGGCAACGAGTCCTGACGCCACTCTTCCTTCCCTCTCACCCACTCCGCAGTTGCCCAGAAAGTTATTGCTGTCCATTATAGCAAGTTCATGAAGAAACAGTTCAATGGTGCTTTCATCCCATCCATCCTCAGGACATTTTCCCTTAATAATATAAAGGTAACTATGAAGCTTGGAAATTAAAAGTGAACAAAACTTCATGCAACTTGATTGACTAATGCTACCCTTCTTTCCCATAATGAACAGCTGTATTTTCATTAAGCTGTTTTATATAATCTAACATTATGAACCCATATTCAGGGAAAAGTTAATGATTTTTCCATATATTAAGTGCAATTACATTAGCACATCACGATATTAAAATAGTCGGGATATTTTCCACTTTCAAGTGTTCTTTAAGGTATGCACAAAACCACTGCAGCACATACACGTTAATTACTCCCTAAAAGACTATAAATTATTTGATGTATACTCTAGACAGGAATCTACTGCTACAGGAATTCAACAGAGAAAACTGGATGAAAGGGAGATAATTGGGTATTATAGAAGCAAAAATATTAATTACGAGCAAAAGGGAAATACAGTCTCGCTTGTAACACATCCTCCAATCTGCATATTTTCTCATTATTAAAGGACTTACAGGATGTAACGCCTCAAAACCTGCAACCAGAGACACGCTCTTTCCGGTGCTCTTTGGTGCGTTAGGAGCTGCGCTCATCTTTGCAAACTGCAGAAGACACCCACAGAGGAAAGGTACCCAGTCCCCATAAAGCATTACTATTGCAGCTCAACAGTTCGGAGGCTTTTATTTTTTTTATCACATGCCCCAATAACAGTAAAATTAACTTAGTAAAACTAATTAATTTCTATAGTGCGCTATGAAAGTTTGAAACGTGGATGACGTGACTATGGATGTTCAAGACCTGAAACATTTGAGAATTCGTTGATGATGATCTCTGTGCATTGGAGACAAATAAATACATTGCTTTGGCACCCTACAAGCGTCATTTTTTACTTCATGTAGCAATATGGAAGTACCTTATTGCTCTTAAAAAATTCTTTAACCATTGGCTGGGCCCTTCTCCGCAAGTGCATAACTAAAGGCCACCTTTTTTTACTCCCACACGCGCCCCTTCATTTCGGGGCTCCGTAAGGCCTCCGCGGCACAGCCGTGGCCGAGCTCCGGGGCTGAGCTCCGGGGCTGAGCTCCGGGGCCGGGCCCCCGCCCGGGCCGTGTCACCGGCGCGGCGGGCTGAAGGCGGCCGCACAACCAGCGCGGGAGCAGCGGGGCCGGGGGAGGGCGGCCGGCCCCGGGCGGGACCCAGCTCGGAGCTGCTCCCCGCGCCGGGGCCGCCGTGCCCGGGGCGCCGGGCGGGGCGGGGCGGGCGCCGTTACCTGCTCCAGCAGGGCCCGCAGGCGCAGCTCGTGCGCGCGGCGGCCCTGCGCCCCCTGGCGCACGTAGGCGGCCGTCACCAGCCGCTCGCTGGAGCCGAAATTCTCTGCGTTCATGGCCGAGGAGCGGGCGGCGGCGGCGCGGCTGCCCCGTCCTTCGGCACTGACTCCAGGCGCCGCTCTCCCGCCGGCGCGGCGTGCGAAGCCGCCGAGCGGGACCCCGCGCTCCGGTTAGCTCCCGCCGGGGAGGCGGGGCCGCAGCGCGCATGCGCCGCTGAGGGGAGGCGGCGTCCCGCCCCGCCCCGCCGTGCCGAGGTCAGTCCCCGCTGGGGCCGCTGAGCGGCCTCGGCCGGTGGGCGGATTGCTGGGCCACCTCGCGGGACGTCCCTGCGGGGTAGGGCCGGGCGACGGGCTGCTTTCTCTCCCCGGTTTCCGCGCTCGCGGCGGGCCCTCCGCAGGCAGCGCGGGCTCCGGCGGCGCCCATCCGTGAGGGGGGAAAGCCTAGTAGAAACTGGAGTTCCTGTCTGTGAAGACCCCGTTCCTGGGTTGTTTTTTCGTCCGCCTCCCTCCCCGCCCCAGTTCAGCGTTAGGCCGTCGAGAGCAGCCCCGTAGTTGCCCCTAGGGCTCCCGTCAGGGTAGGTGCCTCTTGCCCCTCACGGCGTTCGTGTGAGCAAAGTAAGGGCAATCTACGGGCTTGGTGCAGCTGCGGCCCGGCCCGCCCGCCCGCCCCGCCCGCTCGCCCCGCCCGCTGGGGCAATACAAAAACCTGCGTTACAGGTAGACACGCTACTAGCAGAGGTTTAATTTGCTTTCTTTTCACGTTATTTGGGAAAGGACAGTTATGCCAGTAGGAAATCTGGGACGGGCTTTGCACCTTTACTTAGAAATGCTAGCGAAGGCTCAGCAAGTGGAAGCTGCTCAAGCCCAGCCGCCTCCCCTGGCCGTTGCGCTCCGGCAGCCAGGGGGGCTGGCAGATTGCTGCTCGCCTTCTGAAATAACCAGTGGCAAGCGTGCAAAAACTGAGGGGGTGTGTTAAGTACACAGTGTGTTTGTTCTGATGTTTAGTTTTAACTAGCCTGTACCTGGTCAATTGAATTTGTTTATGAAGTCTTATCTGATTCTTCTGTTTTACAGTTTTAAGCTCAGACGACGGCTCATTAGCACGTGAGAAGTACACGGTGACCGTCCTGCTCCTGTAGGTTTAATGAGCCTGGTTAGGATGTTTCAGGCGTTCCGACAGAGTAATCTTACACACCTGCTTGAACTGTTGGCTCGGACAATAATTAACACAGTTTCTTAGTCCTTTCGAACAGAAAAGAGCTTTGCAAGTTGGATTGTCCCGCTTCTCAGTCCCCGTGGTCATCCTGCGTGACTTCAGAAATGCTGAGCAGCTGTTGATCTTGTTTAAAGTATCACAAGAGGGCGCTCACCTAAAGCTATAAGTGCATGTATTCCCCGTTTTTTTAACCTGTTTTTCCCCAGTCCAATGTTTCGACATAGCGCCCAGATATATATCATAAACAGATGACAAAATATGCTCCGTGCATTATAAGTATAGCAACAAAAGTGCTAGCATGAGGAAAATTATCCAACTTATTTGCATGATTTAATTGTTCGTAATTCTAATCCAGGTGGCTAATTGAGAGTATTAGCTGTTCAGAATTAAAATTAATAGCTTGCTAATAACTGTGATAATGATGTGTATTTTCTTTAGTCATGAGTTGTCATAGTGTTTGAACTCTCCACTACTGGAGGTTGAGGCAATGTAAAGGCTTTGTTAGCTCAAGACTAGTGAGCAAGTTACAGAATTTTCACAGCAGTGGAAGATGAAAACTAAGAAGTTAACTGCATCTAGACATACATTAGCATGTGTAGATGAATCCCTAAACCAGAAGAAATAACTAATGAGTTATTTCCAGTTTAATTTATTCAAAAGAAAGAACTTTCAAACTTTTTACAAACCCGTGGATGAACCCTTTAACGGAATGTTACTGCTTACTCGTAACTAATGCAGCCAAGGGGAGACCCAGTCTTCCTTCATGGCCTGCTGAGCAAAATGTCAGACTTTTCCCATTTTAGCCTCATCTTTTAGTTTGCTGCACACAAGCATTAACATTGGTATAATTTGCTGTACAGAAAATTACACCCAGCTGCTGTAACCTTCATACACTTGTTTACCAGGCATAAAATGGCTATTAATCCAGAGTCACGGTTGACTGAATATGTTTGCTTTTAATAAAAAGGAGTGGAAGCAGAAATGCAAGTGTGAACAGATTTGATCACGTGTTAAGGTTATGAATAGTTCCCTAGTGAAAGGGTACCCAGCTTAGTTCCAAAGTCCGCTGGCTGACAGGTAAGCCGAGACGAAACAAACACGAGCCAAGCATTTCAGTAAAGTTTTACTTTGTCAGTAACCAAGAAAAGTCATTTTCTTTCTGTGATCCACGTAATGCACAGAATGAATCCTTATATCATTAATAATTATAAGAATAATGAATAATATAAGTACGGTTGCTATTTTAGCTGAGAACTCTCTTGCTCCCAGTGTAACCCAGAATGTCAGTTCTATACAATTGCTGCATGTGTGTATCTTTCTCCCATATTTCACCAAAATCTTTAAGTACTGCACTAAGGGAAACCCCTCTTCTACGGGCAGGTGTGGGAGAGGGCATCCATGCCTGAGCCTGATGCAGCCTGTTGGGGTTATATATAAATATATAATACATATATATTCCCTTTCTTCCAGTGAACAACGCGGGGATGGTCGTGGGAACGCGGCAATGACGCCACTGCACCCATCCTGTCTTCACTCACACTGCTCTTAGGTAGTCGCTTTGGGCCGGCGGTGTAGCGCCGCGCCTCTCACAGCGCGGGGGGGCCGAGCAGCCGGGCCGGGAGGCGGGCCAGCCTCGGGATCAGAAATAAATGAGCACACGGGTTGCCGCCGTGTGCCGCGGCCCCTTTAAGGGCCGGCGGGGGTGGGGCGTCGGAGCGGCGCGTGCGCGCGGGGCGGTGCCGGGAGCCGCCGGTGCGGCGGAGCTGGCTGTGGCGGCGGCCCGGGGCGCCATGGGCCGCGGCGGGACGGACTGAGCCCGCCCGGCACCGCCGCCTCCCGCCGCGCGCAGCCCCCGGCCGCGGCCGCCCATGGCGGAGCCGGGCGCTGAGGGGCCCGACGAGCGACTGCTGCTCCTGGCGGAGCCGGCGCCTGAGGGAGGGCCGCCCTGGCGGGCGCCGCGCCGGACCAAAGCCGCCCCCGGCGCGGCTGTGAGGCTGTGTGGGGAGCTGGGGCTCGAGGAGGAGGAGGAGGAGGAGGAGGAGGGCTCGGATCCCGAGGGGGATGGAGAGGACGAGCCTCTCCTGCGGGCGTCGGGTACCGGCCGCGGCCGCCGAGTGGGCGCCGCCTGGGAGAAGGAGCCCCGCGCCGCCGCAGGTAGGGCCCGGGGCCGCCGCCGCCTGCCCCGCCGGACTCGGCCGGGGACGGAGGGGAGCGGCGGGTGGGGGTGGGCGATGCTGCCCAGGGAGGGTCTCTAGGGGTGGGGTGGCCGGGCCCTGCCCTGCCGTGCCCCTCCCCGCCAGCGAGGCTAGCAGGGCACCTGTGCGGGCTAAAGTACGCCCGTGCACCCCGCCCGGTGCCGCCTTGAGGCGTCCCCGTCTCGGGGGGAGCTCCTGACCGGCCCTTCTCGGCAGGCGTGGCGCCGGCTGGGGGCACGGGTGCGGCGCCCTCGCCCGGCGCGTGGGCTCGCTGACTAATAGCCCCGACGGGAAAGCGCTGTCAGTGGCTCGGGGTGCAGGCGCTTGGTCTCTATGGGCAGGGTTGCGCGAACTCATTCACGTCTTCACGACTGTCTGCACCCTCACTTGTTCTGTGTCTCCTGTTTTGTTGGGCTTTGCTTTGTTTCTGTCGTATTTTTTGAAACTTAAGGCTTTGCACGTTTTGCAGACTGTGGCCTGAGGTGGGACTGGCTGCTGCTTCCTCAACGTTTGGCAAGCTCTGTCGTGTTTCTGTTTGTCTCAACTATTCCAGCAATTATGTGCTTGTGACCCCCACCTTTTCATCCTGTAAAAAAATTTTACTCTGTTTCTGTTCTTTGCTCCAATGAGCTGTTCGCTTCTTTGTACCATCGCATGTATTAGGAGTTTTAGATGTGGATTCTTCTGTCATATATTTTGGTTTTCATAACAACTTACCTGCTTTCTGTGTTTTGAAATCCAGTCTTGAAGAGAGAAAGAAATGTGGTGTGAAAACGCAGAAATGCAAGAGTGTAGTTATGAATTTGAAAAGAATCATAAGTGTGCTCATTATCCAATTCTAAATATATGGGCAAGATGGTGAACTGCATAATATTTATTGTTTCCTTTTTTCTTTGGACTTTCAAGCTTTCTGATTCTGTGCAACTCTGTAAGTAGATGTACATCGAGGAAAGGTTTGCTGATGGAAATCTGTGGACTTCTGTCACTTAAGTGTTTGCTGTTGTCGTTATACCACAGGCAAAAGATTATTCCTTTTGCAACAATAGTGTATTCAAAAAAAATCCAAACAAAACCCCCATCAATTTGAGCAAAATAAGTTATGCTAGTAACTTTTTTTTTTGTAGACAAAAAGAGCTTTTGCTAGTGTACTGAGTTGAACAAAAAGAAAAAAAAACCTGAACTTCTAACCAGTGGTCCCAAGTATAGACCAGACCTGCAAAGCAAACATGCCATTAAAATGTTAGAGTTGTCCTGTCTTGTTCCCATAAGACTTAAGATGCGTTAATGAGACAGTGCTTCTAGCAAAACATAGTAGTTAATGCTTCAGAGTGGAGACGAGAGCCATGGATCTTGCACCGCTGGGGCAGTTAGGGTGGTGAATGCAGAGCGCTACTTGGGATCTGCCCCAAGAGTATGTAAGATCTCAGAGCTGAGATCACAGCATCTCATCTCTTGCTCTTGTTTACTTGTTCTTTCCTGTATGTCTAATGCTTGAAGGTACAGGATTGTTTCGTGTGTCAGGTGGAACAAACATGCAACAGATGATGTTCATGTGTGTTACTGCAACAAGGAGAGTGTTTTCATAATGGAATTATGGTCAGAATATGAGACTCTAGAAAAAGATGGATTTGATTGAAGGGAACACCTTTAGTTAATGTTAAAAGAGTATGAAGCTATTGGTGTTGAAGGAGTTCATATGTGTTACTCTTGCAAAGTGTATTAGTTTAGCTTATATCATGTTAACTTGGTGGAAGAGCAGGTTGAGGTGTATATGTGAATGATACATTCACATCTTCTTTGGCATGTCCTCATCATTCAAGTATAGCAGCTGCACAGCCTTAGGCCTTGTCCAAATTAATCGGAAGAAGGTTATTGAGCTTGGTAGGTAGGCTGTGCATGTGTGAGCCTGGTCTCTTGAGTGGGAGTTTAATGAAAAGAGTAGTTTTCAAGAGCAGTTGCAAGGAAAAAAAACCTTGATTAGTTATAAGTTTAGAGATTGTACTGGGAGTAAGTTGGGACCGTAACATGCTTTTGTAGTGGAAAAGGGGGTTAAAAAATTACTTTTGAAAAAGAAAACAACTCGGAAAACCCTGCCACATTCAGCAAACACTAGCTTCAATTAAAATGGCCTATTTTCATATGGAGAGTTAACTGAAAGGAAAGTTGAAACTGCCAGTTTCCTTTTTTTCAGCTGATTCGTTTTTGTACAGCCACATCACTGTGGTAACAGAAGGCTTTCTAATAGCACAGTAGCAGTAATGAACAAACCATAAGTTTCAAAAACTATTTTTCTCTGCTTCCTTGAGCATACAGCATAATGTGGTTTGTTTTTAATTTGATTTTTAATTGAATATACTTTTCCTACAGTTATCTTTTTGTTAGAAAAGACATGGTTGAAGAATTTCCTCAAGGCAGTAAGACTTCTTAGGGTTTTAGATTCTGGAATGAATGCACAGAAATTAAAAACTGACCTCTGAGAAAGTTGTCTTCTGCACAGACAACTCAAATCCCTGTGATAGAAAGTTAACCTGTAGGTCCTCTTCATCTGGAAGACTAATGTGCAGAGCAACTTAATATGCATGTTGCATTTTGTTTGGTAACAGTATAATGCGCAACCCTGATTTTGCTTTTGCTGGCAGAAGTATGTAGTAGTCACAGCTCAGCTGTATGATGTGATGCTTCTTGTGTAGAGAGAGGTGAGGCTTGAATATGGAATAAGAACCACTGATTCAAAGTGACTTTTTCCATAAAAATAAGTGTATTGTGGTATTTTTGGTTTATTTCCCAAACTTGCTTAAGTACTTTGTGACAGGGAATCTTAGAACCTGTTCCTTTTCTCCTGGTGGCTGACTCTATGAAATGCAATTTATTGTTTGTCTCTGACAGTCCCAATAAAAGTATTAAAATGATATTGTAGTTTATAGCAGGTGTATTGGCCAAGTAGTCTAATAGATTCCGATCCAATGGTTTGTAGTTGCTGATCCTTAAGAATGAGCTGCTGTTAGTTTTAAGGCTTTTCTTCCTCTTGCCAACTTATATTAAGGTTTTCTGATGTTTTATGCTTTTTAGTTGTTTTTATTTGGGAGCCATGCTGTTATTTATGAGTGGCTCATGCAAGCAAGTGGTAACGTTCTAGAAAACCTCAAAGAATGTCCTGTGTTACAAAAAGGTGTTCCAAAACATCAGGAGTGATTATTATTATTTATTTTTTTGTCTCTCCCCAAACTGTTCAGGAGTATCTTTTCTGAATAGATTCTGTGTGATTTGTTGCTCCAGAAGAATGTATGCGGGTTATTTTATCTTACATTTCTTCAAGTGCTGAAATGGGAAAAAAATGCAACTTTATCTGTGAATGTTTAACTTAGAAAGGTGTAGCTGTTTCTTAATGTAGAAATGAACCCTAATGCACAGACCCATTAAAATCCACTCGGTGAGTATGTGGAATAGTTCTAGCCTTAGAAGCAAGGTACAGAAGTCTGCAGTTTTAAAACTTGCAGAGAAATCTTTTGAAAAAGTTTAAAGTGCAATAGAAGTATTAAATCCTGGCAACTTCTTTTCTGGTCATCTTTCTAAATGTTTCCATAGAATTAGCATACATGCCTGCATAGAGCTGATCTTTTGGTCAGTATGCAAAGAAATTCTACAAGTAGCTGATAATGTTTTAATGTTGGAGTGGTGGTGGCATGCATTACTTCACTGGGATATGGGTGCCACTTGTCAGCACTACATGTAGCGGGTTGTTTTGTGAATGACATCATTGTGACTTAGCAGATAATGAACGTTAGGCAAGCTGTTAAATGAATGGTATGTTACCATTCTAATCGTTAGTGGGTAATGGACAGTTCACTTCCAGTAGCTTTCTCTACAAAAGGACACAAATCTTAACAAAAATCTTTAGCTTTTTTTTTTACAGATGTGATTTTGAAGGGCTTCTTTTCTTATAGGCTTCCTTATATGAATAAAAAGGTATAAACACATTGCAGTGGTAGTCTTGGATTAGTTGTTGCAGATTTGGCTGATTTACTTTAAATAAAAGGTTGATTGGTTGTGGGTAAATCACTGGGAAAACTTGCAATTATTTAATGGGCCAAATTTTTCAGTCCTCTATTGAATGGGCATTAGCAGGGAAGGCTGTTAGCTTTTCAGTGTGTTTACTTATGTTGTTGTTAATTCATAGTACAAATTACATTTAAAATTGCTTGTTTTCTTATTTTTCAGGGCATACAGGACATAGTGCTGATATGAATATATTTTTAGATGATCCAGAATTTGCTGAAATTATTCTGAGAGCAGAACAAGCTATAGAGTCTGGAGTTTTTCCAGAAAGAATCTCTCAAGGATCCAGTGGGAGTTATTTCGCCAAGGATCCAAAAGGGGTGAGCACGTTACTGCAAAGGCAGACACGCTATCAGCAATGAGTTTAAAATGGAAATTTAAAAATTCTATTGAAGTGGAAATGTATTTAAATAAGTTGTTTAATAATTGATGGTATGCCAGTATCTATGTTGGAAAAATAATGCTAGTGATATTTAGATTTCTAATTATGTCTTGCGGCATAAGCTAAGCCAAAATAACTATTATTTCTCTGTTGCAGTTTTACCATGTTTTGCATGATCTGCACCAAAGGAATAAGGAGAAAATAAAAGAGCCTCTTTAACAGCTGAAAACAATTCAGGGATTCCTTTGTGCAGAATCTATCATTTTGTTCTTTGTATGTTTTAATTGAATTTTTGACACAACTGAGCTGCTGATTTGGGTACTGTTTAGGTTTCTTTAGCCAAGCCTCGTATATTTTTCTCTCTCCTTTGTTTTTTTATAGTCTTTTATTTAGGTCATGTCTCCTTCCTCCTGTATGATTGGTAGATGGGCAAGAAGAGTGATACAAACAAATCTACCCTTTTACTTGTACTTCTCTGCTGAATCTTAACTTGGAAGATTTGTTTTCCTCTCCCTTAGTGGTAAATGGTACCTTGAATAGTGATCATCAAAGAGGTGTCCTAAGGTTACTTTGAGACAGAGAAGTAACAGTTACCTGAATATCTTGCTTGAAAAGTAACAATTTATTAGTATTATTTAGTAAGAGAAAATGATTCAGACATACTTTCACGTTGTTTTCTTTAAATCAGAAATATGTTGCTTACTGACCTGTTCCAAAAAAGAGGACTCTCAACCCTCACACCTTTGCTGATGTGTCATATCTGATTTTATTTTAAGCTCAGACAGCAGTCTTTTGGTTTTAGGTAGATGTAGGTATCCTAAAGATACCAGTCGTATTGGATATGGAAGTTGTAACGCTTTAAGTGCCTAGGTTTTCAGGACATATTCAAGCTTGTCGTTCTTCCCTGCACCCCCAGAATGGTAATTTCCCATTCATTTAAGAAGTTGTTTGCGGTTTTTTTTGTTTAGCTTTTATTCATATTATTGGTCACTACAGAATATATTTCTGGTTTGCCACTTAATTTTCATAGATATTTGGTTCGTTTTAATGCCAATTTTCTGGTGATAGTGTTTATACTTCATGGAATGAGTGATTTTTAGAATAGTTACCTGAATTAATACAAGTAAGTATATGAATTTATGAATTTATTTCTAAGATGGAAGGTGGCAGAACTATCCCTTCAAAATCTAAGAATTGCACATTGCAGTTCATATCCCTGTGTTCCAGTATGCAGCATTTGTTAGTAATGACCCCCATCATTCTGGTGGAGGAGAGCCAAAGTAGGTTGGGAAAGAGGGTCTCTCTCTTTTTGAAACTGGAAGGAAGGAAAAAACCAAAATTCTTTCTCTAATCACTTTGTAGGATTCTTGCTGTCATGTACTGTGCTGTTAATATGAAAACCTGTTCGAAGTTTCAGTAGGCTTTTTAAACTTCAGTCCACTTCCCTACTTCAGTAGTTTAATTCTTTGTAGGTTTTCAGGTTATATGCCTATATATCCGTATTCAACTTATACTGTTTTTAAAAAGGTATATCTTATCTAATATGCAATGGGAAAAAATCTGAATAAGTAACCAAATACTAGTTTAAATCAATACTACTTCAACAATTCATTGCATGATGTGTCTAAAGAGTATTTTAGTGTGTTATGCCAAAAATGCTTTAAAACTGCTTAAGTGGAGTTTTTTGGAATTTTTCTAAATGTCGTGGAATTGAGATCTTTTTTAGAAAGTTAGTAGAGAAATTACTTGAAAAAATAAAACTTGTTCTGGATTTCCTTATATACAAATCTGTTTTGTCTGAAGCTTCTCCAGGCTGCTTTTGCAGTGTTTTGGTGACTAGCAGTTGCCTGAGAGACTCGCTGTGCCCTGGGGGCTAATGAGAGAGTACTTACTATGGTTACAAAAATGATGTGTTTTTTGGATGGACCGCCTTATTTTCTTGTTTCCTATGTGGTGATTTTCTTGTTGGTTTTACTCCTGCTTTGCTGTGTAGTGTTGTTTTTGTTCCTAGTAGTGCCTTGCCCTTCCCCTTCATGCAGGTTATAGATTTGAATGTATTGAGGAGGAATGAAGCCAAAAAACCACCAGTCTTTTTATGAAGGCCAGAAAAATTTAATTGCAAAATATGAAAGTATTTTGCCAACAGGGGACTGTGAGAATGATGATACTGAGTTCCTAGCTGACTCTCAATTTTGTTTTTATTCTTTGCACTAAGTTTAGAGCTTATCTAAGATTTGTTACCTATATGAAGTTTTCAGACCTTTAATTTGGTCAGTAGTGAGACTCCCATTTATAGAATGGATTTCACATCCTGTTTGACAGAGTATTGCATCATTCTACTGCAGACCAGTTTTGTGACTTGCTTTCTCCTGTTCTTCTTGAGTAATCTCTTCCTTATGCTGGGAAAGAGCTTATTAAAGATGTGCCTAAGCACCTTATTGGCCAGCTTCTGAAGTGTTTCCCACGCTAATGCCAAGTTACAGGTAAAACAACCTGTTTCCATTAGGGTACCTTATTTGCCGATTTGGGTCCGTCGGAAAGATATAATTTTAATTATGTTATTGTAATTTTGAACCTTTTGCATGTATTGGCATGATTGTATACTGATATTAAGCAGTTCAGTACTTAAGCAGCACTATCGCTGAAGTGTTGAATATTTCTGCGTTTGTTGTTCATTGTGTAACCAAAAGACATTGTGCCTGTTACAAACTGTTCCGCAACATGTTTTTGACAGTTAAGCTATTGGCTAATTGGTAATGCCAATGGAGTCAGTCTACAAATTAATTTTGACTTGCAACATTAAGACTGGCCTTGGTAGGTTGTTTGTGTATTGAGCTTTCTGGTTCTACTCTGGTCTTCAACATCAGTGGCTCTGCAAAATTTAGCAAGGTTCTAACTTCGGTGAAAACTGGAGAACAATATCTAGATTTGCTAGTATAGCACAGTATGGTCTAGGCAAATAATGGTCCTTTTTGAAATGGGAAGTTTGTAGGAAGTACTATCCAAAGAGTGATTCAGAAAAGAGATAATTAATGGCTCGGCATATACTACCAAATACACCACTACGTTTCGGGGAAATGAAAAGCTGCTAGCTTTTTGAGCAGAGAGATACCTGTGATTCAATAGAAAAAAAATTTAAATAAGTTTTAAACAATTCTAAACCTAACATAAGAATTTTGAGTAAACTAGTATACTGAGTAAATTCAGTTTTCAAAGTGTTGTGATTTAGGGAAAAAAAAGTGTTCGGAGAACATCCTGGCCTTTCATGTTGCACAGAATATTTATTGTAAGCATAATCTTTTGCATAGGTCTAAACTGAACTGTGTCTGTGCAGTTGCATAAAACTTGCTCATGATTTTGAATGTAACCTTAGAATCACAGGTAATAGCATGCTGAAAACATGAGCATTTTTGTCAATTTGTTTCCTGCCCCTGTTGACAGAAAACTTATAGGTTGAATGCAAATAGTGGTATTTTGTAACTTCTCCTGGTAGTTGATGGGAACGAAACAAAATAGATGGACAAGACAGGCTATGCTACTAATGCCTGGTGTCTTATGTACTCTGTTTACAAACAGAATGAAATAAGTTCTCTGTAGTTAGTTTGTCTTGGACAAAGCTTGATTGTCTTGGACAATCTCGGTCTAGTTACAGTGTCTTGGACAAAGTGGGTGAAAATCCTCTAGAAACTAGAACAATTAGTCAGGTTCTCTCACTATTCTAGTGGAATCAGCAGTTACTGAAGGAGCATGCTAGTTTCTGACTGCCGGCAGCCTTGTTCATGATTTAATGGAAATCAGCTATGAGTGTTGGTGCAACAACAAGCAGTGTTGAGCTTATTGAGATACTCACTTTTTTGATAAGGATTCAGGAAAGTACTGATATGTGAAAATGCTTGTTAAATATTTATTAGGTAAGAATTTGATTTACTTACCATGCTAGTCCTGTGAGATGGCATAAAGATACAGCATTTCATGTGATCTATACAAGAGTAATTATAAGGGCTTTATGCACTAGGCTAAAGTTTATCACAGGCAAATGGAAGGTTATATATTTTAGTGTGGTAATAATCTTGTGGTTTGAGGTTAACAAATAAAGAATTGTGTGTAGGAGGCACCTTGAGAAATCGTCTATTTAATGCCTGTGTTGTGGAGCAGGATCATCTTAACATGATTCCTGATGAATGTCTAACTAACCTGTTGTTAGTGGCATCCTGTTTTGGAGACTCCACAACCTGGCAGTCTGTTCCAGTCCTGAGCCACTCTTAAGATTCAAAAGGGTTTTTCCTTTGCAATTTATCTGCTGGGATTTAAGCCTATCATTTCTTGGCTCGTTAACAGCAAATGTGCTGTTCCTTTTTTTCTCTATAGCAACCTATTAAATAGTTCATTGTGTCCCATTTTTCTTTTAGGCTAAACAATCCCTTCTATCTAGACTTTAATTTTTCTTTTTCTTTGGTGCTTATTCTCATAGTTTTCAACTTTCTTCAGTTTGTTAACAGATTTCTTGAAGCATGGTGTCCAAAACTGGATACAGTACTCTGAGTAATTTTAAGCTTTACTACATGTCTTCACTGTAAATGGTGGCTGATAGTGCAAACCTCTGTCAGCTTTGGGTTGAGGAATCTACAGTAGTGGTAGATGACACCACTCTGGAATTGCAAAGTGCAGAACATTCTGATCCATTCTAACTTAAAGCAATAAATAAAATAAATACAAAAGAGAAAAGGTAATGTTTGTTTATTAGCATTCTGTATGTTGTCACTTTCCTGGAACCATTATATCTCTGTCTGAAGTATCTTGTCAATTAGTTAATTGGTGGGCTGAAAATTATTAAACTACTTTTAAGACCTCCTTTTTAAGAAGTTAGAATATAAAAAAGGTATGTTCTAAAATGCAGTCGTCTTTAATTTTGAAAAACCCGTAAATGTTAGCTGGTTTTGATTTTTGCTTATGAAGAGCTGCTTTTGAATTTGTACTACTTCTAGACAAGCATTTGATAAATTAATTTGGAATATAATTTTGTTAGTTTTATTTCATCTAAAGAGCAACTGTAAAATGCAATGTATAGTATCTAAAATGATTTTGAAAATGAGTTATTTGAAAGTATTGGTTAATGTTTTTCAACTCAAAACAGTCATGCTTATGTATTATTTATCCTAGAAAATTATTGGAGTGTTCAAACCAAAATCTGAAGAGCCTTATGGACATCTAAATCCAAAATGGACCAAATATTTTCACAAAGTTTGTTGTCCTTGCTGCTTTGGCAGAGGCTGCCTTGTTCCAAATCAGGGATACCTCTCTGAAGCTGGTGCCTATCTTGTGGATGACAAGCTGGGGCTAGGAGTTGTACCTAAAACTAAGGTAAAAATTAAAACACATAAATTATCAAATGCAAAAAAATTATATTGACAGATTTGTCAGTCTCTGGACTGTAGTTGTGGAGACATGCTTGTATAGCATGCATTATGCCAAAGTCATTTATAAACTATTGCAAGTCCAAAGGCACAGTGGTTTGGTGTAGAAATAGTGACTGTGACTTTTGTTTTAAGAGATAGGTTTGTGATCTGAATTGAATCTCTCCTATGGAACTACTTCAGTTTCTAGCATTTTCTGACACTTTTGTGCCTCGTGTTTCTGAGATATGCATCAGAATTGCAAAAAGCAGCATATAAAGATTCCCACTTAAGTCTTTTATGATGTTCTTGTTTGGAATATGTAAAATAGCAAACATTCACCATTTCTTATAAAATTTGTTGGAAATTCCTGATGCTTCCTTTTTGCTTTTTTTGACAACTAAGTATAAAATTTACTGTAAATTTCTAATCAAAATAATAAGGAATTCTGAGATGTGTTTTTTGACTTCCATATTTTAAGGTTGTCTGGCTTGTCAGTGAGACCTTTAATTACAGTGCAATAGATCGTGCGAAGTCAAGAGGAAAAAAATATGCTTTAGAGAAAGTGCCAAAAGTTGCTAAAAAATTTAATCGAATTGGACTACCTCCTAAGGTAAGATGAAAAATAAGTGACGTGTGTGTTTCCTGATCGTTATACAAAACTTCAAATTTAAAAAAAAGTACTTGTAGGTAACTTTAACAGTAGAAGAAAAACCTCGTTGCTTGTGGAAAACTCTGAATGACTGAAGTTTGATAAATGACTGCTTCTGTGCAAAATCTATCCAATCTGTTACATCATTCCTTCATTTGAACTATGTTAATAATCTCACCGCTTTTTGTATCAGTCTGTAGTCCAGCTTTCTGTGGAGGAGTAACATGTTAAAATGTTGTGCATCTGTTTTCTTTTCTTGACTGTTTAGTACGTTTCCCTTCAGTGTCATGTTTTTATAGTGTCTAGTTGTTTCTCCCCTGCAATTTACTTAGCTCTTCATTTTTCCTATTTTTTTTTTTCAGTGCATTGTTTGTTTTATTCTTTTAGGCATCCTATTGTGTTTATCCTACCCTCCTTTCATCTTGTGTGCAGTACTCCACTGCCTAAAACCTCACATCTTTCTTGCCTAATGAGCCTTACTGTATCAGCACAGTGCTCTACTCCTAAACTTTTAAGCCACAGGTTATATTCAGCTTGGGTAATCCTCTTAGGTCACTTCTCAGCAATTTTGATCCATGTGACATGTTATGCAAGCTTGTACCAGCACAATTGTTCCACGTGCTGTCTGTTTATGTCTCTGCAGGTGTGCGTCTATCTGCATTTTACTTCTCAACTATAAGTCCTCTTTTGCATTTTAATCTCGAGCACTTTTTCTGTTGCCCACACATATGGAGCCTATGCCATCTGTAGTTTTCTTCCTTGGACTCTTTCGGGAAATGTATTTCAGCCATTTTAATGAAAAAGTGTCTCGAAAAAAATGGTTAATGCTGCTGTTCTCATCAATGAAACATACAAGCTTTTTGGAGAGGAAGATTTTTTCCCCTGTAATTTTTTGTGAGTTTCCTATGAACTATTGAATCCAGTGTTTCTAATGAAAAAGAGAATAGATCTTACTTCCTCCTCTTTTTCTTTGTTTACTGCTTGTAACACTGAGTGTTCATTTATGTTGAGCTCTCTGGCAATATTTTATTCCTGGTAAATTCGGTGAGTGCTTAAACAAATATTTAAAAAACAAAACAAAAAACCTCACAAAAATACCTGGAAAAAACACTCATGATTTGAGTCTTACTTTTTGTAGAATTTCGGAATGAAAGAGAAATGACATAGTAATCTGTTTTTGTATGTCATACTTCCAGCATTCTGAACTTTAAAAGGATACACTCAGTCTTTCTGTTAATGCTAAGATTAGTTTTGTGACCTACCCAAGTGCATTTTCCAAATGCAGTTTCTTAATGCTTCAGGTTGGCTCCTTCCAGCTGTTTGTTGAAGGATATAAGGAGGCTGACTACTGGCTCAGGAAGTTTGAAACTGATCCTTTACCTGAGAACACAAGGAAGGAATTTCAGTCACAGTTTGAAAGATTGGTTATCTTGGATTATGTCATCAGAAATACAGGTATTTGTTAGTGTCTCTTGGTATCTACTTTTGTGAGGCAGAAATGGTGAGCAATGCTGGGTGAAAGCTGCTGCTGAAGGCTTTTAATGCATTTCAGATGCTTTTCTCACAATTGAAGGCCATAATGTTGCATTTGAAACTTTAAAAAAATTACTTTGGATTCAAACAGTAAATATTGCAATATGACAAAATCCAAACAACCCTTTTTGGCTTGGTATTTTTAAGCAATGTAAGAATTCAAGAACAAATATGTTCATTAAGCTTTAATTCTGTCAACAGGCTATTAACTGTCTGTTTCCCCTGATTAGGATAAGGGATGATGGGGTTTCAGGAATCATAAGGAAAGCCATGACCAGTGTCCCTTTTGTGCTAAGCAGGAGCCGATAACAGCACAGTTTAGCATCAGTGTAAAACAGTTCATGTTTGTTCTGACTAGGCACTGAAGTACAACTGTGACGGGTATTTCTGTTCTCCTGCATTCTTGTTTCTTTCGCTCAGAAGCTGGGATTCTTCTGTTGACTCTGTAGGTGATTTATTTCCTCAAGAAGCCAAAGGCAGTTTTATATTTAAAATACTTCCTTTGCTGCTTTGACAGAGGTGGGCATCTTTACTCTTCTTCAGACATACCAGCTCTTTTTCACTTTACTTTTCTTAAATTCACTTATTAGAAAGGAATCCAGCTGAAAATAAGTCACTCTAACTTGTGGCTTTTTAGAAGTAAAGTAAAAGAATAAAGTTTTGTAAGGACATAATACTTTCTAGCTGCTGGTATGGGCTGTTGGTTTCATTAAATAGATCCAGTGTTTCCAAACAATTACTGTCCTGTGACATTCCTCAAATTGTAAAGAAAACACTCAAAATGCAAAACCTTAATCTAATATATCTAATCATGATAGAATATGAAAATCTTCTGATGGATGCTTAATTAAACTTAAGGGAGCACCTGAAGATAACAGAAGGACCTACAAATCCATGCAATCATCCTCTTTGACCTTGTCGAAGCCTTCAGTTTTGTCTGAATGATGGAGACATTTTCAGCTTCTGAAAGGCTCTTCAGTTTCCCAGCCCCCGTTCATCTTTGAAGAGTCTGTTTTCTCCAAGTAGTCAAACATCTCCCTACCTGTAATTTTGGAGGGCCTCTCCCTTTCCCCAACAGCATTAAACCAAGCTTAAAAGTTAAGTTGTTGTGGTTGCTGCTGCTGCTGATCTTTTCCCCATGTAAAGTGCACATTACAGCCAATCTTTCTGCATAGAATGTATGAAAACAGTTTCCCTTAGCTTTCTTGATATTTTGCTGTATATTCAGCCAGTTGGGAAAATTAGAGCAGTACTACAAACTTAAGAACACTTTGTAAATTTTCGGTTTTTTCCAGTAAATCAGTTGCTTCAAACATTTCAGTAAAGCTAAAACACATGTATTGTGATTGGGAAAAATCTTCTTGAACAGTTTTGCCTGACTCATTTGGTAAATTCTCAGATTACAATCTTAGTCGTTGTATATCACTTTAGTTGATGAATCCTTTATAAATGACATATTGTGACATGCATTTTTCTGTTTAAAGACAGAGGTAACGATAACTGGTTAGTCAGATATGAAAAACAAGATGATGCACTTGATTGGTCAGATAAGGTAAGAAAATTGAACTCTGAAACTTATTCTTTAAATTTTTTAGCTTTACAACTTGGTCTTGCAGGGGATTAAGTGTATGGCTTTAATCCTGCGGCATGGTCTTAAGAAATATGATAACTGCAAATTATTCTAGGTCAAATAAATGGTAAAGCTATTTGGATTAGACTAGTCTGGATAGAATAGTGCTAGAAGTTATTTTTGTCATTCTGTTTTTTTTTACTAGCTTGGGCTATAATAATAAAACTGCCCACTGTTGCTCAAGCACATTTCTTCAGCTATTTATATACTCTGTTTATCCTGTATTTGGGGGAAGGGCTCTTTTTTAACGGTGGTAGAGCAAGAGTCTCATATGCTGGAATTTATTTGGATACTCCTTTATATTGTTTAAGTTGACTTTAAGCAGTGAAGCTAAAAAGTATTATTTGGTATTTTTAATGTATTTCACTATTTTTGTAAGCACATAGGTATCAGTTATTTTTGAAATGTTCCTTCTGCAGGATAGCCAATGGACTATAACTAAAGAATCTACTATTAAAATTGCTGCAATTGACAATGGTTTAGCGTTTCCTTTTAAGCATCCTGATGAGTGGAGGGCATGTAAGTATTGCATTCTTCAATCCTCTTCCTTTTGGGAAAGTAACTTCTAAACAGGTATTTTTTGTTTGGGTGGTTGTAGTAAGAAACTAAGAAATCATCACTGTAGTTACATATTGAATTTGTAAATAACGCACTTTTCAGAGTTAGCAACAAATGCCACTTTTGCAATGGCATACGTGGTTTAGTCCTTTGAAGAATATTAATACATGGATATTCATAAACATACTACTGTATGTAAACTGGTGGAATTGGAAAAATTTAGCAATATGTTTCTCTTGTGTTTTCTTCAAAACCATGAAGTGTAAAGTATGCAAGTTGTCGCTCTAATGGCCAAATTTCTATTTCAAAACAAAGGGTACTGTTGTAGGTGAACAAGTAGACAAGTTACATGATGTTTTGACTTGTTCTCAGCTTTAGCTTACTTTGTAGAAGTTCATCTTTAGTTAATATTTTTGAGCAGACTGAGAATTGATAGTACTGTCAAAGCTAGATTGCTTCTGACCACATCTCTGACTACTTGTAGTTTAGAGGGAAGTGCCCAGCGGGGTTTACAATTATTTCTGTGGTAATTACGGCAGTTACGCGTGGACTAGTTTTGCTGTCAAAGGCTAGTTAATTACCTCACCCAGTGCTCTGTATAATCCCAGACACCTTGATACTCAATAGTAACTGACCTATGTATCTCTTGGCTACAGTCACTTCTGCAGCTGTTCTAGAGACATGGTAATTAATCCTTATTTTATACCATCTTTTACTTCAGCAGCAACAGTAATAAACTTGGATGATCCTTTAGAATTCTTTTGCAGTTGGAGTATAACGTTGTTTAAAATTGCAGGCTCTTGAGGGGTAGAGCCTGTTTTCTTGATGACTAGAGCTGGTTGATTGTAAAGGACAACCTTCTCAAAGCCAGAGAACAGCCTATCTGAAAGGCAGGAAGTTGGTCCAGCATGGATGAACAGGGAACTAGGGAACTCCTGACTGAAGTGGGACACAAAAATTAAGTACATAAAAATGGATGTGGAGACTGCCCTGGAAAAATAGAGACTTTGTCCAAAAGTCCAAGAACAGGGTCTGGAAAGTCAAAGCTCAGCTGGAGTAAAGATAGCAGAGGATGTAAAGGGCAACAAGAAGGGGTTAAGTAAACTGGAATTGAGGGTGGGACTGAAGAAAAGAGCAGCAAGGACCGGACCTAAAGGCAAAAGGCATAAAAAAGAACAATTATTCAATGCAGACTTTGCCTCAGTTTTCACTTGTAAGGTTTACTCTCCCACTTTTAGGTCTCAGAGCTCATAAACAGAGCCTCTGGGAACGAATCCTTAAACGGAAAAGGAGAATCAATCACCAATGATGCAGAAAAGGCTGAGGTCCTCAACACCTTCTTCACCTCTGTTTTTACCAGCACTGCCGGGTCCCAGGCTTTGGGAACAAAATTGCCAGTTGAACCAAACACCAACCCACCATTGGTGAAGGAAGAGTTAGTATATGAACTACTACAGGAGCTTGACCCCCACAAATCAATGGGCCCTGACACCATCCACCCGAGGGTGTTGAGAGAGCTGGGTGACATCATTGCAAGGCCACTCTCCATAATCTTCAAGAAGTCATGGAGAATGGGGCATGTCCCAGAGGACTGGAGGAAGGCAAATGTTACCCCTATCTACAAGAAGGGCTCGAGGGAGGATATGGGTAACTATAGGCCCATCAGCCTTACTTCAATCCCTGGGAAAGCTATGGAACGAATCCTCCTGGGGGCCATCACAAGTCAATTGAAGCACATGATTGGGAAAAGGCAACATGGCTTCACTAAAGGCAGATCGTGCTTGACTAACCCGGTGGCCTTCTATGACAGTGACTTGCCTGGTTGACATGGGGTGGGTGGTGGACATTGTTTACCTGGACTTCTCCAAGGCCTTTGATATGGTCCCCCACAGCCTCCTCCTGGAGAAATTGATGTGTTATGGCCTAGACAAGTGGTCTGTGCAGCGGGTGGGGAACTGGCTGACAGGCCACACCCAAAGGGTGGTGGTAAATAGCTCTTTCTCAAACTGCCAACCTGTCACTAGTGGAGTCCCCCAGGGATCAATATTGGGCCTGATGTTATTCAACATCTTTATAAGTGATCTGGATAACGGCATCACGTGTAGCCTGATGAAGTTTGCTGATGACACTAGGTTGAGTGGGGAAGTAGACACTCCAGAAGGGAGAGCTGCTCTGCAGGGAGATCTGAATAGGCTGGAGAAGTGGGCCAGCAAGAACCTTATGAAGTTCAACAAGGACAAGTGTAAGGTCATGCACCTGGGAAAACATAATCCAGCAGAGCAGTACAGACTGGGATCCACCTGGCTGGAGAGCAGCTCTGTGGAAAAGGACCTGGGGGTCCTGGTGGACAGGGAGCTCAACATGAGTGAACAGTGTGCTGCTGCGGCCAAGAAGGCCAGCACGATGCTGGGTTGCATCAAAAAGGGCATCACCAGCAGAGAGAAAGAAGTCATTATCCCGCTCTACTCAGCGCTTGTCAGGCCACACCTGGAGTACTGTGTACACTTCTGGTCCCAGCTATACAAAAAGGATGTGGACAGGCTGGAGAGGGTCCAGAGAAGGGCCACCAAGATGATCAGAGGACAGGGAAGCTACCATATGAGGACAGGCTGGGAGAACTGGGTTTGTTCAGCCTTGAGAAAAGGAGGCTCAGAGGGGATCTCATCACCATGTACCAGTACTTAAGGGGTAGTTACAAAGAAGTTGGAGACTCCCTTTTTACAAGGAGTCCCATGGGGAGGACAAGGGGAAATGGACACAAGTTGCTCTTGGGGAAATTCCGACTGGACACCAGAGGGAAATTTTTGACAGTGAGGACAGTCAACCATTGGAATAATCTCCCCAGGGAAGTGGTTGACTCGGGCACGTTGGACACCTTTAAGAGTTGTCTGGACAGGGTGCTGGGCCATCTTGTTTAGACTCTGCTCTTCCTAGGAAGGTTGGACTAGATGATCCCTGAGGTCCCTTCCAACCTGTGATTCTGTGAATCATTACGCAAAGCAGAAGAAAGAGAACACTTAAGCAAAATGAACACATGGAAGTTCATAGGAGTAGGTGGGATGGATTGGAAACACGGTGGGAGCTGGCTGATGTCATTGTGAGGCTTTTTTATCATAGCTCTTGAAAAACTGTAGTAATGTGGGAGGTTGCTGATGACTAGAAAGTGGTAATCATCCCGTCCACCTTCAAGAAGGGCAAGATGCAGGATACAAGAAATGACAGGGTGGCCAGTCTAACCTCAGTCCCCATAAAGACTGTGGAATGAAGCTTCCTGTTCGAGCACATGAAGAAGTAGTGACGGGGAAGCCAGCATGGATTCACCAAGGACAAACTGTGATTGACTAGACAGCTTTTAATGAGGTGACTGGCTCAGTCGATGAGGGGAGGGCAGTGAATCTGATTTCTCCTGACTGTTGTGAGGCCTTCTGCATGGTCTCTCATACTATTCTTGTCAAACATGGGATACGAACTGGACAAACAGACTGTGAGGTGGGTGGAAAAATGGCTGGACTGTCAGATTCAATGGGCTGTGAGCAGTGTCAGGAAGTTCAGTGGGTGGCTGCTACTAGTGACACTCTGCAGTTCCTGCAACTAATATTGATACTGTTTGGTGTCTCATTTAGCATCCGATAATATTAATTACTCGTACAATATCTCTTGAAATGGCTGTTTAATAGCAATTATGTGAAAAGTTAAGAATGTTTTTCTCAGCATGCTTAGAAGAAGGCATTTTAAGAAACTAAAAATTTGATTAAAAATAGTAGCTACTTTTTCAGTATGAGTCAAACATCTGAAAGATTTCTATATGATGGCAGCCATTATTTTACTCTAAAGGAAACTGCATAACTAAACTAGGAGAACGCCTCTACTGTTGCTTACAGGATTTAATTTATATACCTTTTTTACTTATTGCTTCAACTAAATGTTTTATTACTTAAAATACATTTTTCCTGTTTGAAAAAGAGACTAAGTAGCTGTAAGGCTGCTTTTGTAACTTTAGCCAAAAGAGGGGTATGGGGTAACAATGTTGTGAAAAATGTTGTGTTACTGAGATCTTCCAGTAGGCAGCAGAGTAATGTATCAGTGGTAAGCACTTGAGAACTTAATTTTTGCCTGTTGTTAATCATTATATGTGCTCTTTTTCTACATTAGATCCCTTTCACTGGGCTTGGCTTTCTCAAGCAAAAGTTCCTTTCTCTCAGGAGACCAGAGACTTAATTCTTCCTCGTATTTCTGATATGAACTTCATACAGGATCTTTGTGAAGATCTTTATGAGCTATTTAAGGTGAATTGAGTGTTTCTTTGAATTGGGTGTTACCAAAATAGCTAATGGAACACTTAAGTTCAATTCATAAAAAGAAAAACCACCTTTTAATGTCATGATACTGTGCTATTTTAGCTTTGACGCTGACATGGTAGAAAGGGTTTATATAATTAAGAGGAAACTGTGTCACTAATGTGGCTGATAGTAATCAGCTCATTTGAAAACATAATTACTTTTTATATATAAGTTTCATGTAATCAGATAAAGCTAGTTAACTTCTATAGCACGAATCTGCGTAAAAACTCCATTTATTGTACCTGTGTGGTGTCTATACACTTAAACTGGAGCAACTCAAGGAAATCATGTATTTAATGTAACTTAAAGTACCCGCATACCCTTCATGTACTTTCTTTTACATACATATATTGTGTGAAGCTGATGCTGAAATCTTGACTACGTTTAAAGTAAGTCAAACTTATTTTAAAGATCCTGAAACTGCTTACAATATCGATGTGTGAAGTGTTCTTCTCTGAAATGTTCCATAAACAATTATGTCCCACATTCAAGTGAAATAATGCAAATGATTGGGATGGAAAGAGAAGGAAATTGTAAACTTTTAATGAAAATGCAGCTGTAATGTCAAAACTAGATCCTGAAACACATTCGCAATGTTTGTGTCCTTGATTCAGTTGTAGTCAAAGACTCTGGGTTGTCTGTTAAACTCAGTGGAAGTATTCAATAAATCTGAAGAAGGAAGTATTCTGTTGCCAGAGTAAAGGTGAGAGACAGCACAGTGTAACACTATGTGATGGTATTAAGCATATCTTTTTTTACTTTTATGACTTTTTGTGGGTCATACTATGACTATTTGAAGCTTCCAAAAATTATTATAATGTTGGTAATATGATTATGCACATTATGAAATTGATGAACTTGCGTGCTAAATATATAGCTAAAAATAAATGGGTAATTTCCTGTAATAACTGTTTGTTTTCTTTTAATGAAGACTGATAAAGGATTTGACAAGGCTACTTTTGAAAACCAAATGTCCGTTATGAGGGGGCAGGTAAGGCTGCTTTTGTTCATTTTTATTTATGTATTAAATTTGTCATCATGTCTCAGCTGTATTTTTTTAGCGCTACAAATGAAAAACACTTGAAGGTGTTTTCATTTGAGAAGACTAAATATCTTTCTAGAGTTTATTCTTATTTGTGTATAGATGAGACAGCAGAAAGTGTATACTGATTTTTTTGGTTTTATTTTTATAAAAGATGTTTTTTAAATGCGATTGGGTTTTATTGTTTTTGTGGGGGTAGGGGAGGACTTGATAACTCTATATTCTTAGAAGGTATTTTAAAAGTTAAGCACTGGAGGAGAGTCATAAACTTGGATAGAAAATTTGGTGGGTAATTGTTATTAAAATAAATGTGACTTTATTTTGGAGAGTTAACTTGATTATTAATATACCTCTCAAGAAAGCTATATTACCTACTACAGTTTCTTCATCCTAGCAAATGTCAGAACCTATGATTAGCAAAGTAATCCAGCCATTTTCAGATTAGGAATCTTATGATAATTAAGTGGGGTTTTTTCTTTTTTTAACACTGAAACAAGATGAGAAGGGTCTCTTCATCTTGCTTTTATAAAATTTAAGACTCGTGATGAACTGGAAAACAAGCTTTAGCTAGAACAGATTTAGTTTATTGTAGGCATAAAGCACTGATTTGTGAAAATGTAAGGGAATTGGACTAGATAGATTTAGTCCCATTTGCCCTGAATTTATTGGAACTCCCTTCCCTGCGTTTGTAAATTCAACATGGATAGTTTAAAGCCAGACACTCACTCATAATTCCTAAAGCGGCTTAATCTGACCTTTTCTCTGTAGATTTCCTAGACTCTTTATATAAACACACAATATGTGTTTATATATGTTATATATTAATGTATATTAATATATTATTAATATACACAGTATATGAAGAAGTACCTTGCACAAGACTGCAGCTCTGCTTAGCCAAACATAATCCGAGTTAACATTAGTTATGTGTGGTGGCTAAAAGCCAGCAAACCTTACTTTTATTAAATTGAGTTACAGGAGTTATTTCTGAAATAACTTTTCTGGGAAGTTTGTGCAGTCACTGGAAGGTCACTTCTGAAGTATTCGTACATCTTAAACTGTGTTAAGTGGCTTTTTTGTGATGAGATAATTGGCTACAGGGAATCTGTTACTTAACAAAAAGCTTAAGGAAAAAGCCTGATCCTATATAATTGGGAGGTATTTAGCTAAGGTGGTCTAAATTTATTTCCCACTATAAATGCTGCATCTGGACCCATTTTTCACAGCCTTTCCCTGAGGTGGATTTCACCAGAGATTCATTTGGGTTTTTTTTTTGTTTTGTTTAAATCTCTAGCTATACAAGAATGTATTTCACTGTGGGAGATACCAGGTTTTCAGGCACGGATTTAGGGAAGAAATGCAGATAATGAGTTGTTCTTGGATGTGATTGGAAATACATCAGCAAATCATGCCTTTTAGCACTGATTTTAGACTTACTTTTGGTGTAAAACCAAAGTATGTTCCAAAGGCATTATAGAAGAGTTGGATATCTAGATCACATGATAATGGCTTAATTCAGTTAGGATGTCTTGGCTATCCTGCAAATTCATTTGTAAATACATCCTTAAAACAGAAAATTTTAGGGATTAGAAAATGAAGAATTTGGTTGATAAAGATAAGGAGGCTGAAGAGAAATATATCTCACGCATAAGGGGCAAATCTAAGGTACAGAAGTAGTTAGACGCATATTTTTGTGAAACAGGAGGAAAAAAAAATTGGGAAGGGTTTCAAACCCAAGATAAACAGTTCTCTAGAGAACATAGAGGCTAAGCAACCTGGTAACTCAGGTCTATGAAGGATTGCCTTAGACCTTAGAAAATGTAAACGTTGGGTGGAGTTGCTGGGAGAGCCAAATTTCAGTAAACCACGGAAAGGACTTTATCTGTCAGGGTTCTTCAGCTATGAAAGTACAGAATGAGCAGGGGATCAGTAAGTCACACAAGGAAGAAAAGGGGCATTGTGCGGGGGGGGGAAAGTCTTGATATTAAGGATAATGCAAGAGTGTCACCAGAACTAAATTGAATACTTGCCTCAGTTTTTAGCCAGATAACATTGAATGTGGAGTAAATTATCAGGGTAGTTTGTGAGCACCAGAGTTTTGGAAGGAAGGTAACGACTCCTGGGAGCTGAGGGATGAATCTGGATTGTAGCACTGGGTTTGGCGTGGGTTCATAATACACCTTCATATCTTCTGATACAAAAATAATTTGTAGCTATGCTCCTGCTAGATCCTATGTCAAATACATGTTGTTTGGTTTCTTGTAGGTTTTTTTCACTGCAGGTGCAATGCTCTTAAGAGATGTGCTAAACTTGAACTGTTCTTAGATTTTTATCTTAACATGTTGCAAAAAATCGGAGAGGATTGCATGAAACATTCAAGAATAAAATAGAAAGGTGGTCAGATAGCAGTAGGCTGTCCTACTGTTACCGAAGAAATAAAATATTTCTACTTGCGATAAAGTATCTTTTGAAAATAAATTTTCTGACAGCACAGTATTCTATAGAATTAAGAGTGGCATCTAAATTTGTAAGCATGCTAGCCGCAGTTTTGTGTGCCCTCACCTTACCTGCTTTTACTCTTTTAGATACTAAACCTTACTCAGGCATTAAAGGATGAAAAAAGTCCCATTCAGCTTGTTCAGATGCCACGTGTGATTGTGGAGCGAAGTAGCACTGGAAGTCAGGGCCGGATTGTTCAACTGAGTAATGCATTCACACAGACATTTCATAGCAGGAAGCCTTTCTTTTCCTCCTGGTAGCAACAAAAATACATGGGAAGAGCAAGTTTCTCTTAACTTTAGAAAGCTACTTCTGTGCAAAGGCTCTGCAATAACGTACTTCTGCTGTATACAAAGAGCTCTGACTGCCGACACCTCAGAACTTAAATTCTAAAGACTTACGAAATGTATTTTGAATGTAATAAAAGTTTACAATTTTTGTGTCAAAATTGTGAATTCTTATGTCAGGGAATGAGAAGAACTTGTCTATATTGTATTTTTATAGGCTAAACTAATGTATTCTGAATAAGGGAAGATACAGTTTGCATATGCTTGAGAAAATACTTTTGAATACAACAGGAATTCTTTTTGTTTAATATAAATGTGAGAACCTATACACTCTCAATTTCTTTTTATATGGTCTTTAAAAAAATTAGTGCAGAATGTTATCTTTGATTGTGAAAATGCTTTCCCTTGGGTTTTCTTCCTGGTACTTTAAACTGTTTATAGATTTTCATAGGCTAGTTACTTGAAAAGTCATGCACTAAAAAAAAAATATTTCAAAAAATAATCAGTGTCTCCTTGGCAAACAAGTGAAAGAAAGGGAGAAGGGAAAGAATGCTTCAAGTAGGTGGGGTTTTTTTGCATGTAGGGACCAAAGATAGTTAAGTAGTTGAATTACAGCAAAATTCAACTTGAGTAAGTACCCACAGTTCCTACTGTGACAGAACAAACTGTGTACGTTTCAGAGGATGAAATTTCACCTGTAGCTTTTACAACTTGCGTATTTAAGCACATGTATGGAAAATTGTGATATTTCTTTATAGGTCCATCACAGCAAAAGAATTGCACTGTGTTGTTACAGGTTTGTCTTGGTATACGTGTATGAATGGGTTCATCAGTAGTCACCAAAGCGGTTTTGCGCTATTAACCACAGAAGCACTGATGTGTTCATCACAAAGCCAGTCTGCCTTCTGATTTTTTATCTAAACACACCCTTATTTTTTTGACTGGAAAAAGAGACTAATATGTAGAGCACGGACTTCTTATCGTACCCTTCGCAATGTCATGCTCATCTGTCCGTTGCCACTTGCATTTATGTTTAAGTTACATGGTTTAAGACTTGATGGTTGTCTTCTTAGATCTGCGGCCTGTGTAACATGGTCAATATTTATTTTAGTAATTTTCTGGACAGCTAAGACTGGGAATGGGAGATAAATTGCTGCTTTTATGAAACCTTCAGTATTTCAGACATTGCTGTATTTTGTAATTCTAAGCAATACTGTTGAACTCGAATAATAAAATGCTTGTATTTTATATACTTTTGAGTGGATGTAAATATTAGTGTAGCATGTCAGCAATTCACATGATTAACTGAAACGTTTAAGCCTTAATGTAAAACTCGCTGTACGGTGGAGTTCAAAACACGATTGAAATGACCGCCTTTATAAACTTTCCATGGTTGGTTTTTAACGAAGCAGTTTATTAAAAAATTAAAGACGGCGTGTCTGTACCCAACGTGCCACTGAAGAAAATAAACGTCATAGCTAAGCTGCACGCCTTCGAGGCTCACGCGTCCCATTTGAGTTTGCGTCGGCCACGTCACCGCATTACGTCGCATTTGTCGCCCTGGGCGGTGGGGCCGCCGCGCCGCTGGGGGGCGCCAGGGCTGCCGCGACGGGGCGGTGACATGGCGGCGGCCGCTGGCGGTCTGGCGCTGATCGGCCTAGTGCCCAGCGCGCCCAGCTGCCCGCACGGTGAGGCTGAGCCGGGCTGGGGCGCGGGGCGGCCGGGGGCGCTGGGGGGCCCGGCTGAGGCGGGCGCCCTTCCCGGCGGCGGGGTCGGCGCGTCCGCCGGCGCGCCCGCCGTGCTGCCGTGCTGCGCTGCGTACAATTGCGTTTGTCCTTTAGGTCCTGCTCTGCTGTTTGTAAAGACCAGCCAAGGAAAAGAGGAAGGAAGAAGATTTTATTCTTGTTCAGCTTGTAGGGATAGAAAAGACTGTAATTTTTTCCAGTGGGAAGATGAGAAGGTAAGAAAGAACTACTTAAGGCTATGGTAAATATTGGGGATTTTTTTTTTCTCTGTTTAACAGAAAATGGAAAAAAACCCGTATATTTTCTTCTGGAAAGCTGTAGCGATTGCTGTTTTGTAAACTTTGTCTAATAGTTTGTATTTAGCGGAGCACTTATTTCTGTCAGGAGAACGTGTTTCAATATAACGTTCAAGGAAGGCTCTGTACATTTTGAGAAAAACTGGCATTTGTTACTGTATTGCCAGAACACTTAAGAATTCAGGTTATGAAGTTTGCCAGTATTATGCAATGTTGAACAAAATAGGATAGTTCTGATCCCAAGATGTCCTCATCTTCCATGATTAAGACAGAGAAGATCTGGTGGATACAGCCAAACAGCGGGATATAGAATATAGCGAGATGGTGGGGATCTGCGTGATGCTCAGTAGTCTCAGAACATCTGCAGCGATTTCTCTTTGTCTGAAGAGCTCTGGTCAGAACATTGTAGGGTAACAAAATTGGGACTGATATGTGTTCACAGAGAGCTTGCGGCATATTTTGTCCGCTACATTTCGGTTTACTTTTTCTGCTTCTAAATGAGTGTCTTGCGTTGTGGTCATTGTCCTCAGCAGGTTGGCAGGCTGGAATTTAACCGGATGCTTAAGCATCTCATTGCTGTGCTGGTTATTACTGAAAAGCTGTATAGAGAGAAAATGAGGTGGTTGATCACTCAGTTGTGTGGATTTAAATGGTATTCCTAGTGAAATTTCATTTTGAATGTCACACGTATCATGGCATTTTTGTTCTATTGAATTTTACTGTCTTCCCCTTCAAAAAACCAGTTCCATGAGTTTTGCATGAATGTCTTGAAACTCTCTAACTGTGAAACCGTTAACATGTCTTTTGGGAACAAGACTCAGACTGTCGTGCTTTTAAAATGATACACGAAAGACATGGGCAACGTTTCCACTGTCATCAGTTGTGCAGTATCAGGTCATAGTTCTTTGGAGGGAATGCATCTGCTGGCATGCATAAATGGAAAGTATGCCTCTTTCTGTCTTGATCATGATCATGTTCTGAGCTTTCCCTGAGTATTACATGTGGTAGAAGAATGAAATGCTTCCTTTTTTTTCTTTTTTTGTAGTCTAAATTCACAATGAGACACTTGTGTTGTTATGCAGCATGCTTCTGTGCTGCAGTCATCCTTGTTCTTCCGGCACAACAATCCAAAGAATGTGATACTTTTTCTATGGAGAGTAGCTAAAGTATGACACCTCTTTTTGTTCAGTACTGAGATTTAGTCTACCATGCAGAGTGATATCTGTTCATTTTGTAACTTTATATACATAAATTTTACAGGTGTCAGAAACTAGGCTTGCAGCACGTGAAGTATATAATAGAAGTCATCAGCCACCTTTTACACACAGACAGAATGTGGAAAGGTATTGTTATGTATATTTTCAGTAAAAATCAAGTAACGCAAGGTTAGGTAGTCTGAATGTAGAGGTAATATTTCAGTGTTCTTTAAAATATGAAAACAGCTAGAGGGATTTGGAAAAACAAGAACTGGTTGACTGCAATGGGGAAATAGCATGAAGCATCTAATTAGAGCATGGTATTTTCAACCCAGGAACTACTTGGGGTTTGCGGGTTTTGGATTTTATTTGGTATGTATAGTTCTTCTTATATTAGTGCTCATAATGTGCTAACAACAGGTCAGTAGCAGTTAAAAAAATTGTGACTTTAGTGTGCAAAAGTAACAGGCTTAACATTGTGAAAAGAAACAAAAGTAATACAGTAAAATAATCTCCGAGTTTTGTGTATAAACACACAAGACATTTGCTGGTAGTTGATATAGAGTCTGCATCCTGTAATCCAGGTATTTTATGAGGACTCTCAATGTATTCGGCCAGGGTGTTACATGCTTGCTTTCAGGGGAGACTTTTTCAAAGTGTCCTTTGAATATTTTTTCATTAATACTACTTCATTCACGTGTGGATAGTGGGGTTTTGCAAGAGCAGCTTAAACTACATTACCTGTTTACATTGAACTCATAGAAAATATGAAACCCCTTCAGAGCTCCCTTTCTTATCTTTCATAGAGGCTTTTTCAAAGTTTGTTTCCTATTGTCTCTTGTATTTAAAGGTACAAGAATTTTGTTCTGTTGCCATTACCAAAGAGGAGGTTTTGCCAGGAATGCCAGCAATTGCTGTTGCCAGCTGAATGGGAAAAGCACTGGGATCACCAGTTCCTGTGTGATATCTCCAATGCCCAGTTAAGAAGTCCCAGTCAACTTCTGTATCCGCTGGAGAATAAAAAAACAAATGCACAGTATTTATTTGCAGACAGAAGTTGCCAGTTCCTACTGGATCTTATTATTGATTTAGGATTCAGGCGAGTGCTCTCTGTTGGAACACCCAGGTACGTCAGTGAGAATTGTTAGACTTTCCAATAATACTTATGTCCAAAACTGTGCAGCTTACTAGTAGTTAAATAATCAAGGATTCTCCCATAATAAGAGCTTCATTGTGCTTTAATTGGTTGGGATTGTCCAAGCATCTAGTGAGATCTTGCTTTGAGCTGGTAAGGTACAGGAGAAGGCTATAGCTGCGCTGCAAGTAACACACACACGTACGCACACATATACACTTTAAATGTCCTGCTTTGCTTCTTGCAGAAGTGGCAATGAGTTCATTTGCTTATGTTTGGTGTTTTTTTCTTCTTGGTTATCCAGTAGGCTCCACTGACTTTTCGTCTTTTAAGACTAACCTATTTTTCTAACTCTGAATATTAGCCAAATGGAATCATCTGAATTCAGATTACTCCATTTTCTCTGTTTGGTTTTAGGTTTAGTAAAGTACCAGGCATTCTTGTCTTGCAAGATAATTTCTGAAGCCAATGATTATGTGTTAAATTTCTTTGCTCCAATTATACTTCAGGCTTCATGAAATGATCCAGTCAAAAGCATCACAAGAAGAAGATCTCAGAGTTAGAAGCCTTCTGCTAGATATTGATTTCAGGTAGGTTTTATCTGGCTGAAGAGCATGTACAACAATTTGTGTTCTTACTACTTGAAAAGATAAATTGGTTGTTGTTTTCCCTTTCCTGTCTCTGCATCTCTGTTCCTGCACACGTACGCAGATGACATCCAGTTTGTGAGAAAAGTAATTATACATAATAATTCCCAGTATTGGTATGTGCTGTCAGTAATCAGAACCCAAAGATGATGTTTTTCTTAAGGCCTTGTTTTCACTGTAAATGCCCCTTAGGGCAGGCAAGAAGTTGTTTATATATTGTATATTCAAACTTATTTTGCAGGTATTCACAGTTTTACACAGAAGATGAATTCTGCCACTACAACATGTTTAATCATTATTTTTTTGGGGGAGAGGTAAGGCCAAGTATTTCTTGAGTGTTCTGTAAATAAGTACGTGTTGTTGATGCAGAATTTTGCAAGAAAGTCATAGCTAGTCTAGCAGAAAACAACTGTCATGAGATAAAAATGGTCAACAGTAGTGGAAGAATAACAGTGCCTCTGTTATGTGGGAGAACAGTGAAATCAAAGAATAACGGTGCCTCTGTTAGTGGGAGTAAGTATTTCCCACTTGATTCCAAGATAAAGTTACCTATTAAATTTATGCTACCTAATGTTACTTACACACCTGAGCTGCTGCCTTTAGTAAAATGACAACTTGGCGTGAGCTGTCACCTTATATAAGTATTCATTAGCCCTGTTCCTGTGTTGCTGCAAGAGAATCAATTGTTTTATTCCCAGCCTTTACAAGCCCAACAGATGCCATGGGACTTGCTCCCTGGTACTTGAGGTGGGAGGGAAAAGGAGCTTTTCCTGCTTTATTCCAGACAAGCAAGGTCAAAAGGTTAAACTTGTCATAAAATGAGGTTGAATTAGTGGCATGCTTAAAAAAATGCTGAACTTTTTCTTATTTAAATGTCATATTAAGAACTTAATTTTGAGTACATTAGGAAACCTACATGTGCACTAGGATGTTTAGTTTAGTTTTGTACAGAGAATCACAGTGTAATTCAATTCCAAACATTAATTTCAAACATTTATCCTAGTAGTATACTCATTCACTGATCGCTCTTCCCTTGATGTTATTAGTAAGCCACCAGTGATTTGCATAAACATAATACCTTTCACACTGTGTAGATAATTTTCAGATTTTTTCCATTCTGAAGCCTAACTTTGAGTGGGATCTTGAAAATAAAAGGAATCATCTAGAATGAAATAGGAGGCTGGTCTGAAAGCCTCACCTTTGAATTTGTTTATCCATTACTGTATTGAAATTTTGCATTTTTCAATTAGAACAGAACACTGTTCATCTGCGTTATAAACACTGTAGTGTTCTTTTCACAGTGTGAAGAGGTGACACCTGTAATGTCACTATGTTGCAGTGTATTCAGGGACTGAATGGCAGCACTTTTGAATGCATACTAGTGTTTAAAACCTATTTTTTTGAATGAAATAGAATCTAAGTAGTAGACGAGAGAACCCTGCAAGATGGCAATGAATACATACTTTTTACATTTGCTTTAAAAATAAAGTCCAGGTTGGATCACTAAAATTTGAACGCGATACATTTTTATAACCAGTATGGGTTGAATCAGTTTTCACTGGACTGAATTTTTTCCCCCTTACTTTGATAATGCTTTACAGGATAAAACTAAAGGTAAAGGGTATGCATAAAATGTATTCAAGCCTGAGCTCTGTTTTCTTGCTGTGAATAACATCTTTTTTCCAAGTTAACTTTAGTACCTTTGGGAAGAAAACTATCTTAGGAATTTTGAACTGCATCTGCCTTTGATACGTTATCTCTAACTGCACAGAGCACTTTTTTCAGTGCTTCAAATCTAGTTGTTGGGTTTTAAAAAATGCTATGCAAGAGGAAATTCGCCTCCACAAGAAGAAATAGCTTCCATCTTCAAAGTTGAAACTTCTAATATAATAATTTTATTGCCAAATACAATTATTTTTACAGTTCTTGAATCTGTATTTCTGGAAATTAACCTCTGTTTCTTACAGGCTGCACGTGAAACTTGTAGGAAATTCTTGTGTCAAGAGAATGGTGAAAGAGTCATCATGGTAACTGATCCCCCATTTGGAGGTTTAGTGGAAGCACTGGCTTCTAGTTTTAAAAAACTGATGGCAATGTGGAAGGAGACAGGAAGAGAAGGTAGGTAACAGCCAGCTAGGTGGGTTGAGCTGTAACATCACTGTAACAAAAGGTACCTGTTTTAAAGTGTGTGATTCTTGCTACTCGGGTGAATGTGATCACACGTTATAATTTCTAAAGATTAACTACCATGTATCTAATATACTCTCCTGATACTTTCTGTTTAATAATACCCAGTTCTCTAAGTCTCTTAAATTTTTTTACAAATTGTTCAAAAATCTACTTTGCAATTAAAATGGACTTTGAAGGTAGAGAAGAATAAGCTATCAAACCAGTACCATTTCTTACCAATGCAGGCAGGTGACAAGAGTTGTTAGTTAGGAGCTTACAGCTCTGCATATATGAAATATACCAAAACTTTCTGTCACCTAAAGGAACTAGTTCTTACGCCCAGCACGACATACATACACATTTTTATGTATTCACTGCAAATTTTTCATGCTTCATGTACCATGTTCTTCTTTAATGTACCTCTGTCTTTTCATTACTAGGTAATACCAGCCAAGAGATGCCCATGTTCTGGATATTTCCATACTACTTTGAGTCTCGTATTCTGGAATTTTTCCCAAGCTTCAGTATGATGGATTACCAGGTATAACTGAACCCAGTGACTCTGATAAATTTCAGTTGTGTGCAATGTGAACAGGAATATGAATGAAAGCAGGTAGAATGGTAGCAGTTGTCTGCCTTCTTGAACTTGAATTTTGACTGTGTTGGAGGCACTGCAAACCCTGGGGTCTCATCATGTGAAGCCCAGATTCTGTATTTGTATTAGTCATACCTTTGATAACTTTGTCATGCTCCTACAGTTCAGTGCGTCCCTTTAACTCATCTGTCATCTGTCCATTAACTCATTTCTTCTGCAAGGTTTTCGGTGTGACAAAATTTGCACTAATTTCGACAGATGCATATTGGAGAGGTGAGAGGTAACTTGAAGAAGAGTGTTTTGTTCTTCCCAGATGCTGAAGTGTCAGTAGTTTGGTGGGTAATGCCTAGTCCTGGTCAGGAAGGAAAAAAAAAAAAAAAAGGTCTTTCATATCCAAAACTGCTGGGACCAGAGTAGAATTACAACGATGGAAATTTTTGGAATTATGTAGTAAATGAATTTGTCAGTGTCAAAGCAATAATCTGGCATCAGCTTCTCCAATATTGTATCCATCAGTGACTTTTAAGAGGTCAGTCATCGGTATTCACGATCTTGAAGTTTTATTTTCTCCTGTAACAACTCTGCATAAAGTTTGACGTGAGTGTTCTGGACAACATATTTGTATCTTGTAGAATGCAAATTTGTTGAAGAAAATTGGAAACTCATGCTAGGCTCGTGTTCAGAGATGAGAATTTTTGTGACAAGCCTCTGCAGGCAGTGCTGAAAAAAAGCAGTGCAGGTTGGATTTGCAGCCTTGTAATTGTTCTGAGATAGGTTAAGATGCCTGTCAACTCTTGTACTGCCAGATAGACCGAAGAGTATAGTACTAGTTTTTTAATGGGTTGCTGTTTTATAGAACAAACAACTTCAATGTTTTCTCAGACATCCTGTCCAAAAGAGCAGAAAGTGGTAAGAAAAAATAGGATTATTGTAGTGTTGGGAACTTAATTTCCTGAGTCTAGCGTGATATTATGCTTGCACAAATTTAAGAATAAATGAGAGAAAATACTTGCAGTGGAATTTGTAATCTAATTTGGGATTAGTGTCTTTTATATAAAAATGAAAATTTCATAAGGCCCATAATAAATATGTAACTAGTTCCGCCTGTACATAGCATTCAGTTTAAGACTCTTTCTGTGGTTTTCTTTCTCTAGGTAGACTATGATAACCATGCACTTTACAAACATGGCAAGACAGGTCGTAGGCAGTCCCCTGTCCGTATCTTCACGAACCTCACCCCAAGTGTGATTGTACTTCCCGTAGAAGAGGGTTATAGGTAAGATGTATTAACGATCAAGTGACTGAAAGAGTGTGTTTGCTTTTCATTACAGCATAAAGTCTCTAAAGGAGTTGGGGATGGTGCTGTTCAGTATTGTCATGCCTAACTTTTGGATGCCAAGCTCTCTAAGAGAACATTTCTCTGTCTCATTCTAAGGTCACATGTTCCATAAGCGATGATTAGGAGGGCTGGGCACCTACAAAGGGGTTTACATTTTCCAGTGTGGAATGATGAGATTCCTCGGCTAGTCCATAGGAAATGTTGTGTACGCCTACAAGAGGCAGAGATTTACAGCTATCCTTTATAATCAGCTTGGTTGAGACAGTAGTTAATCAAACGGACAGTAAGAGAATCACCAAGGACAAAGGAATGGGTTGAGTTTGGTTTACTGCTGATAGTGTTGCTAGTTTGAATTCAAGCACCTGAATTTTACTATTTGGAGGTACTGTGTCTAAATGATTATGAGGCTCTGGGCCTAAGTGGTGATGTTATGTATCAAAAGCATCATCTTTAATTTAGCAAAGTGATTTTGCAATCCTTATATTTATTGTTGAGCTTGTATAAAATTAATTTCTATTTCTTCATGAGCATATAGTGGACCAGTACATTTATAGGGTTTTTTTTTCCAGATTTTGCGCTCTATGTCAGCGTTACGTTAGTTCTGGTAACCAGCACTGTGAGATATGCGATTCATGTACATCAAAAGTAAGTATTTTGACTTCTTTCTGGGTGGCAGGTTTAGCAGTAGCCAAATAATAACTTCTGTAATATTTGCTCTAGTAAAAACCTACTCTGATACTGATTTCCTTGGGAAACCCCAAACAGTTCAGTTTTGTAGACTTCTTAACTTCACAGGACATCATACATAACCCACTGGGAATTATTTTCTCTTTCCCCAATTCCTTCGTGCTGGAAAGAGGACAGGAGAAGTTTACTCCTCGCCAGTTACACCACACCTTATTCATCAGTGATCTGTTGACACATACGTTTCTTCATATGTTTTGGAAGTTGTAGAACTTGCTAACTTCAAAATGCAGCCATTTTGCTGTGGTTGTCACAGGTTCTCAGGACTGTTGTTTTTAAGTTACACTCCCCTTCTACAGAGGACCTGTTTCTGTAAATCATGGGCACCGTACATCAGTAGTTCAGTTTTAAGATAAAATCAGTGGGTTTTTTTTAAAGGGCAAACAAACAATGCATTTATTCATCTTTTGTAGGATGGTAGACGGTGGAAGCATTGTGTTCTTTGCAAAAAATGTGTAAAACCCTGTAAGTACAGAAAATACTTTTCTAAATAAAAGTACACTTACTGTATAAGCTATAGTCCAAAGCAACTGAGATGACAAGCCAGAAGAGAAAATATTCTGTAAAATAAAATGTAATCGTTCAGAAGATGTAAAGGAAAAAATCTCAATTTCACACTAGTTGCCATTAGATAACTTGGCTATATTTGCACTCTGTGGAAATGTGATAAATTCTTGTCAAGGCATACTAAATCCCAGTTATATTTGTTACGGGAAAACTTAAATATTTTGATATGTCATAGAAGAGTTTCCTGATTTTGTAAACATTTTCATTAGAATTTTATAAACAAATAGGCAATTACTAAAATGTTTGAGAGGGCATGATCCAGTTACGTTTCGTACACAAATGCAGTTGTATTTATAGCTGTGTTTAAATAGCTGAAGCACTTGTTGCTACCAATACCAGTACAGAAATCACAATTTCTAAGTCCCTTTCAACATCTGGACTATTTTTCATGCTGAGATCACATACAGGGTAATAGTTGTAATATTTCAGTTACAAAAATTTTTCAAATTATTTACAAAATATTTCAGTTATATTAAAATAGTTACACAGTGTATCTAATGAAAAAGTCCCTGGCTACCTTACGAAATGTGGTAAGGGACCAGAAACTGACTACATCCACCTCTGTAAAACTAAAACAAAATTAAAGACCTGGGAATATAACCTACATTTAAAGCTTAGTTTCAAAATGATCATTCTAAACCTTTTCAAGATAATAAATCATGTTACTTCTTTTGCAGCTTGGTTTCACTGTAACAATTGCAACTGCTGCGCTCTTGAAAACCACACTTGTGAGAAGACTGATGCTGGCTGTTTTGTCTGTGGCAACGCAGGTCACAAACGCAGTACCTGCCCCAGTCTCTCCCACATCAGAACAGCTTGCCAGTGAGTGTGATATTGCATCGATATAACAAAAGATAGCAGTCAGATGAGATTAGATCTTTTTTCATTGAAATTATTTAGGAGATAATTTTTGGCTTTGGGTGCTGCCGTCAGCTTTCACCATTGCCCGCTTGCTGTACTGCTGGGGAGTACGTACTGAAGGAGGATGTGGAAAAAAAAACAAGTTGCCTTCCTCTGGCTCCCAATTCCTTAACTCTGGCGTTTCTCTCAAAACTGATTTATATGGATGCAAAACTTGGTGAACGGTGCATGGGATAGCTCTGTCAAGAAGATTCAAAATTAAAGTAATGAAACACTTTTATCCCCTTCGGATTCCTCATGAAAGAGCAGTGAAAACAGTCACTGCACTGTTTTTTATTGCTTCCTGTCTCTTTTGCTTGGTTATGGCATCTTTTCCCATCTGGATATTTCAGGTGCGCACTCTAGTAGTGTCTAAACCTCCACCATGTAAGACCATATTAAACAGGGGCACATTAAGCTCTTTTATTCTGCCATGATTGTGCTTCAGCAAGCACATACTTGTATGTATCGAGACCAAAAAAATAGTGTCGGGCGGTGTTCAGGTGGAACTAACAGGAAGAGGGGAGGGGATTTGCTAAGAGGTGATCCAGCGGTTGGCTCAGTCTTTCCAGTTTGGGATAGTTGGCCCATGCTCTTCTGACTTCCTCTCCGGAGCGTATGGGTTTGTGATTCTTGACTTGAACAGATGTAACAGTGGGAATGCAAGTTTTCCCTCCCAAAAGGTGTACCTCTGTTGCATAGTGAGATTCAGGTAGTCAGCCTCTTGGATCAGCATCAGGAGAGTCACCAGGGGCCTGCTGGATGGTAGAGGGCTGCAGGTGTATTGCTTCGGTCCGGCTAGGACATTAATCTGAGTTTTGCGTATGGAGTATTAGAGCTAAAATGTAGCAATATTTCATTTTACATTTCTCATTTAAAAATTTCCTCTCCTCATGTTTTTTGTTGATTGGGTTTTTTTGTGCTTAGAAATGTAAAAAGGGTACCAAAATAAATTCACAAAACCTCATCTGTTTCTTTTGCCAAGTATATATTACGCTGGAATGGTTTAGTCCTTTCAGGTCATCGGTTATTTCTTCTGCTGATGTATTACAGAAGATAACTTCGGTTTCTTCTAATAAAAAAATCTGTATGTTTTATTTGTTAAAATTATTCAGTATTTCATGGTATGAAATACTTCCTTTGTCAGCGACAGAAAACAATTCACTTGCTAGGTATATTTGGGTCCTGTATTATTTGCAGGAGAAAAACTTTTGTGTACTTTCTTCTAAATGTATTATATATTTTAATGCATTATATATTGAGCATGAAAGTCTGTATGTGCTTTTTAAAATATGTGGTCAGTTGCGTTTCTTAAGTTTTCTACATCCGTTTAGAAGAAAGTGCTGAATAAGTGCATAAATTAAAAATAAATTATGGCAATAAAGTGGACAAACAGATTTAGGAAGATTAAACGTCATAACATTGTAAGGTGGAATGTTCCTTGTACTTTTTATGACAGTACTTCTGAGTTTGTATACTTACATGGACAGATTATTTAAAATACCAGCAAATGTCGAAGTACATTCTCTATTCTGTTCCAGTCTGTATCTTCATTTTCTGCTTTACAGAGCTGACAAGAAGCAAAGGCAGAAAACTCCGAAGAGGTTAAAGATGGGGATCTCTAAAAGATCAGCTATGAAGCATGCCATACCCTTCAGGGAGAAAGTGAAGAAGAAGAAAAAAAAAGATGTGACTTTGCTTTCTGATACATAGTTATTCATTTTTTTTACAGCCAGCCTTTGATTCCATTTTCTAGAAATGTTAATATTAACATCCAAAATAAAACCTGATTGAATTAAAAGTGACGGTTCTTTAATTTTACATCATTACTGGCACAAAAAAAAAAAGCACAAAGTAATCCACACACTTCTGTCTAATGTAACAAGTTGATGTGTTTAAGATTAGCTATTCGTCTGGTTTAAGGGGAGCCTGAGGTCAGGGAGGAGCACTGCTGAGGGGTGAGGCATTGGTGGGTGCTGTGGTTTTGTGGTAGGTATTGGGGGTTCTGGGCAGGGAAGTGAGGTTAGGTGATGGGAAAGCACAAATTCTGAGGAGCAGCAGCTCTGCTAGGTCCAGTCCTCTCACTGTATGGGTTTGGGGATTTTTATTTTTAAAATTTTTTCTCCAAATGGAAAAAAGCCTAAGAACAAAAACTTAAACGTACTTCAGAACCTTAGTAAGTGGAAAGGGTGACCTTGTAAGCATATTTAAATTTATTTTTAATCTACTTTCGCCAGCTGAATTTTAAAAAAGTCATTAGTTTTAATAGTTAGGGTGGGCACCGCTGACAGAGGTGGGTTATACTGTAAATATGGGAACTGAACGTTGGCGCGTAAGCACAGGGTGAAGGTTTCTTGCTGCAGCAGGAGGGGTGCTTGCGGCCGCGCTGTGCCCCAGCCTCAGCCCCATCCTTGCTCACACCGAGGTTGGAGCGGCACCGCTGGCCGTGCGCCTGCAGCTTTTGCCTTGCACCGCGGGCAGGCGGGGCCGGGCCTTCCCCCGCCACCGCGCCAGCCACCCCAGCCAGGACCGGGACCCCGCCAGGGGCCCCGCCGCCGCCCCTCCCCGAGGCACCCAGGGCCGCCGGCAGCTCTCTCAGCCCCGGGCCCCGGGCCGAGGCGCGGCCGGCAGCGGCGGCCCCGCTCCCCGCAAGGCCCCGCTGGGCGCCGCGGCGGGAAGCACCGCCCCCGGAAGGCGGGAGCGGAGGGCGGGAGGCCGGCGGCCCGGTGGGTGCAGGGGGTGCCCGAAGGGGAAGGGGAAGGGGCCGGGGTCCGCTGCCGCTCGGAGCCCGTCCGGAGCGCCTCGCCGCCATGCCCGCCTTCCGGCAAGTCGGGGAGAAGCAGCTGCCCCAGGAGGTCGTCTTCATGGCCTGGTCCCCCAAGAGGGACCTCATCGCCCTGGCCAACAGGGCGGGGGAGGTGAGCGCGGGGGCTGCCGGGCTTGCGGCTGGCAGGGAAGCGCTGCCTCGTCTGTGCAGGCGCTGAGGGGCCTTTGGTCTTTCCTGTGCTGTAATTCGTGTGAGCTTCGCCGAGCACTTAGGAACAGAAAATTTTCACGGAAGCTTCTCGATATGTACTTCTCTTTCTCTTTTTGCTCTCATATTTCCAAAAAAATCTGCTGATGGTACTGGTCTTAGTGCCTGTATCAGTGGGATTTTAAAGCATGCGAAATTTCCTGTTTAAATGAAATCTATGTTCACGTATTTTTTTTCCTGGAACTGCTGTATGTGCTCATGCGTGAAGACAGACTGTTCTGCTTTCAGGCCATCTTTGCTGGAGAAGTGTGGGTAACCCCGGCTGGTTACAGGCTTCTAGGCTTGTACAGGGGCACAGCTTATTTCTCTGTGTTGCTCTATAGTAAAAAGTAGACAGCCCTCTAAGGTGACATAGGTGACATAGGGGTCAGCCATCTACTAGAGGAGCAGGCGGTATTTAAGATGTATGAGGTAGTAAAGAACAGTAAAAAGGTGCATCTTGAACTGATTTACAAACTGGTATTAATGGGAGAATGTGGTTTATTTTTCTGTCTTCAATGTGTTTGCTTTGTAGGTTTTACTTCATCGGCTTGCGAACTTCCAGCGAGTGTGGAGTTTGCCTCCAAATGAAAATACAGGAAAAGAAGTGACTGCTCTTGCTTGGAGGCCAGATGGCAAAAGTAATGTCAAGTATATGAGATGATATAGTGCGATAAAAATCCCACTGGAAATCAGGGAAAGTTGTGGTGATGGTACCTCTAATGTGTGAAGGAAATTTTCGAGTAAACTGTGTTTGAAGAGAAGGATGGCTTAATTTTATGTAGGGTTATTTGAAGTAATAGAGAGTGTTACGCTGTTGAAAGCAATTGCAAGAAAGATTTGCAAGGTGGATTTATGTCCAAAGTACTACTTTTCAAGGTATAGCCAAGCTTCTAGTTCCTAACTAAGCAAAATATTTTTATATGAATGACAAAATTTATTGTGCAAGTAGAGAGAGGCTGTCTCATCAGGGTTGACCGAAGAGCTTAGCTTATTTAGCATAGACTGAACCTTAGAGGCTAAAATTGCTCTAACAGTACACCAGAGAAGAAAGAAAAAAAAAAAAGCCTTTTCCTTATCAACAGAAGTAATGTTGAAATTAGCGTCTTAATAAACCTAAGCTAGAAATTGGTTAATTTTTCGACTTGTTTAGAGGCTGGAGAATGGGAGCAGTCTTCTTCCATGACATGTGGATAAAAAATATATATAATTTTATGATGGAGTCAGAGGAGTTTAAGAAACTTCTTTTTAAGCTGGTTGCATGTGATTATAAGGAAGCATACAAACCTTTGCCTGCCATATGCTTTTATGGATTAATAAAGTTAAGAAGGTGATGCAAATGTTGCTCAGCAAGTCTTAAATTGTATTTTGTTGTAATAAATCCCAAACCTTCCTGGTGGACGGTCTTTATATACAATTTTGGCCTCAAGTTTGCAAAAACTGAGGCCTCTGCTTTATCAGAACTGTTGTTAGGAGTGTTCAGTTCAACACATAGATAAATAATTGCAGGATTGTGCCTGTGATTAAATTTATCGCCTAAAATACGATAGGAGTTCAAACCTTCATTTTAATGAGTAGGTTTCAAACGAGAATTTGGAAGGACTGTAAGTAGACAAGGAGAAAATTCTGTCCGTAGTCAGCTGGACAGAAAACACGTTATTTTTTAATTCAGTATAAAGTAACTACAAAGTTTTACATGTTGGTTGTTTATATATTTTACTCATCTTTGTCTAGTTTTGGCTTTTGGCCTTACTGATACCAAGCGGATTATTCTGTGTGATGTAGAAAAACCTGAAAGCTTGCACTCCTTCTCCGTGGACTCATCTATTACTTACATGCATTGGATGGAAGTAACTGAGGAAAGCAGGTGAGTCCGAAAAACTCTAGAAGTAAATTATGGGCCGTGTAGTGCCACATTACTAATGGTTTATACTTCGTATGCTACAGCAGTCGTATAATATAATATTATTTAGCTATGGCTTTTTGTTACCACTTGGCTAGGGTTTTCCTTTTGGTTAGAACAGGCACTTTTCATACACTTATTTTTAGTGCTGACATCTTAGTCTTGTGGTTCTTTAGGTTGTACACAAAAATTTCAGTATGATCTTGAGCGCTCACCTCCTAAAAGCCCGGTTAATCTAGTGCTGGCTTGTACAGCCTGTCTTCTGATCCAGTTTACTTCAATACCAACAAATTTATTAAACTAATTATAATAATGTTATGTTCATCTGTTTGGTTAGTCAGAATAAGTATTATATTTAAATCTTTTTTAATTGTGTTTTCAAGATCATTAGTTTGGTGCTTACATCTTTCACTATGTGCCTTTGGTGTTACATCCAACCCCAGTGGCAGTTCTGTTGTGTGTGTACTTGCTTCAGGAGGTCAGGTTGCCCCTAGTGACCATGAGCTCCGTGGCATTAGACAATTCTGTGCAACACTTGTGAGCTGGAGGACGTTGTGGTCCCTATTTCTGTGGTCTTACAAAAACCTCTAATATGCACCTTAGACAATAATGAAATAAGATTTATTTAGAAATGAAGGGGAGGTGTAACCTGACTTGGGGATTTCCCTGCCGCCTACAGAAAACACCAATCTTAAAATAGCAAGAAAATAACTACATCTGAATTGAGTCTAGCATTCTTCCCCTGATGGGGATAGACTTATCTCCTTATTGGGAATCTCCTTGTTCTGGCACGTCTAAAGCATGGTATTAAGTATTGCACTTTAGTTTCCTCTCACTGTAACGTGTCTTTAGAGTGAAGCTTTTTTGAGGCGTAGGGAGGTGGTACTGCAGGGTCGTGCAGGGCTGAAACAGAAAGCCTCAGTCAGTAACTGCATTACAGGTGATGAGGGATTTGGTGGCAAGCTACTGAGCTACCAGATACAAACTATATTCTCTTCTAGTGGGAATAAAAAAAGATTACCAGACTTAGTTTGATCATTTGATAAATTATTGAAGGCCTCATAAGGGATTACCCTCTGATATTTGTAACTCCTTGATATAATGATGTATTGAGTATATGCTGTAACTTTGAAGTTAGAAAGAAATTATCTTCGTCCCCATTTTTACACCTTAGGTGGTAAAGACAGTAATTTCTTTTTCAGTGTTCTTACTTCCTTTTACAATGCTGAGGATGAATCAAATCTCCTTTTGCCTAAACTACCGGCGCTACCAAAAAAGTAAGCATTATACTAGTAAGCTTTAGAAGATACAATTTGTCATTTGAGGTTGTTGTTTTGGTTATTAATCTTTAATGCTCTACAGATGCTTTGGATTAGATGTCTGCTCATTGTTATTGAGAATAATTATTTTGTTTTCAGTTACAGTACCACTGCAAAAATTTTTAGGTAAGAAATTATCATCTTATATCTCTCTTTTTTTTTTTTGTTTTGTTTTGTTTTCTGGTAATGAGACAAGCTACATAAAACCCAATCATGTGTTTTGTATTTTCAGTGAAGAAAAGTCAGATGAGATTATGAAGCTTCTGGGTGATGTAAGGTAAATTCCAAATGTGGACTGTTGTGTTTTTTTTTTTTTACTGGTTAGCTTTTTTTAAAGCTATAAAATAATGGATAAGTGGGTTTACTTTTAAGTTATTCATAATCTGTTTTTAAGGGTCCTGAGAAAGGATACAGAATCTCTCTTTTTTTCATGTACAAAGATAAAGTTCAAAGAAAATATTAAAAAAACAAGTCTTCATCAGCTTACACCTTTTCTCCTCAATTTAGAGGGTTTGTAAGGCACTTTATCAGCAACTGCTGTTGGTGCTGTATCTTCTTTTCCTTAGAAGAAGATTTCTTGGGGTGTATTTGAAGACAATGTTTTATGTGGTACTTAACCTGGTCTTGGAGACAGTTGTGAATGCTTATTATAGATGGGGAATTTCTGTGGGTTTGCCTAAGTGTCACAAAGCTAAACTTAAAATTACCTCTGAAATCAGCTGTATTAGGGTTACTTTAATGTAACGTAAATATCTCTTATTAGGAAACACGTGAGGAGCAGCTGGAGGAAGTGTAGTTTAACAGACTGAGGCTGGCTTTGTGGAGTGCTTGTGGTTCATCTTTGAGGAGGGTGCTTAACTCCTGTGCCTGGTTTTTCCATTTGCTTTCTTCCACTGTTCCTTACAGTGGCATCACTGAGAATCATCCTCTTATTTCAGAATTTGCATATCTCTGTCACCAGTGTCAGCAACTAAACACTGTGCAGCCGCTCAATCACTGCCCCCACCCCTGTGGGATGGGGGAGAGAATCAGAAGGGCCAAAGGAAGAAAACTTGTGGGCTGAGATAAGAACACTTTAATAATTAAAATAAAACAGTAATAGTAAGAATATAACAAAAAGGAAAATAACGAGAGAGAGAGAGAGAGAGGTGAAACCTCAGGAGGAGGGGAAAAAAACCACACAAGTGATGCAGCCACTCACCACCCGCCAACCAATGCTGCTGGTCCCCGAGCTGCGATTGCTGCTTCCCCCAGCCAGCTCCCCCCAATTAATATACTGGGCATGATGTCATATGATATGGAATATCCCTTTTGTCAGTTTGGATCCGCTGTCTTAGCTGTGTCCCCTCCCCTCCCGGCTTCTTGTGCCCCTGGCAGAGCATGGGAAGCTGGAAAAGCCCTTGACTAGTATGAGCACTACCCAGCAACAACTCAAACATCAGCATGTTATCAATATTATTCTCGTACGAAGTCCAAAACAAAGTGCTATACCAGCTACAGTAAAGAAAATTAACTCTATCCCAGCTAAAACCATTTTTACATTTTTAAAGATTTGATATCTCTTCTTACAGTAGGACTTCCGTGCTAGAGAGAGAGATGTGGTGCTGTCAGTGGTGTAGGAGCTTTCTGAATTCTGTGCTTCTTCATTCAATTAATCAAACCAAAAGTTTTTCAGATACTGTTTTGTTAAGTTCTGTCTTGGTTTTAAGGGAAACATTTTCCTTTAGCAGATATTTAGGTGTGTAACAAGCAGAAGTTGCAGTTAATTTTCTCATATTTATAAGGGGACATGCAAAACGTTTCCATTTCTTATGTTGGAGAGCATTACTGCTCACTGTAACGTAAGTAAATACATGTAGTTGAAGATGTATGGATGTGTGACAGCAATAGAAAACCTCCCTGTCCAAAGTCTAACATTTTAAACACAGAGAAAAAGGGAGGGGGCATAGAGAAGTTTTTTCCCAAGTCATTGTAGCAAGTTGATTTTAATTAATGAACAAGACACAGATCTGCCTGTCCCACACCCTGTTCTTTGAGCTGCATTTCTGTTTCTGATGCTGCTGTTACTTGTGGCTGTTGTTTCCTGCTGTATCCATTTCAAATGTTTATTCCCTTTGAGGTTTTGCTGAGGAGCGCCACTGAATGACTGCGACAAACATATTCTGCATGTAGTTAGCATAAACTCGGGGGAATACAAAGGTAGCTTTGTAGGAATGCTTTTCAGCCTGTATTGGTAGGTGGGCTATTGCTAGAAACTGTTAATTTTTCTTCTAGAAGGTATAGGATTAGTGAAGAAGGACTTCTGTGCCTAAACTGTGTTATTTTTTTCCCTATTCTCTCAGTTAATTTAGTCATTGATACTCTTTCTGTAAATGTTAGAGGCAGGTCTTATCAATGAAGTCCAAGCTAATAATTTATTTGTTTTTTAATTTCTTGGATTGTAGACAGTAGCGCAGTGTTTCTTTTTGTTCAGTGATTCTTCGGAGCATCTTTAGTAAAGGGATGTATTTTAAGTATTAAGAATTATATTTGCATGCTTTAGAATTTGTTTCGGTTTGCTCATCAACACACATTCTTCTATTTTTGTAGGCTTAATGCTCTTGTCCTTGGTGGCAGCTCCGGATTTATTGAGATTTATGCTTATGGAATGTTCAAGATTGCTACAGTAACTGGGGTACATTCCATTCCTTTCCATGTTTTTTCTTCATAATATACCAAGCTGCAGCTGAATTGAATGAAAAAAAATATTTATGTATTCTTACACATAAACTTCAACAACCCAGCTTCACTTAAAGAAAGCAATATTTATTTCTTGCAGTCGAGTTGTGGTGTTGTTGTTGGAAAGACATTCTAACTCTGGTGATTTTAACACCTTGTTTCAAATGAAACAAAGTTCAACACTAATCCACAGCAAAAGGAGTGCTTTTGTTCCTGAAGAGTAGCTGAAAATTCCACTTTGTTTTTAAACGTCCTTGAATGCAGCCTTCTTTGTATGTGAATGTGTTAGAGCAGTAAATACATCCTAGCGGAAGTGCAATATTTCATTAACTTTTAAACTGGAATCCTTCAGGTGGCAGGTTCTTGTCGTGGACTATGTTTGTCTAGTGATTTGAAATCACTATCGGTTATTACAGAGATACGAGACTCTTCAGACAGTGAAGCAGAGATAACATATTTTCAGGCAAGTATAGTAATTTGAAAATCTTCTTTAAAAGTAAAACTGCTTTTTAAATTACTTTATGGTAGCTTTATTGCTTTCCTATTATTTGCAGGAAAAACACAATTACTCTTTCCAGCCTTTCTGAAATTCACCCTGATTTAGCTTTTGGATTTATCACGTTAACATGCAGTTTCACTGATGAGGCTGATGATGGTGATGATATGAGGCATTCTTAAAAAATATTACTTTAAATATAACATTCATTTATTCAGTTACTGTAATTTAGATTTTATTCATTCTGCACACACAGGTATAGGAGCAATGCTGTTGATTATCCAGTCTATCCAGAACAGTCATCCTTAGAACTATTGCTGTTATAACTCCAGAATGAGGAACTTCATCAGGAGTTTTTATACGTGGATTAAAAATATTTATTGCCCCTCTGAATTAAATGCATTTCCCTCTTAAAATCAACTTTGAGGAAATGAGAAACGTCTGTTTTCCTGTGGGTCCTCCCCACCTGTCTTTTCATTTCTGTAATCTAAAATTCCTTAAAAAAAAATCATCTGTTAACTGCTATCTGTTTCATTTGTTATAGCTGGACACTAGCCTATTATCAAGTTACTTACCTGAGGTAACTCGAATGGCCCGGAAGTTTACTCACATTTCAACTCTGTTACAGGTACAGTTGTGTTAGCACATCTTTTTAATAGCACAGATCTTACAGGCTTCAGTATTCTTAACACGAGTGAAATAAATGTTTGCTAGTAGGAAGCTTAAGTTGGTTTTAAGTAAATGTAGAGCTTTGACTTGGAATTTGATAATACATTTTATATGTTATCTGTAGTATATCTTCCCTTTGTATTGTAACATCCAGTCCTTGCATGTGTTTTGAAGGAGGGAAAAAGGGAATAACGCTGATGTCTCTATCTGTATTACAGTATATAAAGTTGTCACTGACGTGCATGTGTGAAGCATGGGAAGAGATACTGATGCAGATGGACTCGCGGCTGACAAAGTTTGTACAGGTACTGTAGTATTAACCACTCTTTTGGAAAAAATCTTGCGGTAGTTCTGTTGTTCATGTTAACTTACTGCGTATCTTAATGTTGTTTAAGCATAATGCCTCCAGATAACAGTTTCTTGAGTTCGGAGGCAACCTGGAACCTACTCTGTGTCAGGTGCTCTGACGCTGAAGATATCTGCGTGCAATCAAGCACGATTGTATTGTGATACTTCTTTGTTTTATTTATTCAAAGTTCCTTAAAAGTGATATTTTTCAGCTTGCACAGCTTTTGATGAGTTGCTTTCTATTTAAGATTGGGCTCTGTACTTCAGTGATTGATAAACTGAATACTGTAAATGTTGAGGAACAGCCCACCAGCACTTACAGCTTAGTTCAGCAGAGCATGTATGACAGCCGTGATTAAGATGCTCTTGGATTTGCTTAAATTTTGTGTTCATTGACCATGGCTAGAAGTTAATTGAATCAAAAATTTTTTTAAAGAGGATCTTGGTGATGGCAAACTGCTTAGAATTTTTACTGGGTAATACAATTGAAAATAAAATACCAGAAAATTTCCAGTGATCAGTAGTCCGATTTCAGCATTCAAGGATATGGGTGGGTTTTCCGATATACTTTAATTGAAGTGTTTGTGAGATTATTTGGTAGCCTGGATTTAATCTCTTTACTAATCTATTTCAATCATTTTGACTGACAGGAAAAGAATACAACTACCTCTGTTCAGGATGAGTTTATGCAGCTGTTGTTATGGGGCAAAGCAAGGTAGTTACTGTTGTTTTGTCTGAGCATGCATTTGTGTTTGGTACTGAAATACAAAATGAATGCATATTTGGTTCTCTTCCCCACCCACTTTAGTCTGGAACTTCAGGCGTTACTAATGAACCAACTGACAGTAAAGGTATGGTAATATTTTTTAACATATTAGAATAGTTTATGTCAATATCTTTTAATCACTGTTCTGTTAAGTTAACACAAGATTATTTTGTTTGTATTCCTTTATTAACAGGGTTTAAAAAAACTCGGTCAGTCCATAGAGTCTTCCTATTCCAGTATACAAAAGTTGGTCATAAGTCATTTGCAGAGGTAAGTCACAGAATGTCCAATGCGTTATAGACAAAATGGCATGTTATATCCTTTGCTAAAAGGCAGTGTGCTGTATCGGTGGTTCTTTGTATGCAGGTGTGCAGGAGGCTCTGATCACGGCAAAATGTACTGATTTACTTTTGGGTAGTGGAGAGCTATTGAAGTATTTTGAACAATCTCTGGGACACATCACCTGTATATGACTATCTGGTGTGTTTGTAGGATAGTTGCAAAATATCCACACCAACTTTGTGTGGTGGTTAAAATCATTAGGACAATATTTGCTTTTCTGTGAAGTGATACTTTAGCTCTTGTATGCCAGACCACCTTACAAAGCTCTCCACTTTGCACATTAAATGATAAAAATGTAGCATACAGTGAAGCAGTGAATTTCCAAAGGGTGGCTAAAAGGTTCTACTTCTTTGCTCTGCCTTCCTAGTGGCTCTGAGGCACTGTTATACCACTTGAGTGAGTTGAAAGGAATGGCTTTATGGAAACAAAAATATGAGTCTCTGGGCTTAGATGCATCTGGAATTGAAGGTACAGTAGTGTGTGTGCATGCTACTTACCCACTCTGATTTCACTTCTGAAACCTTAGTAATAATGGTGAGCTCTTTTTGCAGAGGCTATTACTGCTGTTGGTTCTTTCATCCTGAAGGCGAATGAGCTGCTTCAGTAAGTATGAAGTCTGGAGAATTTAAAAAACATGCCTATTGAGCCTTGTATCTAAGGGGAGGCATGTGGCTGGGTATAGAGGAAGTTGGGAGAACAGGGCTTCTCTGTGGGGGTGAGCGTTTATCTTGTCTTGCTGCATCTCATAGACTCATACCCCAAGAACAGCCTTACTTGGAAGGTTGTGCTGGGCGTTTTTTAGTAAATTGATAGTGCTTGCAGGCCTTCCTGTAGTAAAGATGGGACTTAAGCCTGGAGCAGCTTGTGACATTTAGATCTGGTAATTTCTTTTCTTCTTTCTTGCTCAGAGTTATCGACAGTAGTATGAAAAACTTCAAAGCATTTTTTCGATGGCTGTATGTTGGTAAGCTTGATGACACAGTAAGCATCTAGTATCTGTTTTGTATTGTAAGCATTGAAATGTCAGCAAGTAATTAAGCCAATCTTAGTTATAACCATCTATTTATTTCTATCATAGAAAATTTCTGGGCATCTAAAAGGTTACAGTTGATGAGGCAAGAATAATTACAATATAAAACACATGGATCATAAATTTGATAGTTCTCAGTTAAACTTAGGGTGTGTACAGTGGCTATTGTATATAGTTATCCTGTAATGTTACTCTGAACTGTTGCCTGCTTCATGAGCAATTTGCTGGTCTTGACTTGGAGAAATCAAAGGACTTTACTAAGTTTACACTAAATTTGAAGTATAGTCTAACTCTCCTTTACTCTGTTGCTTGGGGTTTTCTCCTGTGGAGACCTAGTTAGCTGTAAGGTTATGCACAGATGTAAACAGACTCTGAATGCCTGGATGCACTTAATAGCCACCTCCAATTGTACCTGGGTAGCTGCAGGTAAGATGTTAGAAGGAAGTGCAGAATGCTGGAGGTATTTAAAAGATGTGTGGGCATGGCACTTGAGGGCATGGTTTAGGAGGCATGGCAGTGTTTGATTGATGGTTGGACTTGATGAACCTAGAGGTCTTTTCCAACCTTAATGATTCTATGATTCTATATTTTAGCCTGCTTGTTTTTATAAAGTGGTTATGAATAGGTTTATAATTTTTAATTGATCTTTTTAGAACTACTTTACAAAAAACTAAGCAGTCTTACCAGATACTGTAAAAGCACCAGAAATGCAGTGTTAGCACTTACTGGCAGGAAAATAATAATTTTAATTTTAAAAATTGCAGAAAGCAGAACTGTCGGAGTTGTCTGTCATAACATTAGAATTTTAATTTTTTAACTCTTCACTCTGTGTGTGTGTGTGTTGGAACTAAACAGAACTGTTTATCTGAGCCTTGTTGATTTATAACTACTTCAGTGTAATTTTCTTAAAACACATTATTCTGGGCATGGCAGTATTCATGTATTTTATATATATCCACTATACTACTTTTAGTATGTACATTAATATATTTTTATGAACCCATTTTATAATAATCTTGTCTCAGTCTTCTAGAGGGTACAATGCAGATGGAAAAGATTAAAGGTAAAAATTCTCCAAGATTTGTATTGTAAACTAGTGGGGCAAGTGAGGCTTAATTTCAGTCTCAATTCATAATTTTTCATTCCAGACTCTTACTTCTGACAAATTCTTTCCTATTTTGTCAGCAGTGTCTCATTAAATAGCCATGGAAAATTAAGAATATTAGGAAAACATTAATATTAATGCAGTAAGAATGTAATTTCTCCCTCAGCCATGTTGAGGATGTCAGAAGATCACGTGCTTCCAGAGCTGAACAAGGTAGTAGTAACATTTTCTAATAAATGGTAGTATATTCTGTATTCTGCTTGACTTAGAGGGCAAGATTAAAGGTTGAGTCTCTGCCATTTTTTTGAGAAAGTTGATGGCTGCAGATTCACGCTAATATGCTGTCTCACATGAATTACTTTTTCTGTTTTCTTTGTTAATACTATTCTTTCAGTACACTATGTGTGAATGCGAGACCTCTGCTTATAGCAGCTCTTTATATACCAATAATGACTAAGTTAACTGGAATGGGATTTTAACATCTTTACCAGTGCCCTGCTAGAAGAGACGGAAAACACCTGCATCAGATTTGCAGACACCATCACACTGGGTGAACCAGTTAATATGCTTGAGGGCAGAGGTGCCTTCCAGAGGGAAATAGATAGGCTGGAGGAGAGGTCAGATGGGGACCTCCTGAAGTTCAGTAAGGGCAAATGCGAGGTTCTGTCCTGGGGAAGAGTAACCCCCTGCCATCGCACAGCAGGGCCCCAGCTTGCTGAGGAGCAGCTCTGCTGAGATGGACTTGGGGATGTTGGTGGATGCGAGCTGGGCATGAGCCAGCAGTGTGCCCTGGCAGCAACGGCTGCCCACAGTAACCAGGGCTGTACTAGCAGGAGCACGGCCAGGTTTAGGGAACCCTCCTTACTTAGCACTCATCAGATCGCGTCTAGAATACTTCCTGCACTTTGGGGCCCTCCTATGCAAGATGGACATGAATGAACTGGAGTGAGTTCAGCAGAGGGCTCCCAAGCAGGTTGGAGGCTGGAGCACTTCCCCTGTGAGGACAGGCTGAGGGAGTTGTGCTTGCTCAGCCAACAGAACATGTGTTCTGTGCTCATTGAAATGTATTAATGTATTTCTTATCCTTTGCTTTTCGCACTTTGCTTTTTTTTTTCTTTTAGATGACTCAAAAAGATATCACGTTTGTTGCTGATTTTCTTACTGAACACTTCAATGAGGTAAGTTATATTGGTTTGCCAAGTACAGCATCTGACAGTATTTTTGCTGCCAAGAACTGAATCTGAAAAACCCTATAATAAAATAATTCAATCGTATATTTGTACACTGCTTCTCATTAACTTTGGGTTTAAATAATGGTTTTGTTTGCATTATTTTTTTCAGGCACCAGAACTTTACAATCGTAAAGGAAAATACTTCAATGTGGAGAGAGTTGGCCAGGTAAAGAACTAGGGAGTAAATGGAAAAAGAATAAATGAGAAAATCCTTAGATGGAGAAGCTTCTAAAGCTGTGGCCACTTTCCTTCTCTGTCCCTTTTGCTTTATGTTGCACATTCCAGTAATGGTAAAGGAGAGTATTTTAATTATTTTCCACTATTATTAGGAACAGGAGCGTTTAAAAACATATCTTATAGTTTTACCTTACACAGGATGTATTTTTAGGAAAAGGACGAAACCTCTTTGGAGCCAGCAATAGTTACGTAAAACTGAAACGTGCTTGTTGTCTTTATGCCATTAATCACTGGATTTCAAAATATTTGTGCTCAAACTTGATTTAAAAACAAGTTTATTCTGGAAGTATCACCATATGATCTTAGACAATAGTTGATTTTTCTTATTGTTTCAAGAAAGGGTAGAATATTTAGTTTTAAGAGCAGGGCACGTTAAACTACGAGGAAATGTTTAACAGACTTGTGAGGGGCAATGCTAGAGGTGAATTCTAATGTCTTTTATTCTTAAAATGCAATCTTAAAAATGTCTGTTTCTTTTCTAGTACTTGAAGGATGAAGATGATGAACTTGTATCACCACCTAATACAGAGGGAAACCAGTGGTTTAACTATCTTAAAAATAGTACTCATCTTAAAGGTAACGTACGCTTTATTAAAAAGTAAAAGTGCATCAAAGGTATGCATAGAATATTAGAAAAGTAGAGGAGTAATCTGGTTTTTAATGCTTATGTGTTATTTCTAATAGTGTTAATTATGGGTCTCCATCTGAGTAGAATAAAATAAATGGGCCATGTTGTTTTACAGTTTTTGTGTAGCTGCTTACCCAGTCAATTACCATTTTCTGGGTGTTAGGAGTTTCCTACTGTTTATGTATGAGTCTCAGAAATGTTGGCTTGGAAGGAATCCCAGGAGATGTCTGTTTTAGGAGATCTTAATTCCAGTTCAAGGAAGTAATAATTATGCTTAGGTCATACCTGGGGGAAGTGTCCTAATTTGTTCTCTTTGACTGGAGTCTGAGACTATTTTGTTAATTAGTGGTAAAAAAGAAGTAAGAGACTAGAACAAGCTGAGGTTGAAAATTATTCTTGTTTAATTTTAGAAACCATAGACTAACTTCTACAGCATAAGCTGTCTCATAATAGAATTTGCTATGGCTGCCTTTTTCATGCCTGTTTAATTCAGTGAAAAGGGGGGAGGTGGTAGCATTTTTGTTTGGCAAAGTAGTATTTAGAAAACGTATTTTTAAATACACTTCAAAAATATGTTTCATGCTTTAAATGTGTAAACTACTTGACTGGTCATTTCTGTTACTACCCAAGATTCATGATTGTTTGTAGAGGTAGTTTGTAAGTGGTTTTGCTGGTATTAATTTGGCAAGTATTGAGGTGTTTGTTTTGCTCTCAGATCTGTAAGGTGTATAGGACAAGCTGCTTCTGTCATTGACACTTTTTACCCTTCTTTGGTGTTTTATATTGCTTTGTTGGTTTATGTAATTTTATCATTTTTCCAGCTAACATTAGAAAATAAACAGGTTATGTACTTAAAATAAGTACAAAAGCTTAAAGTCTTCTTACAAAGTATGGAAATTATTTTGCTGAAACAAGATATTTTACAACAAATGTGCTTTTAGGTCTCTGGTAAATGCATTTCTTCTTTTTTTTTTTTTTTTTTTTTTTTTTTTTTTTTGCAATTTTGAATGGGCTGTGAAGAAAAGCTGAAGGGGCAGACCAGCTTCCATTTCTCATTCATTTATCTACTTTCATATTGTAATCCAGTCAGTTACTTGAGTTAGAATTTATAATCAGGCAATGATTTAGGTGGTCACCTAATCCAACCAAAGCAGGGCTAATTCTGAAGCTAGGCTGGGTTGCTCAAGACTTTGTGCAGTCGAGTCCTTTACACCTGCAAGGATCGAGACCCTGCAGCCTCTGTGGGCACCCGGCACCAGTGACTAATCAGTCCTCATGAAAACTTTTTTCCGTGTACGTGGTTGGAAATTCCCTTGCTGGAGCTTATGACTGTTACATCTTCCCCTCTTAGTGGGTGCAGCTTTGAAAATTATGTCTTCTGTAACTCCTCCTCTAGGCAGCTGGAGAGAGCAACAGGTTCCTCCTTGTTAGCCCTCACTCCTCTAGGCTGAGTGAACCCAGCCCCCTCAACTTCTTGTAATGCATGTGCTCTAGCCCTGTGACCATCTTATTGACCCTCCAATGGACTCATTCCAATTTGTCACTATAAGTGTAGTATGTTTTTATAGAGAAACAAGCATTTTTTAAATGAACTTTATCTGTTTACAGAAAGTCCACTTTTGTTTCCCTACTATCCTGAGAAATCACTGCATTTTGTCAAAAGGCAAATGGAAGGGGTCATTGACCAGTGTTTACAAAAGCCAGCAGTAAGTTCAATTTGTATAAATGATAACTTTCTTTTAGGAGTAGCAGTCAACTGAAGGTAGTAGTCCTGCTTAGTAAGGCCTACAACTTCGCATGTAGCCCAGCTTCACCACTGCTGGGATATCTCAAGCCTTTGGCTAGGGAGAGCGTAATGGGGGATTTTTTGTTTTGCGTCTTCTGTTCCCACATTATTGGATCTATTTTTAATGTTAATTAGCTTGGTATGTGTACTGTGTACTAGATAACTGTGTTATTTGGCAATACATTAGTCTATATATTATGAAGAAACATGACACAAGTGTATCAAATGACAGTAGTGTTTGCATTAGGGATGTTTATTCCAGCGTAAATATTGGTGGATTTTTCTTTCGGATGTACTCAGTTGGTTTTGTTTGTCTGGTTGGGAATTTTTGGTCTTAAAAAGGTGTATAATTATGAATAACTGCCTGCATTTTTTGTCCTGTTTTCATTATATTTGTTAGGATGTAATTGGAAAGTCAGTGCATCAAGCAGTCTGCATGTCTCTCTATAAAACTTCCCAAAGGTATTTCTTTACGGTATTTCTAAAGCTTAGTTGCACAAAACTACATTAGCATTTTATAAACTGTTTTGCTTTTTTCCTTTTCAGTGAAGATTCCACACCTCAGTTATCTAAACTACCATTTCTGTAAGTGTGCTGCTATTCCTTGTTCTATGTCATTTACCAATTATTAAAACTTGACCTAAATTTTCATTTCCTCCCTCGCATTACAGGTGGAATGACAAAATATCCAATATACATTATGTTCTCTTCACCATATTAGAAAATTCTATTTCTAAAATATACATTTTGAGGAGACATACTGATACTTCCAGGTAAGACAGAAAGCGGGGAAGAGTGGTTTGCGAGCTTCAGCACATGTGTACAGAGACAATTACAATTTGAATCTTTTTGTAAGAAAAAAATGGAATGAGCAGCATGAATACAATCTTTCTTGGATACTAAAGGAAAATGAGGAGGACATCAGAAAATGGAGCAGGAATTTGTGTTGTATTACACTCAGAAAAATCTAATCACAAGACCTAAGATGGTTTTAGGCTTAGGAAGAAAAATCAGGCTTCCTTAGTTCTGCTCCTCGCAGAATTACTTGCTTGTGCAAACTCATGAGAAATTACAGGGAATCACGCTTTCAATGTTGCTTTGCCTTACTGTAAATATTATTCTTTGATAACCCCTTGCAGCCTGTAATTTAATACTCTAAGGAAAAATGGGAGGTGGCATCAGAGGTGTAACAAATAGCATACATCTCTTTTGGGTTGTAGTTTTGTGTACCTTCAGGAGTTTCTGTGTCCAAGATGCGGTTTGTCACTGCCTAGTTGTGCTGATACAACTGTTTAAGAGGCATTCTGACACTGGGATCACTGAAATGACCTGGGTTTAGAAAACAACAAAAACTCCTCTGTAAAATACTGGTTTTTATAATCTGTGTCCTTTAATCTGAGGAGATAATGAACTGTGATAGGGGTGGGATTTCTTAAAGCAGTTTTACTTCTTAAGAAAGCACATGGTGAAACTATCTTCTGTATTTCCCGTTGACAGCTGATGATGACAAAATTACAGCTGTGTGGTGTAGTTTCTATCCTATTTCTTCCCTCATTGATATGTAAAATTGTCTAAACTCATTTTCTGTAGATCTGAGTAACAACGTAATGGACCTGAGACTAGGACGGTTGAGCCAAGAGTTCAGCAAAGAAGAGCTGTATCCCACAAGCCAGGCGCAGTTTCTCATTTGACTCCATTAGTCATGTTTTGCTGAGGGGCAGAAGAAATCAAAAGGTTCCCATGTACCAGTTACATCATCTTGGGACGTAGCCATGTATTATGCTACATTAGACAGGCTTACACTGTCTCTTACCATGGTTGTCATTAGGGATTTTGGATTCTCTGTGAATGGAAATTAGTCACTGAGATAATGAACACTGTTCTTCTAGGTCTGTCAATAATGGAATTCTTGCAGTAGATTTTGGAAACTTCTTGAACAACAGTATAAATGAGAGCTCAGACTCCAGGTCAGTATATTTGATTTTTCTTCCAGAACTGCAGATTGATAAATTGAAGACCATGTTTTCTAGTGTTTATTTTACTTTAACTTCTCAGGCACTGTAGTTTGGCTTTTATCCTGCAAGTTACTACTTTAGACGCTAGACCAGCTTGTAGTCCCCACATGAGTCAGGCTGTAAGAAATGGCACAGGTGCATGAAGCTGTAGGATTGCAGGAGTCTTATTTTGTGCTTCATCTCAAGGTCAAGTAAATTTTAGTTTTCTTGTTGAAAACTAGAGCTTTAGCACATGTGCAAGAAACAAAGCTCGCTGGAAATATCTCTTGCTTGTATCTGTGATGTTCTTTAAGACGGAGTGAGATTTGTGATGCCTGAATGGAGGCTTCTTAGAAAGCATGGCAGACTAAGCTCATCCTTTTAATGTAGAAAGGCCAGATGTGATTGCTCTCAGTACCTTCAGTTGTGTTTCTAAATTTTCTTTGGACCTTGTTGTTTACTGTTTCTTACCTTTTACCTGAAATGGGAAAAAATAAAGATTGCTACTAAGTTTTGGTTGTTTCATATTTGCTTCAGAATAATTTTTCCTACATGATACAGGAGTGGTTGTGGCTGTCTTTCAGTGTCTTAACTGCATGGCTGACATTTTTTATCATTTACAGTAAAGTTCACTGTTAACTACTAAATACTTTTTAACATGAACGCTGTGCAACTTAAAAATATTTTAGTTCTGTATTCAATGCCATTTCTTGATGCTTTCTAAATTATTTTCCTACAGATGCTACAGTTGTTTAGATGCACACTTCTATGATGATGAAACTGTAACTGTAGTTCTGAAGGAGAGTGTGGAACAAGAGGGGAAGGAGAGAGTCTTGGCTCAGTTGCCTTTATCTTCAGTGTACACAGATGAGGACCAAGACAGAGAATTCATCTGGGATTCTACTAAAAGGTAAGAAAAAACTTTGAGATAGTCTGAAAATGCAGAACTGAAAAGCACATTTAAGCAAATATTCTAACTGTGCACAGTTACTCATGCTTTGCACGTATGTGTGCAAATACTCTAAAGACGAAAAACTCTTTTTGTGCCAGGGAGAGTGGGGTGGGGAGATGAAAGCTTCCTAAACAGTTTGGTTTGTGGTTTTCTTGGAGGTTGGGTTGGGGTTGGTTTTGCATTTTTTGAGACTGAATGCTACCTGTGTACATGGCTCTCAGGAAATGGGAGGACCAGTTGAAAACATCCTGTAGAATCAGAAGTTTTCTTTTGTTTAGAGGATGCTAGCTTTGCTGGTCAAAATACTTGATTTTTGTTTTCAGCATATTTACTCTGCCTTGTAATAGGATACACAGAGATTTCTTCATCTTTCCCCTGGTAGTCATGCCTAAAATTATTGTCAGCTTAGCCTCGAAACATCAGAATTGGTGCTTCTCTCTCTGTTGGTATAGAGAGAGGCGAGGGAAAAAAGGTCCATGTAGTTCAAGTGGTGAATCCAGTATATTAGTTGTTGTGCTTCACTTGCTTTTTCTTTTTTCCTCCCTATGCCTCTCTGGTGGATGGCTGAATATACATTTTTACCTCAGAATAGAGAGCCATACTGAGCTATAAATATTTTTTTTATGCCACAAAGAAATTGTGTATTGAAGAATGAACAGAAGATAAACTAATCCTGGCTAGGGAGTTCCTTTGTACAGTTCCTATGAGTGGGGATGAACTGGGGTGTACGTCTTTGAAAGGTCATGGTGGCCAGACTTCTAAGTGGAGGCATCACCTGCAAGAGTTTGTTCAGAAACTCCTCTTCATGCAGAGGAGAAGTTTGAAGGGAGGCCATCCTCATCCTCCTGCTGCAGCTGTTACTTGTGGGAAGGTCAGGCTTTACAACTCCTCACCTCCTGTAATCTTTTACCTCAGTTGAAACATGCTGTCTCTCCACAGTTGGATTCCCCACTCTAGAATATCCGTAGCACCACTATGATGGTTTCAAATGCTTATGAGCTTGTTGCTTATGATATAACAAAACTTAAACATAAAAAACTGGACTGACCGAGGTTTGTCTTAGTACTGGAATTGTTTCTTATGTACTAGTGTTGTGCTTTTCTTCTTGCTATGTGCAGGCTGGATGAGCAAAGTGGTGAGATATCCACACGTACTGTCATCTTGGAGAATCAGTGGAGAGTGCTGGAGAATATGAAAGCTCAGTATGTTTCTGTAAATGGCATTAGAAAAGTTTCCTGTGTGGTAAGTACAGTATCTATGAACAAGCCTGTAAATTATTAAAGAAAACATGCTATGACTGGTGAGAGTGGTAACCTCTTTCTGCCAATTTAGTGAGATTTCTCAAAACATTTTTTTTTTAACAAATAGATTATTCTCTGATAATCTACAAGCATGTCAGGCTACAGTCATACTTCTTTCATAATGCAACACGGAAAAACATTAACAGAAGTTAAAAGATCTACTTGCTTTACTTTTCAGCCTACAGAGCAATAAAAAAGTTGCTTATTTCCTTGAAACCTCCATTTCAAAGATAAAGGCTGTTTTCAAAGCTATTGGCTGACATTTAAAATGGCATTGGTGCTTTTATTTATTTATCAACGGAAACTTCTCAATGTCTCCGTAGCTAAGTTCAAATCTACGTCATGTGAGGGTGTTTGAGATGGATGTAGAAGATGATGGGGAAGTTGAGGAAGAAGAGGAAGAAGAAACAACTCAGATTGCAGCTGGGGAATCTGATGAACTGAATCAGTCTGCAGATAACCAGGACAGTGCGTGTGGTGCATCTGCTGAAGAACTACCTGATGAATCTGAAGAACCAGAATCAAGTCTGGATCCTTGACATAGGCTTTTATATTGGTAAAAGGACAAGACTGTCGTCTAACTTCAGGCTGCTGAGATGATGTATCGTGTACCTACTCAAGCAGCTGTAGTAGGATGTTGTTTGTCAGAATTCTGTATTGCTTCTCAGCTAAGACTGTCTTGTGTTGTAGAGTACATTTATTTGACCCTTTTTTTTGTCTGGCACATGATTTGGTATGAACTAAGTTTCCTTGAGAGCTTTTTCGTTTGTATTTTTTAATAGGTGAGGAGAAGAAGAAATACCAGCTGATATTTTTGTAGTTAACCTGGTCAGTCCTGAATACTGTTACTAAGATAAAATGAACTTTTATGTGAAGCAACCAACTCAGGATGGAATTCTTTTCTTCTCAGACTTTGTTCTATTAGTGGGTACAGAAGCTTCCTGTAGAGCTGAAATTTAAGAGTGTGTATGGCCAACAACAAGCTTGCAGATCAGCTTAAGATTAGTTAGGCAACAAAATTTAGCAATTCTTACTTAAATGTGTACTTCTAAAAACTCTTTTGCTAACATTTGTCCTCCATAAGACAGTATTTCAGCCTGTGCAGTTCTTTAGTCCTCAGTACAACATTTGTGTGTGTGTTTGTGTGTATGTTTTGTCAAATGTTTGCGTGTCTCAGCCTGCCTGGTTTCTGTGGGATTGTTCCTGAAAGTCTGTCTTCTCCATCTGGTATTTTTGTAATGAAAAGTTAAAACAGAGAGTATATTTTTTTATTCTGATGTGGTATTGTATTTCATGCATAGGCTTCAGCATAATCCTGTTCCTTGGTAATTTATATATTGCTGTAGCAATGGTTTAGTGCTAAGTAGAAGCTAGAAACAGTGTTTAGAAATCTAAGATGTTTTCTTCTTCCCTACTAGCTGTCAGAGTCTTGACAGACTTAAAACTCAGCTCTTTGAATGAACAATGGTGCTAAATGCATTATCTTCCTTCAGAACTGTGAGTGTACCTTGTATTTGTGAAGAGGACCAGGTCTTAAGCATGTGCTCCATTCTGTACTTCAAAGATAAATAAATCTTCTTAAATTGCTATTTGACATTGCAACAATCAAATACTGGACTTATCCTCTGTCTCTTGTTTTGAAATATGCCATTTTTTGGTAACTTTTTAAAAGCGGACTTTTGAAGTTTTTGGACTGTTTGGAGGAGACCGTTGTAAACAAAGCTGTTCAGTTTTGAGAGACACTTCTTATTTTTTCCCTTCCTTACCAACCTCCTTGAAAGCTGCTTGCTGTTCAGCATTCTCATCTGACAGATGCTAATGGTTGAAGGCATAATAAAGCTGTGGGACAGGAGGGGCAGAAATGCCCATTCAAAGTGTTGTGGATTTTCTGTGTAGAGCAGTTACTCTTCATGAGAAATTGCTGCTACAACAGAAGCCACTCGGCTTAAGCCTGGCCTTTTGTTCTTCCAGGAAACTTTTGCTTCTGATCTAACTTTACGAGTTGTCACACTAGAGTGCTTGGAAACAATTGTTTTGCTGTGCTTCTGCTAAGTAGTTTTAGTCCATGGGTATATGGAAATCTGATCTGTCCTGCTCATAATTGTTTCTAAATTTGTGTTAATAGCAGGTGTGTCCTGTGCCACAGGGGCATGCCCTTCAGAAATCTCCCTGAGGTTATTATATGCACTTTTCTAGTCCAGACTTGGATATACTTGAGTCAAGGGGATTTTTTTCTGTCTTGGATAAGTACATGTGTACTTCCTACATTTCACAGTGACATGGTATGAATGTACCAGTTTAGGTCAGTGCTTCTGAACGCATTGCTGATTCCTTCTGCCAGAGTTCTTTTTATTTTGTTACCAGATTTCTGTAATAATAAATGTCAGTAATGTGCTTATGCATCTGTTTTCAAAAGGGTGATAGGAAGTACTTGACATAGAAGTTTTTCAGGATTTTCATGGTGTCTGGATGCAATGATCTCACTTGCCACTTTGATCACTTCTTCATCATCCTTTTTTATGCTAAGTGAAAGCTCATTCAACCTTTTTCTGCTGTGAGTTCTCATTCTTTCTTGATGGTTTTCTAGTCAAAAGAATTTTTATATTGTCAGCAAGTGTGCACACAATCCACTTTTTGTAATCCTAATCCTCAGGTCTCTGGGAATCATTTGCTGCTGCCTCTTTTTTAATATCTACCTGTTTTGTATTTGTCATTTGTGGTATTTCTAGTTTTTTAAAGGTCTTAGGCACCTTTTCTTTTATTTTCTGCCATTCACTTTGTGTAATCCCTTTTCCAGACCTTTTGTCCATGCCTTTTCTGCCTGATCTCCATGACTTGAAAACTTGCCATGAGTTTCTGCTTCAATCTCTCACCAGTTGGTGCTGTTTTGCTTCACAACCTGGGCATGCCATGGTACCGTTGCCTCCCACGTATATGGATTTCATTGCACACTTGCCCCTGCCTTCATAAATGAACACTTCAGCTGCTCAAAAAGACAAGAGTTGGATGGAGAGAAATAGCGAACTAAAGCTTGTTTTAGTTAACTATTTCTTTTTGCAGGCAGAAGGAGGGATGTGTATTTTTATAACAATACCTACAGTTGGCTTTGAAAAACCTACTTAAAAAAAACTTCAAGCCTATATGTAAACCTTGACAGACTAGGAAATCCATCTATGTGAGTACTTAAGTTCTTTAGTAAGTTTCTGTAGCCTGTGTTAATACCTGCAGTCAGAGATGGCTCATGTGTCTTGTTACATGCTACAGTAATATCTGAGAAAATCTCTCTTGGTACCTTAAACTATCTGTTGCTCTTGGAGGTTGTGACTAATCTAATTTCTTGCTTCACGAGCTGGAGTAGGGGAAGAGCTGGCTTAGCTTGTGCAATGGAGCAGTGGTAGTGGTCTAAGAAGGGCAGTTTGGAGAGAGGAAAGAACACTTCGCCATGGATCACTTCATAATAAGCAATAAGGAGAATGCATTGAATGAGGAGAGAGGATGAAAGGAATTATCACAGGGTGAGTTTCAAGGAGTGAGGTGCAAAATGACATAGGGATCTCCATAGAGAATGCTGCTGTGGAGGAATTCTAAGGGAAAAAGATCGCCTCTGGAAGTGGAAGAGAAGAAATGCCACTTGTAGGTGAATAGAATGCATTTAACTATTCCTTTAGGTTAAATAACAGAGCTGCTAGCAAATGAGACCATTGGTGCCAGCAAAGTCCAGAGCTGAGTAAGTTATAGTGGGATATAAATGTAGTGTGGATGTTCCAGTGTTCTTCCCCCAGGGGGTATTATATAGCTACTGCTCCTAGCTGGCAGTTTTACAGCTCTGCTGGCAGCTCTGTGCAAATGGTGTAATCATACTAGCTCCTGTGAATCAGAAGACTTGGTGGTTTTATGCAGTTCTCACACTTAACCTAGAAGATAAACTAAAGAATCCTGTCAGGTTTAGTTCTTAACAGTTCTCACCAGGACTCCTACATCCTAGAGTGAGCCTATTCTTACTAAGAGAAAAAGAAGAGCTACCTAAGGCCTAGTATAGGAAATAAAAGACTCTATTTTCAAAACCATATTCTTACTTTTATACAAAAAGAATTCAGTCCCATGTCAGTAGAGCTGTTGCATGTTGGATCTGGGGTTGGAGTTCTCTCAATAGGTCATTGAATCTGTTCTGCTTTGAACAAACCATTTGTTTGCTTGACTGAAAAATGTTTGATTTTACTGTCTGGAGATTAGGGTATGTGCTAGCCACTTGAGAAGGTGAGGTTCAAGGCCTTCTTCCAAAGTCACCAGAATACAGGATTTGAAAAAAACCCTCTTTTTCTCACCCTAGAGATTCTTTTACAGATTCAGAAGTGCAATCATTTTTCCCTGTACACTTTTTTTTTAGTTATTAAAATAAAGTCTTCAGAGATTTATTTTGCTTCTTGTAATTCTCAAGAAAATGTATATATAAATTCTGTAATGAAGATGAAAACTCGCCCTCAGGTGCACTGAAAATCATCTTCTAAACAGCCACTACAGATAACACCCACAGGGGCAAAGGTAAGGAATTTGTTCATCTGGTCACATATTTATTTTAGACTGAGGTAACCTACGGTTTCTTGAGGATAGCACGAAGACCAGTGCTTTCATATGTTGCAATACTCTGAAGAACAATAAACTTTATCTTTCCATATGTTGAATTAACCATATTCCCTTCGTTGTGGAATCCTGGCAAATAGACAATGCTTTTTGCTTTCTTTTCTAGAAATGCGTGGGATTTGTGATGTCCCCTCTCTTGCAGCTGATCTATACAAGGCTCAATGCTCCAGCTACTTAGCTAATGTTCAGAATATTGAAACACAAAAGGAGGCTGGAAGGCACCAGCGGTTTCCAGATAGTATACTAATTTTGAGGTTGCATGAAAAACAACATACTATTTGCCCTAATTTCTAGCTATTTTATTTTTTTTAAAGAAGTATTACTAAGGCAGGAAGATGAAATAGTGAGAGTCCAGAGTGTTCTGGATTTTTTGTGGTACCTAGAATTAATGTTTTCCTAAATTAGTTTATTTTCTAGAATGTTTTTCAATGTATGGTAATCCCTTGAGATAGATAACATGGAATGCATATGGACTTATTAGAAGACTAATAAATTAATATCAGAAGACAACCTGTTTATAACCTATGGCCAAATTATGGTTAGGTCACTTCTTGCCTTAAAATACAGTGCAGTTCTGCTGTGCACTGAAACAATTTCTCTGCATTTGTTCTGCAGAGAGTTGTAATTCCTGTAGTTCTCTTCCATGGGTGGTGATTACTGAAGTTTTGGAGAATTGTGATAGATGCATTAAGACTGGCATGAATGAGAATGTCTGGGAGTGGAGGTACCACAAGAAACAGCAATAACTATAAGCTATAAGAATGGCATGTGTTGAAGTCACTTCGATTAGCAGGTCATCAAAATCCTAGCATGTGTCTACATGCAGGTGGTCAGGAGGCAAAGGACCTGAGCAAATGAGCAAATACTGATGACTCTTGGAGGTACGACAAGATGGACGGACTGATTATTGACGGTTCCTAAAGGGTACAAAAAGGCCAGCCAAAACAAGCACACAGTTGCCAGCCTAAGAAGAGCCCAAAGTGGTAAGAACTGAATAACTGGTGTTCCTTTTTCTCTGTGTTATCACAAGGAGTCCTAGCCAGACATCCTGGATTCAGGAGTCTTGGCACCTGAATTTTGCACAGACTACTTGGACACACACATCCAGCTGCTTGTGAGTATGTGGATATGAGGGTGTGAGTGAATGAAGTCAGTTTTGTTTTCAAATGAAGTCAGCTTCCCTTCATGTACTGCCTGGCTTTATGGTTTGCTATGTTGCTGCCACGGTGTTGATTGCATGAGAAATAATGGTAAAGAGGATGGATGGATGTGGCCAGGTGGTTTTTAAAGATTGAAAGGATGGACCTAGTCTAAAGAGCATGAGGGGAAAGTGGAGAGCAAGAACTGGTTGCAAAGATTTTCAGCAATATATCTGATGAGATAATTTTGGAAGACTTAAAGTACCAGTCCAGAGTTTAGGGGTATGTTGATTTCTCTGTGGTATCAATCATCTTGATGTTTGAATGCAACTTAAAAGCAAACTCCTCTGAGCCAAATTCTACCTCTGATTATCCCTGTAAAAGGTCACTGGAGGCTCCTGGACAGAAATACAGAATTTTTTGTGAAATTCCTACTATGTTTATGGCAACAGTTAGATCAGGCCTACTTCTTGGTCTGGTTTCTTAGCAGATATTATGACAGAGATTGGACATATTGTGGTCATGCAGGGTCAATGATACCATCACATAATAAATGGATTAAAAGTGTTCCTTGTACTTGGTGTCGATGTCCAGACTACTGTAAAAAAAGAAATAAACCAGCAGAGCTGAGTGCTTCATAGGAATTTAAAAGACACTGATGTTCCTAAAATGGTACCCTACAAGTAACAAGTGACCAAGGCTTTCAGTTTCCCAACTACATGTTTTGCTTCTACTGATGTTCTAAGTTGAAACTCCCTGCTTAGCCAAGAAGTCTCGGGCTTGTTCTTTGCCATCTAATAAAAGCAGCCACAAACCTGGAATCGGAAGTGATGATAGGAATGGGCTTTCACTTTTCAGTCATGTCACATCCAGATGACTTTCTTCCTTAGAAATTTTGAGCATTATTTAAACTGCAGGGAGATCTACAATGTTAGCTGTGCTGTCCTCCCAAATAGGAAGACACGGTTTGTACCTGGGAGATTCACATTCAGGGACTTTTGCTGGTGATCCATAAATACATGGCTAATTACAATGTGTGTTGGTTTTCTCCCCTTTTCCTATCAAATTTTAAAATACTTTTAAAAATAGAGTGTTTTTTGATGTGAAGAATCACTGTAGTTGGCAGAAATATTCACATTTCAATAATGAATGTGATATCCTCTTACAAAGATGCAGTTACTGAAGGCTGAGAGGAAGTAGGATCTGATTTAAATCAAGGCATCTGATGGCTTGCTCAGGAAGAGTGACGCTTTGACACTTGGTTTGAGTTGGTTTTCAGGGAGGTGATAGATTGAAGTGACCAAAGTGTAAGGGATTTTAAACAAATTGCAGCTGGAGGAGAGTGAAGAGACACTCTGTCTCCTCTTTCCTGTCTCCCCAGTATATTTTATCTTTGTAGATTAGCAGTAATTCCTTGACCTGAAGCTTGATCACTCAGTACTGAGTGAAGGAACAACCTTATCTGTCACGGTTGAGTATATTGACATTTTACTGGCACGATCTCAGCTCTAGCCAAAGTCCTGTGCCACCCTGTCTTTAACCCAGTAAAAACTGATCCAGGGTCAGCCTTTGGTTCTAAAGTCCTGGTCAAAGGAGATCTCCCAGCAAGGGGAGAGTGCTTCCCTCCTCTCCTTGCTCCTAGCTTAATACTGAACAGCTACAACAGAAGTGCTTAGATGATGTCAGTGAATATCCTCATCTGATTCACTTCATAACATCAGCGGAAATCTGCAAATCTTTACAGTCAATAAGAGTCAAAGAGGAAAAATGCTTACAATTTGTTGAAATAAAGTGCCTTAACAAAAGCACTGATTATGTATTTTGTAGAACAGAATCCCTCAGGAGCTCAAATTGCAAAAGCTGTGTCTTACTGAAGTGAAGCTGTGCCAAAGTCTCTGTGGCCTGTTGGAATTGTGTTGTCTCAAAGTGAACCAAGGCGGAATTTCAAAGCAAGTGTTTCTCTGCTAGTTATAATTTGGGGAGGGGTCCTGGACAAATGTAGCTGAAACTTAAACCTTCCATTTTCCCACAACATTCTTTTTCTGTGTTACTAGAAACTTTCAGATTTAAGGTTCTGTAACAGACCCAAACTTCCCTTCTAGTGCTTCCTCTAATGCTTGCATTAGACATTATATATGCTTTTTATTCCGTAACGCCCCTCAGACATGCTAACATGCATGTACTCATGTGACAGCAGCATATGTGGCTCAGTTATTGCTGCGTTGAATTTGTAATCTGAGTTGAACTTCACTTCCTGGAGTGGGATTGTCCAATCTATAGTGAGCCACTTTCAGTTAAATGCCAGGAAGGTTAATTCAGCTTGCTGTGGTTGTGTCCCCTTTGTACTATGCAAAGTGTGTACAAGGAGTATTGTATGTAGGAAGAATAGTTCTCAGTACAGTCATCTGGCTGGAAGCAGTATTGCTTGCTCATTAGGTCATTATGTTTCAGGTTGTGCAAGGTGAAACCTATTTAAAATGAACAGCTTGTATCCTTCAGTCTGCATTTCTCGTGTTCATCTGTTGTTCACCATATACAGTGTGGTCCAAGGCTCTGGTTCATGGGTGGGATTTTGCTGTAGCTGCAGCTAAACTGCTGTCCTCTGTCTTGCAGCTCCACAGTTGTGCTAGTGACAGCCTGAACTCACAAAGGAGCTCTTGCATCTTCAGACTATTCCTGAGTGTAATATTTTGATCATGTGAGAAGCTGCAGCTCACTCTTGGTGGATGAAGTAGCCCACTTGCATGCTTTTAACAGAAACCTGTCTTAACTGTTCTTAATTCTCTCTCAGGATGGGATCCTTCCACAACTTGAGACTGGACACATACTTCTGTTTCTGCACACTTTGCACCTGGGGGAGATAGAGTTTGTATTCAAGAGATGATATTTTAAAACAAGCCATTGAGTTGACATCAAAGAAAGATTTAAATCTGGAAACTGTACTTACCTGCCTTCCATGGGGTTTCAAAGAGAACATGGAAATTCAGACTGAATCAGCTTGACTTTTGCAAAATCAGCACTTGATGAGTGTTCTACAACCTCTAGACTCATGCCCTGATTTGAATATTACCAGTTCCAACAATATTCTTTCTTACCTTTGGATGTCATGTGGTTTTGAACATCTTAGGATGCTTGAAGTACAGAATGAGAGCAACTTAACTTTATGGAGCTGTTCTGTGAATGTTGTGTGGGAGGTTTTTTTGGTGAGTGGTTTTTTGTGTGTGTGTTTTGGTGGTTTTTTTTTTAAACTGCAATCACTTTTTGTTGGCTATTATAGCTTCACTTGTGATCTATGTCTATGGATTTATAGCATGTGTGTTTTATCAGGTAATTTCATTACTTCAGTTTCAGACCTAAGATAAGAGGTGAATAAGTTCAAAGCTCTAACAGTCCTTAAATGTGATTTAAGGGGCATTTTATAGCAAACTGCTGTGACTATCTGAGAAATTATCTATGACTGGACTGAGGCAGGAGTTGAACAAGAGACTTCTGGGTGTGACGCAGAACACCACTGTTGTTTTAAGGGGATAGCATTTTTCCCTGAGTCCTCACTAAAGGTTGGATGTATGTTTGCCTTAGTAACTATATTATCTTTCCAAGCTCTTAATTTGTTTGTTTGTCCTCTTGTTTGTTACTATCACTTCTGGGATGGATTTTGTGACTGTTCCTTAGCTGATCTATTGCAAAGTCAGTGTTGCTTGTACTACTTTCTATCCAGTATAAGCGGATCCAGGTGACTTTGCTCACAAAAGCTTCTCTGCTGCCTGCGCTTGAAGAGCAGTAGTAAGCATGCAGGGAAGGTGACCTCTTTGCTCAATTTAGATTGACAAGAGGATACCAGACTTGGCAGTAAAATAAAGCTTCATCATGGTATTATGTCACTAAGGTGTCAGCACTGGGAAGTGATGTCAGTTGAGATTGTTTCCTGAAGCTCCCTCTCCCAAGAGAGCACTTTGTTCTAAATTCAATCTCTTTCCCAAATACAGTTTGAGTTACTAGTGTTGTGTGCCAGCACTTAAGCGACATCTGAAAATACCATCACTCTGTGACATGTTGAGGTTGGGAAGTATTATTATCTGTTTTGCAGGATGAGAAACAACTGTGGCAGGACACAGATTGTGTCATATATTGCCTTCCTTGGTTTTATTCTTCCAGCTGCTGCTTTGATATAGCAGATTTCTACAGTGAAAGTCTGCTTCTCAAGCCAACTCTTAATATGAGGTGGGGATTTGCCCATAGGGAAACAGCGGTGTTGGCAATTCTGTACTAGTTTTTGCAGTCAGGGCATTGGGTTGCTGTTTTCTGGTATAATTTTTGGAGACTGCTTCCACTCTGTCTATCATAACCATATTTAATTCTAATGCAAACTTCATAGTTATTTAAAGTAATGTTCCTATATACCACACGTCATTATTGTTAATGGTTTAGATCATGGCCTGTGATTTTTTGTTTGTTTGAGAAGGAAGACCTTTTGTTCATTTAAAATCTCAGCACTCCTCCAACGTATCTAGAAGCCCCCTGAAAATGTGCGGCTGACAAAAGGTGCTGTAGCTCCATGACAGTTATAGGTCTGTTTCGAGATGTGAGGGAACATATTTAGTCATAGGTAGCTAGCACTGACTTTGGAAAAATATTGACAGTGTTGCAGATGCTGTATAAGCTGCATAGGTGACACACTTGTTTCAACTTTGTTCACTAGTTCTGTAGAAAATAGAGAAAATGTCATAGGGCAAATATAGGTAAACAGCATTTTTGTAATATAATAGGTTCCTTAGTTAACTGTAACTTTCAGTTACAGGTAAAACTCAGGTCTGATTTTTTCCCTGCATACTCTATACTCATGTTCTCCAATTTTAACCCATGTAATAGTAAGGACATGCTTGTGTAACTGTATCCTTGACAAAACTCTTTTAATTCAGTGCTTGATTTTAAACACTTGAAGTTCTATAATAGGTGAGTTTGAAGGAGCTGTCATTAATGTGAGGGAGACTGCATTTGTGTTTTTGAAGGACACTAATTGTGCATTATTTTAAGTATAATTATTTCCAGGAACTTGTTTTCTCAGTTTATGGAAGTGTTTTAAATAAAAGTGTGAAATATTTGATAGTGCTAGTTAGACTAAGCGAGGGGGGGGATTCTTTTTCATTCTAGTAGGCTTTCCAAGTGTTATTTTTAAAGTATTTTTCCAGAGTTGAGAAATTCTCTAAAAATAGTTTTGTTTTGTCAAAGCAGGAATTAATTTGGAAGCATTGAGAAGAATAGATAAGTGAGACCATCCATGAGAAATGAAAGTGAGTACAAAGTCTCTCTTCCTACACAGACATTATCTACATTATGGTGAAAGCGTTTTTGTTCCAAATGATGCGATCCTCCCAGCGTCTTTCATTTCTTATTGCAATACATGATTGTGGGGTTGCTTTTAGACGTTTACTGAAGTAAATATGTAAGGAAGGCACTATTTCTGTTACTCATTGCTGGAAGTTGCTTCATTGTTTGGATGGAATTTACCTAACATTTGCTCAGTGATGTAAACATTTGGACAAATATTCATAGTTTGAAATAACTCAAAATCATTTATCTAATAGAAGAACAACAACTTACCAGAAGTAGTTGATTCTTTCCCATCAGCTTGTAGCAAGGGGTGTTACAGATCCCTGAAACACAGTATTTGATTTGCATGATCTTCATTGAACTCTGACATTACTTGTGTTGCAGGGGCCTTCTGAAGAATAAAATTAGTAAACTAAGTCCTTTTTGTTTGTGTTTCCACACTTTGGGTAATAAGCTGTTTAGTTTCAGGAAGAGCAGTAAATGCATGTTCCTCTCACAGTATGTATTCAAATACCTGTTTTTGAAGTTGTCGTCATTTCATGAAATATAAAACACAGGACATCATGAAGACAAAATATATAGAAAAACTGGTTTTCTAATCAGGAAAATTCCGTTTAACTTGATATTGAGATGGGGAAGGGAAAAGAAAATATGTGTGTTTCAAATGTGTGCCAAATTTTCACTTTTATTGAAAAGCTAAACCCAGCTTTCTCGCTTTGGGAAAAAGGAAAGCAAAACAAGAACTGTTTCAGTACTTCCCTTCAGTTAACAAAATATTTATCTATATGGTCTGTATGTTACCAAACATGCCAGACAAAGGGTCAGCCACAAGGTACAATCCATATCATTTCATGTTTTCTATGTATCCCCATAATCTTTAACAGTGGAGTGTTTTTCAGAACAGGATTTTTCTGGGTGCTCTTGGTGAGGGAACATATTTGGTGGATACTGGCTGAGAGGTTGTTTCTACTAGCATGGGTATGGGTGGGATATAAGAAGGTCCACAGCTGGGAGTGGATAAAGAATCCAAAAGGGTCAGTCATCAGTAATTTGGGCAGACTATGGAGGGTGGGAGGTGAGTGTGGGAGGAAATGGGAGAGACAGGTGGAGACAATATTGGGCAAAGCTGATGACTGAGACCTTGTGCCTTGAAAATGGGAGCCAGCGAAGACTTCTAGAGCAGCCCCAACTTGATAGATGCAGAAGGACATTTTGCATCAGAGCAATTTGGTTCCAGTATGGAGTGTACCCAGACAGCTACTTCTTTTTTCTGGTTTACTGCCACAAATTAAAATAACAATTACAAAATTAAAAAAAAAAAAAAAAGAAAGAAAAGAAACAGACGGAAAAGAAAAAAGTTAAGTAATTTTCTTTAGCAGACTTCTATTAAGTAGGAGGTCCGAACACATTGCTGTTCTTATCAATGTTGATACAATTTTGTCAGCAATTCTGCAGGATTTATTTATCTAATGGAATGTGTCAGCTCTTGCTACAGTGCACTACTTGCTGCATAGGAGTGGTAGGTGTATTAAAGGAGTATAAAGTTGCCCTGCATCTAAAAATAGACGTTTCTGGCAGAAAGCAAATGGAAATCTGCGTCATACATTTTTATTTGAAGGAAATTAACTGTAAATCAGATCTGGACATAAGAAAGGATTTGTCTTAAAATCAACACAGTGTTTCTATTTTAAGGAGTGTATCTGTAAATCGTGTCTGGACATAATGAAAGGTTTATTTTCAGAGTGTTGTAGGCAAATACTGATAATACTAATGCAATGCCAAATATGTAATTCCTCATTTTTAAAATCTAACTGAAGTTTCTTACCTGTGTGGAAAAATGTGAATTAAAATAGAGCATACCTTTTTGGTGTCTCCCAGTACCTGCCCAGTTCTGTTTGTGCGTGCTAATAAGGCTGTCTGTTACTATCTCAGCTCTGGGTAACACAAATGGTTCAACATAGGCAGATGGGGCTGTACTTCAAAAAGTCCTGTGCTGCATCTCTTAATTAAAAAAGAAAATCTACACAGTTCTCCTTGTTTGTAGTATATGCAGTGACTTAACATAGTCTTGCTTTGTTCCAGTCCGGTAAATGCCTAACAGCCAAGTTAAATGCCTAAGTTCCATTAGAAATCTGGACCAGTGTGTATGGATCCACAAACAAGATACGGCATAGTGGTGGAGGTGTTTGGATTCATAAAAATGAGCTACTGGCTGATGAGTGCCTGTGCCCACAACTCTCGTTTGGTAGCACATCAGCTCACTGGCAGCATGTGATAAGGGTATGCTCAAGGGCAGTTTTTGTGAAATGCCTAGTGTGCTGTAAATCCATACCCTACCTTAGCCTACAGCAACTCATTTAGGTAGACATGCCTTCATATCTTTCTATCAAATAGAATTGGTTTTGGTAAAAGAATATCCTGAGCCTTCTTTAAATATAATTCTAATGAGCACAAGGAGAGTATGTGCAGAAGAATGCTCGAGTTTTGTTGGATGATGCAAATCTACATTGGTTCTAGGGGTCCACCAGGACTAACTGGATGTTTCGTGTGTCCGTGAGAGGTTCTGCACACCTGGCAGGTACCTCTGAAAATCTGGGCTTCAGTCAGGAATGTTTTCTGGGGAACAGACTGAAGCATTTGGGCACATGTGCCTATTGTTATGAGCTCATCTGAAATACATGTGGACCTGATGCATGCTCACAACAGGTTGGTGTAGATTTTGGTAAAAGGCATGATTTTTATTTTTGCTGCCTCCAGATAAAAAATTGCTGGCCTTCAACCTGCTTGCTGCAGTGACCATGTACACATTGTAAAGTTGGTCTGTATATGTGGAGTGGCAGTTTATCAAGGATTTCTAGTTACTTGATAGTCCCGTTGGAAAGGGCAGTTACCTAACACCCAGAAAACAGAGAAATGGCCAAACAAAATACCCAGAGGGGAAGAAGAGGGTCTGTGAGGGGAGAAACGCTCAGAGGTTTGGTGGTACTACTTCCTGACTGCTGGATAATTTGCGTGTTTTAGTGCGTAAAACACTACAATTATTTTAAAGGTCTGGGTGTTTGGCACGTTCATTACTTCCTCAAAGCCAAACTTTAACTTTGTACCAGGCGACAGAAACCATGGAAGGCCTTTTTCCTTTATATCATTTCTATTTCAGCTGAAGACCATATTTGTGACTTAGGATTTCTGATTAAACCTGTACTTTCCCATTTCTGACTATTTGTGATGCGATGCTAAAGGAATATTACCATGCCTTCGTGGCTGGTCCTTCAGTAGTTAGACCCAGCTAGGAGTAGATCTGAGATGGTTAAAAGTGTGAGAGCCCAAGTGGAGAAGACAGGCAGAAGCATTTTTCTCTTTGAGTAGATGAAGTTGTTTAAGAAGCAGCCACGAGATCCACCCTGTTGTATGAAACACGAGGGGATAAAAAAGGAGGAATTATGTTGTGAAGTTTGATTTCAGAAACCTTTGGGTTCGCTGTGCTACTGGGGAGACTAGGAGCTGGGTGAACATGTGGCTGGAGCGAATATGGGCCAGCTCTACCCATTACTTTTATTACTTGCATATTTGGACTACAATGAATTGCTTTTTCTTAACCCCTGCTGCTTGTTTAGGCTATGATTGTCCAGTCTGCCTTCAGTGTGTATAGTTAGCACTCTAAGTTCAAAGTGATCTCTTTGTAGTAATTGCTTAAAAGTCAGTTTCTAAAAATATTCCACCTAGTTAAATTGTTTGCAATAATAAGAATAGAGAGCAAACGCAGAAAACTAAAACACAGATTATAGGTGGATTTGTTTTTAAATTAAATGAGTGGAAAATACTTAAAAGTTTCATTGTTCTCTAACTGTAAAAGCTGCTGTGGAATTCCTGTTTGCCTTCATCTTAAGTAAACATGTGTTTCTGGGAACCTTCAAACAATGTTTTTCTTTATATCAGATGCCACTTCAAATGCTAATGTCTTCTGCTCAGTGACCTGCTGGAGGCCTCGTTACACTTTCTCTATTGACGCAATTGTTGTGTTTGGGAATCTTCTGGTACGAAGGTGTGTAGGTCAGCCAGTGTCAGTAATCTTGTCCCATGCTTTGACCATTTGGAGCTCATCCCAAAAGTGCTTTGAGGAAATGTGCTTTGCTTACTAATACCTTCATTTGGCCTATTTAAATCTGTACTGTGTTCATTTGTGCAGTCTGAAACGCTGTCTGTGGCTGTATTATTGGCACTTCAGAAATACGGGTTTAATCCTCCTTCACAGTTTGTCCTGAAATGACTTGTTAGTATGCAAACCTATCACAATCAGTTCTTGTAGTGGCAGTTTTGATACATCTGTATTACAATGACCATCTTCTGAGGTCATTATAATTTACTTCAGTCAAATAGTTGCTGTAACTGGAAGTGGTGTTTGTCCAAACTCACCAGATCGACAGGAAAGAATGATTTTACACCTGTATGGATTCAAATGAAATTGCAGAGTTGCTGTGAATGTTTCATTAGCATCACATTCCCTAAATTTGTGTCTGATTCAGTTGTTTGGTTGCTGTCTTAAGATGCTTTTCAGAAGATACATGAAAGACCTTGAAGAAAAGCAGTGTACTACATGCTAGCACCGATAAACTGGAGCTGGGGGGCTCTGGGAACACAGAGATGAGAACACAGACACTACTCCTTTTTTTCTTTTTTTGCAGAGGGGTTTGCCTTGTAAGCCATGGCATGAGGTCTGCTCTTTTTTTCCAGAGCAATTGCTATGTTTCCATAGTCTGTGTGAGCAGTGCTACCTTGGAGGTAGGCACTGGTCAGGTGCAAAGAAAGAGAGATGAGCCAGTTCTCCTGTTGCAGAAATCCTACTATGCTGTGGCTCTTTCTTTCTCCTCATCTCATTTGCCTTATGTAGCCTGTGTAGCTGGAAGAATAAAGCACCCTTCAGTTTCCTGCCCCAAAAAAGAAAGATTGGAAAAATTATGCTGGACTTATTCTGCCATCCCTTCCTGCCAGGATTAGTGGATAGCATGTACTGAAAGATAGTTTGGCCCAAAGCAAATGGGAAACTGGTAGCTCAATATTTAGCTACTGACAGTTAGACAGCTGACCCATCACTTGGTACCAGAATACCACTGAATTTTAGACTTGATATGTAAATTTATCCAGTACAAATCTCTGACTGCAGTGAAATGTGGTGTTTGGGGTGGATTAATGATTTCCTCTGTTATATTTAATTCAGGAATTTCTACGAGCAGCCTTTCCATGATCAGGAAATACAGACTAGTTGCTGGAACTGTTTCAAGGGGAAGGATTTGGTTGCCCATCATTCTAATAGCTTTGGCTGTGTTAAAATCTCTCTTAATTGCTTTCTAAACTTTTTAGGTTACTGTATTTATTCATTTAGTCATCTTCTATATGCCTATATTTCAAAATAAGGTGATTAAAGAAGCTTTTTCTTCCTTTCCCAATAAACAATAGGGGACCTCAGCCTCCTTGTAAGGCTTGTTTTGAAAACATCTAATAATTATAGGATGAATGAGTGATTTGTATTGCTTATTTATGATGCCTCATCTGGATTTGCCCTTGCCTGTGAAGCTTCGTTTGGACCTAAATTAATTAGATGACTCAAATTAAAGGAAGGCCTTTGATTTGAGAGCAGGAAAGCACGTTTGCATGGAGGCTACACCCTCTTCTTTATCTGACAGCATCCCTGAATGTTAGCAGCACGTAATAATTAGGCGTGTCAAGTTATGAGTTGATTCATCCTCTTTAAGTGGTCCCAGAGGAAGAGGTGGAGGACAACTGTTCTCCAGAGGATGCTGCAGACAGTAAGGTGCCTAATGTTTTTTGAGAGAGTATCCTCAATTCTTGATAATTCCTTAGAATATGTAACTGCTACTATTTAAGTTCTTGAGCTCTGCAGCATCCCTGAGGTGCAGATGCAAAGGAGGCAGACGCTGCTAAGGTAAATGGTAGGAGAGTGAGAAGAAACATAGCATGTGCATGAAAATAATGTAGTTTTCAAGAAGTAGACCAAAATTAATTCTTTTTATCGAGGTAAAGACAAAATCTTCAGCACGCCAGTCAGCACAGCACTTGTGACCCTTCCACCTGTTTTGTGTAGTTTACTGTGCGTGTTTCAGCAGGTGTGTACACTTAGTCCCTCCTGTAACTGATAAAAGTAATCAGTGTCCTTTTGAATATGGAGCCCCAAACACCGCGAGCTTTTTGAATTACTTGTTCTAGGGCTAATTTTCCAGAGTTGCCAAGCACCATAGATCCAGCATCGAATTCATGATTGAAGCTAAGTTCTTTAGCTCTGATTTTTTGGATTGCCGTCCACCTACATGTGATACAAGGGCATCCTGAAAAGAAGTTGCTACTAATTATAAAGCAGACTCAAAATACAAAGTCATGTCCTTGGTTCCCTAGACTCTGTAGTAGCACCCAGAAGTGGCTAACCTTTCTTAGGATGTTTTAGCAACTTTCCGGTACGTGTCAGATGGGACAGCCCAAGGACAGAACTTTGTTCAGATTCCTGTGTCTGGGCCAGTGCTCCCTGGTCTTCTCCTTACACCTGATTTGATTTCAGCAGCTCTGGTACCAGAGGAAGAGTGGGGGCTCCAAGTGTGTAGGAGGAGTGATGATGGCAAGGTCCTACCTACAAGGTATAAGAGCTTTGTTTCTGAATGACAGGACACTGCAAACAGGAGGAGAATGAACAAATGCGAGTAATTTTAAATTTTTTTTTTCTGTTTTTTGGCTCTTCTGTGGAGGAAGCCACTATGCATTATCCCATACTTTGAGGTCTCAGTCTAAAGAAACTTGACTGGAATGAGGGATGTCACAGGAAGGAAACTGAATTAGGAATTTGTACTACTAATTTCTGTTTGTTCTATTTTCTGTTACAAGGAATCTGCTGCTGGAAATACACATCCTAACACAAGTGTTCCCCGTGAAGAAAAATTATTTTTTTAGTGGTTTGTTATGAAAACTTTCACAATATTGCCATAAATTAATGATAAATAAATAAAAGCTTGAAAACTTCATCACTGGAAGAAGATAGTTAAAAAAGGAGGAATTCACAGATGATTTTACTGATGTTTTGAACCTGTAACTGCTGTGAGATAAGCAAATGGTGTAGGATGATGCTATGTATCTAGGATGTCAGAATTTTTGCCATTAAATGGGAATAGCAGATCCTAGAACAGAAGCTAGGTCCAATAATATCTTCTACATGATGTCAGAGTTCAGTCTTCAGATAATTCGGTGTGATGATAAGGTGTAGGCAGTAGTTAACAGTCATAAGGTAGAGATAGGGTGTCATCTAGGGAGTTTCTTCCTGCTCACAAAGCAAAACTAGCAATTTGTTAATCTTATTTTTAAGATGTTAACCCCAAACACAGTAAGGGAACAGTGAAGCTGACAAAATGTTAGTTGTCAGGAAGCTTTATCAATATTAAGGCCACTTGTACTGAGAAGAAAGGTACTAAATGAAATGTACAATTGTAATGCTAATTGTAAAATTCCCCCCTCCTCTAACTTGCTTTAGAAAATTTCAGAACTTGGCCCACATCTGGCTGACACGTTGGTGCTGTAAATCTTGTGTTCCTGGCTTCAGCTAACGACATATGGCTGGGAACTCTCAGGCAAGGGAGGCAAAAGCATCTTGGAAGGTATCCAGGTAAGTTTCAGCTGGGTTATGTTGTACACTTGTGATACGTTTGTTTTCAATCTCCTAGCCTCACTTGAAATCTTCCTAAATCAGCTTTTGTTTGGTTTATCTTTTAAGATCATTGGCACTGTAGCAGACAAGGACTCTCCGGGTCATATCAGCAAACTTTGGAGGCTGCAGATCTGGGAGGAGAAACGACAACAACAAAAGGGATGTATTCAGACACCCCTGTGAGAGGGCCGTGGTCAGGTGAGAGTGGGGAACGCAAAGCCTGAGGCAGTTTTAGATCATAACACAAAGGACAACACTGGGCTAGGCCAAAACTGAAAGCCTCTCCTGCAAGGGACAGACAGGAGAGTGACTCCCCCTTGCTCTGGGGGAAACCTTAAACCACCACCTGAGGGACTTTATGCAAGTAAAGGCATTCTAAATATTGGGGTAAGTAGGGGAGGCACAGGAAAGTCCGTGAGGACAAGGTGGTAGGTACAACTTGCAATTTTACAGGGCTTCCTGAAATAATGAATGCTTTCTTTGAGGAGAGTGTATGTCCTCACCTGGTTTTGGCATGAACATATCAGTGCAGGTTAGGGATTAAATACTTTCTTTCGGTTGCTGTAGGTTTGGTTTAGTATTGCCCTTCCTAAAAGATAGCAATCTGCACGTGCAGCTATCGAGCTGTGTTTCGCAAAGAATACTTGCACATATATATGTAAGCATACGTGTAGCAAAAAGAATTTGATTCACGTCCGAAAAAAAAAAAATCACTGTGTTGTCAATACTGTTCCTATTTGTCTGCCAGATATAAGTTATATATCCCAAGAATAACAGGAGGACTGTGTCCTCAAATTGTCATTGTGTGGTCTTAAACAAGGCTATTTTTTTTCCTATGTGCAAGTGAAATGGTTTCTCCTGCAAGTGAAACAGTTTTATGTAATACCCACTCTCTCAAGCACAAATAAGTTATTGGAATACAGGTCTGCAGTCGGTTGATATATTCAGAGGGGTCAGTCTTTATTGCTAGTGTAGACTGATCTGTGAATAGGTTGTTTCCAAGGTACAGCCGAGTCCTCCTCCCCCTGCTCTTGGCTGTATGTTCTTACCCTGTAGCTAGATGTTGGTAGCTGCTGGTTGCCAGACCAGAAAGACAGTCAACAAATTCAAGCTGTCTGGTTTCAGATGATCTTTTTTAAGCATAACTTCATCTTTGTTGATAAACAGTGATTTAGAAGTGCTTTCCTACTCTGATAACTATATTTAATTCATGGCTGCACTAATGAAATTAATAAACACATCTGATTAATTATACTTTTCTGTAATTCTAATATTTTTCTAAGATTAAAGTAAGGAGAAAAAATGTTCCTTGCAGAAGTCAACTGTGTGGCTTTATCTCTCATGACAAACCAACTCCCAAAACACACTTAATGAGTTAGCTTCCTTAACCAGGCTAGATGAATCATTAGATAACATTGATGGTTCTTGTTTACAGTTTTTTCAAGTTCTCTGTTCTCACTTGCTACAATAAGCATTAGTATAAAAAAAGCATTACATTTAGCTTAAAAATCACCACTTGAACCCAAAGATCAGAAAGGGATGTACAAAAAACCCTCAAGTTTCTTGTAAGAGATCCGTAACTGCTTCTGGGCTAGATGGTGGTTAATAACATGATATGAACTCTTTAATTCCTGCAGGCACTCCCATTCAAAGCAAGTCTGCTGCTGTTCAGAGTAGAAGGTAGTGTTGTAGCCTGGACACAGGGAAAGGCTGAAGAGGGTCCTAAGCACTGGATTGCATCCCAGGGGTTGAAGAAAAGTGTGTACTCGGTGCTACCAACTCAGCTGCTCCTTCATGTCCTCCCTCTCCCCAAGCTGGTCACATCTCTCCCTGTCTCTCCAATTTGAGCCTGACCTGAACCTGTCCCTTGTGCACCCTGGTTGCTTTGCCATCTCCTCTGCTCTCTTTAGGTATCTTCTACGAGTCTCCTTCTCCAGCCAGTCCCAGATGTCCCCCTGAGCTTACTATGGAAATCACTACCCAAGCTCTTTGAGCTTCCTACCTGCAAACCTCTCCCCCTCCCCAGACACCACTCTCCTTTTTGGGGTGTTCTTGTCCTGTCCCCCATCACTGCCCCAATATCTTTTTACCATCTTGCTTGTTTAGTTGGTTCCTATTGCATCTAACTGCCCTCTTTCCTAATCTTTCCCTCCCTCACAAGCATAGTTGTTTTCCCCAGTCTCCTCCATTCAAAGCTTCCCTGTTTCCTGGCTCTGTCTCACACTCTTTACCAGCCTTACCTGTACTCTCCATCAGATCTGTCTCCCTTCTTGCTCATTCTAGACAATTCATTAATTTCTAAACCCTAATCTCCTTATCTAGCCAACCCCAATGACCAGCTATGACTGCAGCTCCTCACTGTTCTTCCATTCTTGCCAGACTCTAATGTGTTTCCTCTCCCAATCTGTTGTTTCTACACACCTTTGTTCAAGTTAAATGGCACTCCCTGCCTCGGTGGTGGGCAGCGTCACCGAGGCCACCACAGGTGTAGGAGACTGGGGTTCCCCTGCCTGTCCTAGCTCCAGGGCTGGTTCTGCCTGCTGTCACTCCTGCCGCTTTGGGCTGGTGTGTGCTTTGCAGTGCTGGAACACAGAGAGCTGTGCTGAGATGGAGCCAGCTCTGATGACTTTGAGTATAAAACGCATTACTTCTTTTCATTGTTGGCATTTTTAAAGGCTTTTGTGGTGTTCTGCTCTCTTTGGGAGTGCTTATGGTTACTGTAAGCATAGCAATACTCTCATCTAGTGCAGATTGTACATATTCTGCCAAGTTTCAAAAACAGGCTACATTGGTTTTGCACACAACAATGAAGGGCTAGCTGCTGTTGTCAGTAGATATTTTGACACCTGTTTCAGAAGGGCCAAGATTTATCTCATGGTCATAGCTTTTTATTCCCATGCTCATAAAACTCAAAGCATAGCACACCGCAGTTACCTCTGTAGGTAACCTCTGGGTGCGCTTCTCAAGGAATTAACTGAAAGCATAAAAAGCCTGTAGCAAGTACTCAGAAGTCAAAACAAAGCCATGTAAGCCTGCACATGTAAAATTTGTGATGCTTCTTGTTATCTGCAGGTCTTTATTATATAACATACAGTTTCTCAAATAATATGCTATCAGATCAGGTTTTTTTCCCCAGGTTTTTTGGAAGTTGGACTCAGTGGTCCTTGTGAGTCTCTTCCAACTCGGGATATTCTATGGAACTGAAGTTAGAATGAACAAATTCAGCTCTGTAGTAGTTCTGGCTTGTTTAACTTTTTTATATTGTATATAAAGTTTTAGGGAAGTCACATACAAAACCAGATATCTGGAAGACTGGAGAAGCCCTCTAACACAAGAGACTATTTTTATTTTGCAAATAAGTCTAACTTTAGAAAAAAAAACCCAAACAAACCAAAAAACATAGACCTTCTCTACCCTTAGCACTTCAGTGGCATGGAAATTGTAGCTATAATTTGTTAGCACTTGAGATTCTAGGAGGAGTTTTTGAAGGTGAAGAGAAAGAAGCCAAGGTCAAAGACCTGTAGGATGCTAATAGAAAGTGGAGGAGAGTGGCAGAGGACAGAGTAAGGTGAACACTTTTTATCAGAACTGTAAGAGAATTAAAAGAAAAAGCAGAAGGCTGGCAGCGAAGCAAACAGGAGGCAGCATCTATGCAGAAGAGTGCACGAACCCGTGTAAAGAAAGGTGAGGATGCAGCAGCTAGGCTGAGGTCATTGCAAACTTTGGCAAGACAGGTTTCATGAAATTAAATATTGCATTGCATCTGAATGTCACCTAGCATGAGATAGGGTGTGGCCCAATACTTTTTAGTTAGTAAATATAGACATAACAGCTACAAGTTTGAGAAATCCTGCTTCTGGAGTAGCCAGCCTTTCACAGACCTGGGCTGGTGTGGGCTGGCAGTATGGGACCCCGTTTACAAACCCCTTGCTGGCTCACCCATCACATGGGTTAGAAGTGGATGGTTGCTCCACGGTGTGTGGTGGGGATATTTTGGTCTCTCCTATTGCAACATCTGGAGGTGCACGGTCCTTGGCAGGCGCTGTGCTGGGGAGCCTGGGTTCCTGCCTCGGGTTCTGCCAGTCGGTGCAGAGCTGCAGCAGCCCTGGGTCTCCAGCCACACCACCCTCCTGCATGGGGGTCCACGAGGGACCTCTCGCACGCTTTGTCTCTTCGGAAGCATCTGTGCATAACCCGGCACTCATTATTACTAAACTCCCCTTTGTTTTTATATCCGTAAATACTTTATATAAAGAACAAAGATAAAAAAGCAAATATAGTAACAAAGAGAGATGCTTGGTTGTTTGTGTATTTACAGAAATCTGATCTCAGGCAGAGTGACTGCACTATCTTCATGGCCACAATATTGATCAGCTGTCGTCGGAAGGAACCTTTTGTAGGTGAGGAATAACGCATCTCTGGTGACATTGTAACTAAGTGGTGAACAGAGCTGAATGTGAATAAGGTTTGTGTGATTCAGCTGCTTGTGCATTGGGAAATGAGTCCGTTGGCCAACAGGCAGCGTAGCTGGTGTCAGTCAGTCCCAGGTGATGCAGTTTCAAATGTAAATACACAGTGGAGATTAATTAACATTTTACCAGCTATGGAAAAAGTGTGTTAGTACATGTACTGATTTTCAGTCGCTGCTGTCGTAGTCTTCAACGTAAATACATGGCCAAGATTGATCAAAATTTTACCTGAATGTGGGAAAGGTCTGGTAGTAGGAATGTGTGAGGTAGATAATGGAGGAGAAACCATAGAACAAAATAAAGACATAGAAAGTATTCTTTAATTTTTGCAGTGGTTTTTCTTCCACATGATAGCATAATTTATATTTCTTATCTGTGAATGTCTATATGCAATTTTAAACGCATTTCAATTTATCTTCTAATTATAAACATGCTAGGAAGAATACAGAAAAAGAAAAATAGCTTTTGCATGGATTTGACTATAGCATTCTGTTCTGAAGTAAAAAATTATCTTGGAAAAATTACTTGCTCTATATTGGCTTTCTCATAATCTGGTCTCTTTAAACCAAGACTAAATATTTTCTGTAAGCTAGATGCTTCAACTTAATCTAAAATTGTGAGTTTGATGCAAAGTCATTTGGTCAAATTCAGAAACTGCGGTTGCACAAATCAGAGGAGATAATAAATAATCATTCCCTCTTCTATCTATACAAAATTTTTCCTTACTTGTTGCTTTTATAGAACTCTACACTTTCTTGAATGTATTTCAATGGTATAGTGCATGTTGTCAGGTACTGAAACAAAATTATCATCACCATTAAGCAACAAGGTATGGCAGCTGCAGTCTCTGGTTTGAGGAGAAAGTAGAGTGGGTAGCAGTCTCCGACCTATTAATAAACTAATGCCAGTGCCATTGCTTCTTTTTCTACCAGGGACAAATCACCTAAATAGGCTTTGCTTGTTCTCCCTCTGTCTTTCTGGAGCAGGTCCAGGTCTAAAAATGGAAAATACATCCATTAGATTCTGACATTTATGTGGAGAAAGCTTTTCTATAGGCCAGGTAATTTAGATAAGCCTACTGTAGTGAGAAAGGTGCTGCTTACTCTGAGTGAGGACATGAAAATGCAGCCCTTTACTTGCCCCTTTTACCTGCAATGTGTGTTACGCAAAGCAGCGCTCACTGGTTTGTACTCTCTCAACTTTCTCAGTTTTCCAAAATAAGAATTATTCTTTAGACATCCTGAGCATGCAGTGCTAAACTGGTCAGCGTTATGGATACCTGCAGTTCTGGGTGTTATGCGGCTTTAAAACTCAGCATTCGTTTGTTGCTGTTCCCTAAGTCATTTCTTGCAATGGCTGTTTTATCCAGAGCCATCTCTCTGGACACTGTTTTCCTTCTGGTTGCAAAGGCGGAAGCTTCAGCTCTTCCCTGAGAAGTCAGTGGGTGGTGAGCCTGCATTGCTGACGGAGAAACACGCCCTTTGATCACTGGCACAGGAATCAAGATAGTTGGGTCCTATTATATGCCAGCTTGTGCCTGCACATGTCTGGTCAAGGCATAGTACTTGCAGACTTTACAGGGGGTGTTATTCATTTGCTTGGACTTACTCTTTCCATAGTGCATAGCCTTCCTAGAACTAGGCTGGGGTGCTCTATTGTCTGCCTGACTTTCCTTTCATTGTAGGAATGTGACTCTGCTTGTTTTGTTAATATTCAGAGAAGCATGCTGTTGGTGCTAAAAATAGTAACGAATGATCATGACTACAAAGCCAAAGAAAATGAAGAGAGAATCTGGGAACCCTGAGTACATAAGTCTTCAGGTTTCACTGGTGTTTGTCTGGTCTTTTTATTTGGTTTTTTTTATTTGTAATCAAATGAAACTTTGACAGATAGTTTTGCAGCTAAGCTGACTTTATCTGAAAGTCTAAGAAGCTTTTCAAACAGAACACTTTTTTAAAAAAAAATTGGATCATAAAGCTGTCTTCTGTGATACTTCGCAGGAATGAAGCAATGTGTCATGGTTTAACCCCAGCTGGCAACCAAGCCCCACACAGCTGATCACTCACTCCCCCCCTGGTGGGATGGGGAGTGAATTGGAAGAATAAAAGTGAGAAAACTCGTAGGTTGAGATAAAGACAGTTTAATAGGTAATGCAAAAACTGGACACACAAGCAAAGCAAAGAATTCATTCACTGCTTCCCATGGGCAGGCAGGTGTTCAGCCAGCACCAGGAAAGCAGGGCTCCATCACACGTAACGGTTACTTGGGAAGACAAACACCATCACTCTGAATATCCCCCCTTCCTTCTTCCCCCAGCTCTACATGCTGGGCATGATGTCCTATGGTGTGGAATATCCTTTTGGTGAGTTGGGGTCAGCTGTCCCAGCTGTGTCCCCTCCCAGCTCCTTGTGCACCCCCAGCCCACTTGCTGGTGGCGTGGGGTGAGAAGCAGAAAAGGCCTTGGCTCTGTGTAAGCCCTGCTCAGCAGTAACGAAAGCACCCGTGGGTCATCCAGGCTGTTTCCAGCACAAATCCAAACTATGGCCCCATACTAGCTACTATGAAGAAAACTAACTCTACCGCAGCCAAAGCCAGCACACATTCTCCACCCCTTGTTCCATACCATTTACATCATGCTCAGGACTCACACTATCCAATACATCCTCATTACTCACTACCACCCCCCTTCCCATCCTTTGATATAATACACAGATAATGCCCTTAGTCTATGGACCACCCCTGTGAAATGTCTGTCAAATACCCACAAAATGTCCACTGAGTTCATTTAGTCCATGACTTTGGGTTCCATCTGTTATGGTGGTCACGCAGGACGGGAGAGGTGGTGTGTTGTGTGTAGTTACTGGGCACCCAAGCCAGTTCAGGTCCAGTCACTGCTGCACTTGCACTGCTTCTTGTAAGGCTTGTCCTCCACTGGTTCAGGTGGTTCCTGCTGTAGTAATTCCTATAACATGCAACTCAGATCCTGGCTTGCAACAATATAAAGGTATTTCCGTCACAATCTCCACCTGGTCCCTTTGGACCAGACCACAGGGTTTAACATTGCAAAGAACTGCTCCCCTTGCCCCTGCTCTGGCTTGGACTTATCCCCAGACTGCAGTCTTTTAGGGGCAAACCTGCTCCAAGTGGAGCCTTATCTAGGAAGCAGAGTCTCTCCAGGGGTGTTAAATGCTGCAGCATAGATTTATCCACAGGCACAGTCTCTTTGAGGTGCATCTGTTCCAGTGTGGCCTTCTCCATTGGCCACAATGCCTTCAGAGATAACCTCCTCCGGCATACCCTTACCCACAGCCACAGTCCCTTCAGAAGTGAACCTGCTTCAGCATGGCCTTACCCATGGCTGTACTCCCTCCAGGAAGTACAGGAATCCCATTCTCTCATGGACTTATCCATGGCACACACTTTGAGGTGTTCCAGCGTGACCTCATGCACAGCCACTGATGCTTTGAGGTGTACCTTCTCCAGCATGGACTTATCCTTGCACCACAATCCCTTCAGAAGCATACCTGCTGTGACAGGCATAACCATGGCCATAAACACTTCAAGGCATACCTGCTCTGGCAGAGGGTTATCCACAGCCACTTCAGGGTGTCCTGCTCCCGCATGGACTCATCCACAGGTCACAGTCCCTTTGACTCGAGTTCACACTGGAGTTCCAGCCTGCCTAGTACAGCAGCACAGAAACAGCAGCGGGGCCCTGGCCATCTGCCAGCCCAGGCACATGGCCATTGCTGTTATCAGAAAGTTCCCAGGCACAGCACAGTAAGGTGATAAGCAGGACAGCAGGCACTGAAAGCAAAAAGCAGCCACTAACAAGAACTAGACTATAATAGACAGTAAGGCAAGCCAGCCCCGTAGCAAGCGCAGGAGCCTGCCAATTAATAGCTAAACAGTAATAACAGCTATAAATTCAATCTAGCACATTCCAATCAAGTCTGTCATTATCTTGAACCTTCTGAGCCCCATGCTGGGCGCCAAAATGACTGTCATGGTTTAACCCCAGTCAGCAACCAAGCCCCATGCAGCTGCTTACTCACTCCCCCCCGGTGAGATGGAGAGGAGAATTGGAAGAGTTAAAATGAGAAAACTCGTAGGTTGAGATAAAAACAGTTTAATAGGTAACGCAAAAGCCACGCACACAAGCAAAGCAAAACAAGGAATTCATTCACTGCTCCCCATGAGCAGGCAGGTGTTCAGCCATCCCCAGGAAAGCAGGGCTCCGTCACGCGTAACAGTTACTTGGGAAGACAAACGCCATTGCTCTGAATACTCCCCCTTCCTTCTTCTTCCCCCAGCTCTACATGCTAAGCATGACGCCATATGGTATGGAATATCCCTTGGGTCAGTTGGGGTCAGCTGTCCCAGCTGTGTCCCCTCCCAGCTCCTTGTGCACCCCCAGCCCACTCGCTGGTGGGGTGGGATGAGGTGAGAAGCAGAAAAGGCCTTGGCTCTGTGTAAGCCCTGCTCAGCAGTAATGGCAGTATCTCTGTATTATCAGCACTGTTTTCAGCACAAATCCAAACTATGGCCCTGTACTAGCTACTGTGAAGAAAATTAACTCTATCCTAGGCAAAACCAACACACAATGTTAAACATTTAAGAGAGGCTTAGCCCACAGAATTTGACATTTTCAGAGGCCAGAAAAAAATCCAGGCTTCTCAGCTTTATGAAGCCCAACCTCAGCTCTAAAGTCTATATTTATCTGCAGTTCCTTGCCCTCTCAGCTGGAGGCATTTGGTCATTTATGTACCACAAAACAGAAGAAAAGTAAAACTGATGTAAAAAAATGTATTCTGGCCCACCTTTTTCATGTTCTCACGTTCTCCGAAATAGGGAAATACATTAACATGGATTCACTTTTCTACTTATTTGCATTTGTATTTCAGCTCCGTCTGCTATGTTGGCTATGAGGCTATCAGCACAGAGGCTAAAATACAAAAGTAAAACTAGTAGCTCTTAGCAAAACCCTCCAAACATGAGTGTTATAAATGATGGAGAAAATGTATTATCTGTATTTGGTGAAAAGCATAAAAAGTGAATAGCAGGGCTATAGGGCCACAGAAAAGGAGAGGGACGGTTCTGGAGAGTTTTTGTGCTGAAGTGCAAGCAGATGCACGGAGCCTACATTTTGGTAGTTAATGCCACCAATGCCTCAGAGGTTAAGCCTCTCATCAGCTAATTATGAGCATCCTCTACGTTGTTCTGGAAACTGCACATCTGCAAGGTGTGACTCTGGAGTCCTGCTGCCCGTGCTGCAGGGGTGTGGAGAGCTGTAGCTCACAGCCTGCAGCCCCATCCATGCCTCTCCTCTAACAAGGCTAGCTTCCATTTATGTTCTTTTTTTAAAAAAGGAATTATTTTTATTATGCTAGATGTATATTATTGTTATTATACTGTTTTATTATATCTTTTTAATTATACTTAGAGGCATGAAGACTGTTGGTGGTCAGCCATAAGAACAGCTATGAGAATAAGAGACGCTGAAGAAGTACCCTGAAAAGTGGGATGTTGTGGTTCGTCATGTGTGCCTGTAACTTGACTGTTTTGGCCAGAAGCTGAGTGTTTGTCACAGTAAAATGAAGCCCTTGGTAATATCAAAACCAGTCTCATTAGATGTCTGTGGAATTTGGGCTTCTAATTCACAGAGGGCAGGTCAGTGCCAGCCACTGGAAGATGGCACAAGAAAGACTTGAAGTGGTGCCAACCCAGGCTCATCTATTCATAACAGTGCCTTTGCGCAGAACTGCGTGCTTGGATCCAAAATCAAGGTAGTTGCATTAGAGAAATGCTGCACCCTATCACGTACAACATGGTAGTTCAGACGCTGCTTAGCACTGATGTAGCGGCACCGCTTAATCCCTGCTCCCTCAGAGGTGTCTGTGCTCCGTTTCAGCAGTTCATGGAAACCGATATAAGCAAGCAAGGAGCCTGAGACACATGCTGCTGTTCAACCAAGGGTGCTCCTTGGCACTTCCTCCATATTCTCATCAAGCAAATTTTCTTGCAGTCCTACTTGCTTTAAATACAAGACTAGTTCTATGGAAGGCAGGGAGTCCATTTGAAAAGCCTAAGCAGGATGAAGCTTTTAGTGAATAAACTTGGATGAAAAAAAGAGGGGTCTGGCATTAATTATTATTGACACAGAAAACCACAGATATATAGCACTTGCCTATTTCCTTCCCACTTTCGTGGATGCAAATGAGTCTTATGTTTGTGCTGAATTCTCTGAGGTTTCCATGAAACATAGGCCAGCACTTGCTCATTCAGAAGCTGTTAATACCCCGTCCCACCCATGTCAATGGAAAGAGTTGTACGGCCTTTTCTGATTTTGGCAGTTGGGTATAGTACAGATTCAGCGTAGTTATGAATGTAGCACAAGTCTAACAGAAACCAATAATCAGAGTTTTGAGTGTGAATAAATAGGCTAAAGACACATATTTGGGGCTGGGTGTCATTTATTGCATGACTATGTGGAGCAACAGATTCTCGTGTCTAGGCCTATATATATTAGTGTTTCTTAATCAGCTCTATGGTGTACAAAGTTGGTAAAAGCATCTATTTAAAGTCTTAATGTTACTTCTAGAATAACTAGAACTGCTTTAGAATACATGTTGAATTTTAACATTAGTTGTAATAAGTATAAAAGAAGTTTGCAACACACACATAGATCCAGAACAACAGTGTGCAAAGCTGATGCAACCTCTATCAGGTACTTTTAGAAATACCAGGAATACACCACAGAAAATTCAAACTACAAACTTGAGCTGATGGGAATGGTGAAGCTGTGCTACTCTTTACATTGAACAGGAGGGTGTTATGCTATTAGTCTGCTACCCTAATTTTTTTTAACCTAAAAAGTTCCACTACTGCAGAGAGATGAAAACAGTGGAGTTAGACAAGCAAGCATACTTTAGGGTGTTTTTATTTTAAACCCAGCCTTCTTCTCATTTGCTTAAAGTCAAGCAATGTTGCTTAAGTTTGGCTTGATTTGGGATCTTAACAGTACAGAGATGTATTCCCCCGACTACTTAAAAGGGAAAGAACAGCTTTTTAACTACTTCTACTGCACCACATGTTTTACAGAGTTAGCCATTTTTTCTGAGAAAGGCATCTCTTCATTAACAGGAAACATCTAATTTATCCTTTCTCTTTTTTTTTTTTGGCCTGCAATCTCCTCATACCTTGCACTGTTTGTCACCAGAGGCGAAACTGAGGTTTATGAAGCACACAGAATCAACAGCTGAGTGACAGGGAATCTTTTCTTTGTCATGCTTTGCATGCCATTAGGTTTGAGGCACTGTTATTTGCTTCCTTCTTGTGACTGGGGCATAAATTAGAGTTCCTGAGTATTTACTATGTTTAAGTACCCCATGAATATTCTTCCCAGAACTATGTAATTCAAAAGTCAGCACCCAATCTTTCTTCACCCCTGTGATATCTGCTGATGTTTGCAAAGCCCTGTGCATCGTCCCAGCTGAACTCTCCAAGACAGGTGAGTGTAGTACAATGCACTAACGTGGCTGCAGTGCAAGGGCACTTGACGAGTGTTGCGGCTGTAGGACGGCAATATCTCCAGACTAGTTACACCGTCCTCTCTGCGGCACTACTTAGATGTTGCAGTTACAGTAGTTTAGTTTTGGAGCTGGTTTGGCAGTAGGTCAACAAACCTAAATGCTGACTCCGTGGGGCATGTAAATATATCTCATACCTCTGCAAAGGTCATTGGTAGGCAGCTAGCTCAGACTGTGGTCCAGCCTACATCATAACTGGAAACATGGTGGGGGTTTTTCCTCCCATTTTCTTCTCCTTTTTGAGAGACCATCCCTTAATATTCTCAGTGCTTTTCTTCTCCTCTGTTCTAGCCTTACCCCACTGCCTTAAGGGTGGGCTTGGTCTGTTTAGTCCTCTTCTCGAAGGCAGCCCCACCCTCCCAAGAAGCCTCTGTGTCTTTAGCTGCTATGTCTAAAGTCATCAAGTCCTTCAACCTAGTCCAGTGGACAGGAAAGTTGCTTATCACCGCCTTCTGGGAGCTCAAGGTACCCAGGTTATTCTGATGTAACCCATCAGTCAGCAGGGGCCACAGTATAGTGATTTAGTTCAGAAAATTAGTTTAGGGAAAGAATTCAAATGAACAAATGTTTGTAGGCTGTCTCTTCAGTTAGCAGAGGAAAAAGCAGTGGAGCTGTGGTAAGTTGCTACACTGAACGCCTTCTGGAAGAGTGGGTCTCTCTCCATTGGTTGTGATTGACTGGAAACTAGCATGAGTAACCTTGTGAGACTATTTCAGTGCCTCTCTTGGTTACTGCTTCTCAGGTTTTTTACATCATTTGTCTAACAGTCATTTTAACACAAATATGGAGCCCTGTGCTTTTCTGCAATTCCCAATTGCTTCTCCTTTCTTTCTGGATGTCAAACGTTATTGCTGTGCCTTTTTATCTGCTGCATCTTCCAAATTACCCCCAAGACTTTCTGCAGTGAAGGTATACATTGTCAGACAAACCCTATGTGATAAAAAACCCCCATAATTCTTTTTGCCTGAGCACATTCAAGGCAAAGCTATACAAAGAACTGGCATAATACAAGTACCTGAAGGCAGACTGGCCCAGTCTGATGGCAGGCTGATGCAGATGGACAGCTTCCAACACCTTTGTGTATTGCCTAGTGCTTTTATAGCTTTCTTTCCATAGGTTGAAAGGGAGGGTCCTCATGTGGAGGTAGATGAAATACACTTGTCAGGAGTTTATAAGGATTTTTTTTTTTTCAGTCTATGACAAAACAGTGGCTATTATGCTAGTATTCAGTTCACCAAGCTTAGCTTCTGAAGAGATCAGTAGCAGCCCAGGCTGCCTACAGTTAACAGAAGGCAGGTGAATCTATTTTAGGTGAAGTAGGTGAATGAAACAGTTTTGGGAGGTGTCCATGTTCTTCCAGTGACTAGAAAGGAACCTCAGTGTTTCTGTTGCTCCAGTGGTCAGACAGCCTTTCCACATGGAAGGGAGAGGGAAAGGATGAGAACAAGGATCCAGCTCAAGAGAACTACAAGAATGAAACATATCACCTCTGTAGTTAGGTCCTCTTGACATAAGGAATGCAAGCTGAAATTACTGAAAGTAGTTACAGATCAGTAGCTATATCCTACAATCAAAATCCTGGTTTTAAAGTAAATATTCAACATGTGTTTCCATGTCAAAACAATAACGTCCTTTATTTCTGTTCTATGGAGTAGACAATTTCCAGTGCTGAAAGGACTGGCTGTAAGCTTGCTCTCTTCCTTCAGCTCAACATTTTTCAAATTTTCAAGAACTGATTTTACTTTGTCTCATTGCTAGCATTTGGATGAACACCAGATTTAGAAGTACCTTCTTATTATTCTTCTTCAGTGGGAATAAGGGTTTTACAGAGAAGCTGCATTTTTCTAAACAGAGGAAGTTAAGATCAGCACTAGAAAGGTTGTGTCCTTTCTTATTGGTCTATATCACTAGAAATGCCAGCATTTAATAATGCCATTAAACTCTACAGATCTCAGGGTTCTTTGATGATACTCATCACATCCGTAAGTACTTTTTACCTCTTCTTGGCAATTGCTTGTTATTCTTACAAACAGTCACTGTTAGATCTAATCAGATTTAAACATCTGAATCATATGAATGTAAAAATAATAGTGTTAAGAAAAGGGAATTTTAATGTAAATTAATGCTCAAAGAATGGTGGAATTATAGTTTGCTTATGTATCTGGAATATATGGCAAGCAACAGCATGACGGAGGTGCTTCCTTGGGAGCATCTCTTAGAAGTCTTGTCCTCAAATTACTCCTATAAGTCAGTAGAAGAGACATGTTTAAGGAAATTATAAAAATTGGAAACTCTGTTTTGTTTTGGTTTGCTTTGTTTTTTTTAAAGCATGTTAAGCTTTGTATTTAACTACATTCTCCACATGGTACTGTAATTATTGTCTATACCCATTATCTTTTTTCCCTCCCCCTTCCCTTCTTTGGACTTCTAACTTTTAAACTTCCATTCATTATGACCTTTTTGTTTTATTTGCTTATAAATGATTTTTTTTAATTTCCTGAGCTTTGCTGTGGCTTGCTATTATTAGGACGCAAAAATTCTTTCACACATGAGGCCTCAATTCTTTTTGCATCCAAGAGTGATACACAACTGATATGGGCAACAATAAAAAGGTTACTGTTTCCTCTATTTTCTGACCATTAGGTGGATATAAGATATACATTTCTAATCTTATCATGTTTCCTTTGCAGTCTTACTCACCAGATAATTGGTACTTGGTGTTAAACATACAAAATTTGATATGCTGGTTGCTATTGAAAATTTTGGTCACTTCTCATTGTATGAAGGGCAGCAGTATTAGCTAAATGAGGTGTATCTTCAGGTCTCCGCTCCAAAGCAGCTCTGCTACTGAGTTGCTCAGGTTATCAACTCCTAATCTTTTCAAGTGAAAATGAGCCCAAGTAGCTCTTGAACCCAGCAATTGCTATTCAAATGACCCCGTCCACAGGTGTGTTTCCGTGGAATAGCTGTGGTTAGAAGCGGATGTACAGTCAAGCCTTACTGGGAGTTACTCATGAACTAAACTTCCTGGGCTTACATCCCACAACAGTAAGCTTTTGAACAACAGTCTAATTCCCAGCCCAAGAAACCTTTCCTTCAGAAGTTTTATCATAATAAAATGTATGAATCACAAAGAGTTTTGACAAATCAGCATTCCCTAAGAAGTGGAAGGTCACAAATACCTCCCTCCAACTCTAACGTCCTTTCCTGACTCCTTGGGGTTTTAGGCAATGCTTCAGAAAGGCAGCTTGAGTGAGCTTGAGCTCCCATTTCTCTTGAAGTGCTCAAATGACAAAACCCTGAATATATGGCCAGTGAGACACTGGAGTATTATGTTGTTCCATCAAGCTGTGATGAGTGGCTTGACATATCTAATTTCAGTTCCTAGTTCCTGATTACCTTTATGTACAGTATTGTTGAATACAAGCCCATGTTTAGTGTGGTGGCTTTCTACACAATTTAAGTAATAAATTATACAGTTTTGAATCAAATGTAACAAACCCAAAGTTGATTGAAAGGAATTAAAAGTGGAGGGTGGTAGAGGGGCTTCCTTCTCCAGGGTCCCTGAGGTCTGCTGTGCTGATTCTCCTACCCAGTGATTTCTGTATTGGGCAAGGGTCAAGCTGTGCCGGCAAGCCTGCCCAAGTTCCCTGGAAAGGTGGGAGGACTTTCCTGTGAGCTTTTCCAGATTCTGGTTTTGTACTCAAGGGCTACCGAGTGGTTTTCTCCTCAGAGACTTCCTCTGTCCTGGCCTTTTCATCTCAGGGTGGGCATAGGAGACCTGCCACTGCAAGTTTAGCAGCCATCCTGAGCTGTCTGTCTGCTTGTGTCTTTGGCTGTGAGCAGTAGCCCTGAACTCAGCAGATACCTTTCAGAGGCACGAGCTCTGTGACTTGGCACCAGATGAAGGCTGCACCAGATGAAGGCTGCGCCAGCTGCTCTGCGTGACACACTAAATAAAATTTCTCTGCTGTCAGGTAGGAAAGTATTTACTGTAATGACTGAAAGCGTCCCCCATTTTGTTTCCCAGGCATTTTTGGCACACTGCTTTGTATGCATGTGGTGAATAAGGGTTTCCAGTGAGTTCCCATGCCGCATGTGCAGTCCTAGGTACAGTGTGCTCTTATATGTTATTATTTGGTGTAACAGCAGCTGAGGTGATGACATGGTCTATAAGGCATTTCTCACCTCCCAGATCTACCTAAAAAAAGAGAAATTCAAAAAGTGATACTACATTCAAAAGCCTAGAACCTCAAAAGGCTCACAAGTGTAAAACAGAACAAATCCTCTGTACAACCCTTATCTGGCTGTGGAAATGATAGGTGTGTGTTTTGTCTTTAAATAGCAAGTAATTTGTCTTTGCTTATACACCCTAACACAGGGAGGACCTACTCCATGATGGGCCTTAGGTAAGTGGGTTTGTTAAATGTTGCTCAAATGGTTTCTTCCTTTGTTTACCACTAAAAGAAATTTGGCTATGTGGGTATCTGTGTCTCCTGTTGATCACCAAGTCAACGGCGCATCTTAGAGGGAAAAAAAGAAAAAGATTACTCTTTTTAGGTTGTGCTAACCCACAAATTTTTTAAATAAAAACATTTATTTTCTAGGCCTGCTGAATTCCTGATATGTGTTCCTGTGAAACTGTGAGTATATTCTCAGAAAGGAAGTAATATCTAAATCTGGAGAAGTATTAGTGTGAGAAGTGTGACACTGGTGAAGAGCTATCCAACAGATGTGTATCAGTCAATCAGTACTGACAAGGTTCAGAGTATCATAGCAAAAAACCCTGAGGACTGCAGTACTAGAAACCAGTCTAAACATATGTAGAATACAAAATGGGTGGATGGCAAGAGTATTAGCAGTCAACTGTTGTTCGCATTATCTGGTGAAATAAGTCTAGGAAGAGTAGCTTATCTAGCCAATTCTGGCTCTCTGTTCTTCTGTAGCACTGAAGGAGTCATCTTCCAACACTAGAAAGTCCACTGTAGCTCTAATGCCACATTTTAGCTTCTTGAATCTCAAGCCAAGGCTGAAATTCCTTTAGTGAGGCTTGTTCCACCTGCCAGAGTTAATACTGTGGCAGAAATGGCCTTAGCATCCAGATTGTCTTAATTCAGAAGAGAAAAAAATGACAAAAAGGTGGAGCTGTATCTTGCAAGTGTTTCTTGCAATCCCTGTAATCCAAACCCCACAAAAAACTATGCATTTTCTTATCTGTGAACAGTTCTTCTGTGTCACTGGGATCGGTAGACTAGACAAAGCATCGACATGTTATGCCTTGGACCTCCAGGTCCGTGAACTTTCTTCCTTTCTGGCCAGTTGTAAACTCTTTGGGGAGGATGAGATCTGCACATTTCACCCTGTGTTAGAGCTGGTGAATGTTTCTGTGTGGCAACAAATTCCAGCACAGCTGGATTTGCTGGTGGCTGAGAGCAAGGACCAGCTCACACATTAACAAGTGTGACAGTGCAGAGACCACCTCAGCCCTCATCCCCCTTCCCTCCCTCTGTGCATGCCTGTCCTTGAAAACCACAACCAAGCTGTCATGGTTTATGGGGCTTGGTGGCACCGCTGTGCCATTCCCCAGCATTTCTTCATCACCAAGCTGTGAATCCCTGGTTTGTTCCCAGAGGATGGTCCACCTTTGCAGGCGCTGGCATGTTATGCCAGAACAGCTGCATGGGGAGAGCAGCCCTGACGTGCTGGGTTGTTCCTGCATCCCACGGAGCAGCAGCTGCCTGCTGCACCTGAAGCGGTGTGAGCCCCATGACTGCTCCTGCCTGCAATGAATTCACCTCTTCTGCCAGCATTGGAGAGCTGCAGGCTGCTGCGGTCAGGCTGCCCTGGGGCCTGGTGCAGTGCGACTACCTGCCTGAGCAGCAGAGGAGAAAGGTGTTTGGTGGGGGGATGCTCTGCAGTGATGGCAGTCTGGGGGGCCCAGCTCAAAGCAGAGTGCCCAGCAAGGGCTGTGGCCAGGGCAGGGTCACAGGCAGTCAGAGGGAACTGCTGCATGGGTAGAGGTGGCCTGATGCTGTTGCCTGACTGAGAGGTGGCACACTTGAAAAACTCAGCAGAAAGTTTTTCAGCTTTCTCAGATTGGCCACCCCAACGTTGCTGTGCTTACTGGTGCAGATAAAACCGCCCTAAATAACTTATTTTAAGAAAGACCTTTCAAGCAAAGGAAGTTCTCAGAAATGGTTATTCAAAATAATCAGGGCACCTCCCTGATCTCCCCATCAAAGAACAATTTTAAGCTCAGGACCACCTGAAATCTGGAAATGTTTGAAACAAGGATTGCAAAATAGAGACATGTTGGTATTTCACGTATGGCATGGTATCTATCCCAGGTAACATTAACTTGTCCTTCGCCAGGAATTGCTCTTAACCATTTGTATTTTTCTTAATCTTACATCTTCAACATGCTGTAACAGATTAATCTCCTATAATGCGAAATGCACTGTACAAACATCAGGTGTTATTATTATACTATTATCAGACATAATTAGCCTTATGCATTTTGTTTACAGAATACACCGAAGGTGCTGTAAACTGTTATATGCCTTCTGAACAGATTGTGCTGGCTTTGCATTAATGCTGTTTATGGTCTGCCCTAACTGTCAAAGTGCAAAACCAGTAGCTGAATCTGCCCACATAGTAAATACTACACGTTTCAGAAAATGGTGGGACTAATACAACCAGAGGTAGTGACTTTCCAGAGGAAATATCAGTAAGTCAGTGAAAGAGACACAATAACGTGCTTCATTACAAAGAAATGGGTTGTAGGAGCTAGTTCATGCTTCTTCATGGTACCCTTCACTCTGATGGTTTGCTGCCTTCATCTCTTTAATATCCCGCTACGCAAGAGTGCTTCATCTTTGCAGGCAAGTGCATGATGTATCACAGACATGAAAGACAAACTGCAACTGGTAACGGCATTTACGTGGACTTCTTCTATGACTAAAAGGGGACAGGGTTGGATTGAGTCTTGTGCACTTGTTTGGTGTGTGCAATCACACTGTAACCTTCACTGGAAACCTTGATAGTTCATTGTGTTCCCATTATCCCATTTTCCAGGGCTCATACTTCCTCACACTACTTATTCGTTCATGAGAAATAGCCATGTGTTTCCCAGGCACCACATCTAGAAACTGATGCTTGATTGCCCCCAGGCCTCGGTGTAGCCGTTGCAGCATGCATTAAGCATCCTTGAAGGAGCAGAGGCAGGTGCGGCGCTGCAGCCTGGGGCGGCAAGCACATGTGGGCACCTCCTTCCTACCCACATCCCCAGCACCGTTTGTCCCTGCAGACTGCGGTTCCCAGAAAGTGCCTTGGACAGGCTCTCATCTTGGGTGCAGTGTGCCCTTAAATGCACCTGGGTTGAAAAAAAGTCTTGATCGTTATTCCTGACCCAAGTTCCAGCGAAAAGAATAACTGCAAGCACAGTTCAGTTAAATCTGACCAAGGGCTTCAGTCTGTAGAAAAGTAAGAAATAATTATTCTGAAATGTCTGTTTTGCATATCTCTGAAAATCACAAGCTCTGTGTTTCATTCGCTTTATTTAGTTAAATTATATTTTTCAAATAAAGCAGCTCTATGGGCTTTTAATAATAACAAAACAAAGTGCTACTGTGGTATATGGCACGTGAAAACCCTTGCTGTGACTAACAGGGGAGAGGGCTGATAAGTCAAATCTTATTTCTTGTACCTAGTGACAGTTTATGAGGCCAAGCCAATAAATAAATAGCAGACCAATCGAAGCATGATGTGGGGATCAAGGACAGCACATAACATATTTGTAAATGGGCTATACAAAATTTATTGAAATTAGCATAAAGTTACAGTTTTACAACTCTGCTTGTCTTGAGTTACACATCAGCTGTAACAGAGACACCTCTTTAAATCTTTAAGTATGCAAAATGACACTGGTTACCTTCAGGTTGAAAAAAAAAAGTCCTTCCAGTACAATTAAGAAGCAATTCTTATCTTCTCGCTGCACTAGTTTATGCTTGTTACTTAAACAAAGAAACAATTTTAAAGTAGTGGAAGCCTTATGTTTGCGATAGTAATTTTTATTGATACTGCAACAATTTTAATGAAAGGGCATTAACCGAGTAACGTGTTCCCACAGAGCGACAGAGAGACTTAGCAAGACTTAAAAGCTACAGCTTAGTTAGGTTATGTTATGCCAGGAAATTTATGATCATCATGAAGCATAATATTTGGGCTTAAGTTTTGAAGAGGCTTTAGATAGGTCAGCCAAAATATATACATCCAGATGTTTATCAGTTGATCTGTTTTAGAGAGGTGAAATTATATTTTCCTATGCAGAGGAATTGTTCATAATCATTTTAATAGTTAACAACGTCCACCTTTTACAGCAAGATGGTCTCTGCTGTAGTATTACCCCTTTGACTTGAGTGATCAGCCAAAGTTTGGATCTGTCTGCTTTAGGAAAAAAAGTTAATGATGGAGGCAGGTGTCCTCAAAATACCCCTCTAGATTTTGAAGAAATGTTCAGATTCCTGGTCCATGAATTCAGCTTATGAACAGGACAGAGAATATTTTGCTGTGATTTGATTTTTAAATCCCTTGGTGACTTTTCCCTGCCTCACTGCTTGAAGCATCTTTCTGCCAGCACTGAGACCAAAGGTTCAGAGATTCATTCGATACCTTTGAGTTCCACCTTGTGTGTCCCCACATGAAAGACTGTTATATATTTGCCTGGTAAAGAGACACAACTGCAGTAAAAACACATCAGTTTCTGTTTTTTAATGGAAACAGGCAGGGAAAACCCTGCATGTTGGCTAGGGTTGAGAGCTGTGAGGAAATGCTTTCTGTCTTGGATTCCAATTTAGGTTTATGTTGTGTCTGTCACAGTCTTCCTTTGGAAGAGCAAATGTTTGTCTCATTACTCCCTTGATCACCCCTTATAAAGCCAAAAATATTTGTGTAAAAGGATGAACTGTAAACAATTAAAAAGCAGCTACTACCAGCATGCCTTGGTCCCTATGATGTCTTACGTACATACATGTAAGTTCTTCTTTTCAAGAAGAACTGATGTGTCTGTGGTAGATTTTAATTTCAATAGTTTACAAGAAGCTGTGTTATTAATGGATGGAGGCGGTCTTCTTAGTCTAGTGAAGTCACTCATTACGTGAATCTTACAACACGGGCACCTGAAATCTGTAGGAAATTCATGGGAATAGAATTATGTTAAAGAAAAAAAAGCATTACATTTCTCCTTGTGGAATATGTTGTGAAGGCTGAGGATGAACATTCAATTTAAACTGCAAGGTGACTGGGGATGGCTCCTGCACCACCTTCAGAGTTGTCTTTCTGAGAATAAAATCCTCCAAAACCATCCACAGTTTTTACAGGTGACAGTAGGATTGGATCAGAACAGTTTATGTGGCGTCACTGGGAGAAGTTCTTGTGACAGAAGGAGAAAATTTTTCTGATGTGTGGCACAGAGAGGTCTTCTAATTGCAAGATCTCACAACTATGCAGCAAAACTAGTTTGCCTAATGCAGTAAGAAAATTACCATAGTGCTCACTCTGGAGAGGGCCGTCCTTGCACCCAACTTGACCTGAGATTCTTTACTGATTATTCTGGCAGAAATATTAGATGATATCATGGGTAATCACTCATGAGCTATATTTTAAGGAAAGTTACTGTATTTGAGATTTATTAAATACCAAATGGTTTAATTTTGCTGTTAATTTTTCATATTTAGTTTAAAGATATATACAGAATTAATGTGTTGGATAATTAGTTGTTTGTAAAGTAAGTTCAAAGTAAAGAGATTTCTTCTCTCACTTTATGGCAACAGATCGCCTTTAGGTAACTCGCCTAGAGCTGTCCAAAAGCTGTTTCAGGGATGAAGACTCAGAAAAGAGAGAAAGAGAGAGTGCCAAGCATTTCATAACACTAAGTAACAAATTATGTCATTGATGAAATAATTTGCAATGTTTAAACTAGAGCTTGAGGCATTTAATGCTTTATTTGTGTCACGGTTTAACCCCCCAGGGCAACCAAGACCCACACAACCCCTCACTCACCCCACCCCCCGACCCTCCCCAGTGAGATGGAGAGTGACTTGGAAGAATAAAAGTGAGAAAACTTGTAGGTTGAGATAAAGACAGTTCAATAGGTAAAGCAAAAGCTGCGCACACAAGCAAAGCAAAACAAGGAATTCATTCACTGCTCCCCATGGGCAGGCAGGTGTTCAGCCATCCCCAGGAAAACAGGGCTCCGTCACGTGTAACGGTTACTTGGGAAGACAAACACCATCACTCTGAATATCCCCCCTTCCTTCTTCCCCCAGCTCTACATGCTGGGCATGATGTCCTATGGTGTGGAATATCCCTTGGGTCAGTTGGGGTCAGCTGTCCCAGCTGTGTCCCCTCCCAGCTCCTTGTGCACCCCCAGCCCACTCGCTGGTGGGGTGGGATGAGATGAGAAGCAGAAAAGGCCTTGGCTCTGTGTAAGCCCTGCTCAGCAGTAATGGCAGTATCTCTGTATTATCAGCACTGTTTTCAGCACAAATCCAAACTATGGCCCCATACTAGCTACTATGAAGAAAATTAACTCTATCCTAGGCAAAACCAGCACAATTTGGAGTGTACAATTCCATACAGAATTAGTGCATATATAGCCTTTGAAAGAGTAGTATGTTTGTGGCAGAGTATTTATTTTGGCAAAAGTCCTCATTTTAAGGCATTCCTAAGTCTGTCTTTTAGGCAGAAGTCATTTAGGTAGAAGAGAAATAAGTGGTGTACACATGGCTGTTGTACCTGACCAGCTTGTCTGTAGGCAGCGCGGGGAGCTCAGCAGGCTGTACAACGCAGGTGCAGAAGAAGTGGACAGGTTGGAAACGTGAGATAAGCCTTCCCTTCAGTGTAACATGCTCAGCTGTCTGGCTGGTAATTATACGTGCTTATCCTGCTATTGGGAACAGCATTTCCAGTGTCAGCCAAGGGTTAACAAATTGTGCATGAAGAAAATAATGGGATTTCTTAAAATAAAATCTTTGAACTGTCTGTGAATAATAAAGGAGTCAACAATGCCTACTTTACAGAAGCACTTTGAGATCTCTAAATTAAGGTTTACATAAAAATGTAAATATTATTATTTATTTAAGGGCTCTCACATTTCCCTTCACTTCTTGCTCTTCCCCATTACTTGTTTGTTGGGAAGATGTTATTTGCATTCATGAATATGTGTCCAGAGTGGGAGGCAATGGGAGGATGTGGAATATAAGATTGGCTGAGAGAGTGAACAGGAGCAAGGAGGAGAGAGGGTGTAGGGTGTGAGGCGAGGTAAGGGCACAGTCTATAAAAAGAGTAAGAAAAGGTTAGTAAGAGGGAAATAATATTGGGTTTCTTTTGTGATTAAAAATTTCTTACCCTAAAGCATCAGCAGATCTTTGGTTTGGGGTTGGGGTTGTCCATTAAGGATATTTCTTAAACCTTTTAGTTAAACATTCAAGACAAGCAATAAAAGTTTAGAGCATCTATGATAAAAAATGGTTTGGAAATGTATCTGGGCTTTAGTTTTCAAAGTAGGTGACACTAAATGCTAAAAATACACATTTTTAGCATTCTGGTTGAAATAAAATTCAGGCTAGTACTGGTGCATTTTTTTTTAACCTGTGCCACGTTTTAGTCTGTGCCTTTTTGCCTGTCGTCGTGCCTCCCCAGGGAGAAGGTAAGAAACGCTTGCTGTCTCGCTGCAGGGCTGGGCAGAACTCCCACTGCTCCGAACCCCGGGTCCCCCTATGCCTGTGCTGCAGGCTCTGCATGAGCAGTCCCTTAGGTTTTGGTAAATGTTGAGAATGGGTACTGACATGTGTTAGTAGCAAAACGCTGACCGAATAGGAAGTTAAAATAAGGTACTCCAGGAAGTATAAAAAAATTATAATGTGTGACTGTAATGGAAAACATAGCTATCACAGAGGATGTGAACAAAACAACTTCACTAACTTGTAGCCCAAGGATGCATTTGTACTGACAAAAACATCTGAGGCATGGATGTAATGACGATACACTCATTCTGTGGTGAAGGGGCTGCTCAATTATTATAAGACGAAGCAGAGTCCCTTTTTCCTTTCAAACACAGCTATCTGCCTAAAATTATTGGCCATATTATTCCTATTGTTGGATGCTGCCTCTTTATGACTTTATTCATTACTCAGCTCTGGAATTATGTTAACCACCATAACTCCATTGATTTTTTTGTGTATCATTTCTGTGAGATGAAATGCACAGTATTGTAATACAGAACCTTGTGATAGGATCCAGGTTCTTTATACATTAAAGTAGGTGTTTTCTTATTGCTGTCAAAGTAGTCTTAGGAGTTCTTCATTACTATTTCGAGCTATAGTAGAAATACTGGGCAAAAAATTGGTCTAAGGATGCATTGCAGCCATACTCACCTAAAACAGAAGAGTACAGAATGGCTAAAAGCAGGCAATTTCCTGGACACTGAAGTTTCAAAGACCAATTTACACTTCTTAATGGAAAAATAAATTAATTAATCAGCTACAGAGTTGTAGCTTTTACATTCTGTTCCAAAATCAAGGCATTCTATACAATGCCAGGGGCAGACTCTGCTACAAATATTGATTCCTAGCAAATACCCAGGTGTATATCTATGTGGAATTTAATATTCACAAAACTTATCTGACTGCATGTTTTCATTAATAAACTGCATTGTTAAAATGTTTACATGCAGGATATGTTTCAGACAACAGAGGAAGCCAGGGCTTAAATTCTTCTAGGTAATTGCACAAAGAAGGAAGGTGTTCTTCAGCTGAGTAAGGGTAAGTCCTTAACTAAATAACTGTTCTGGCTGTAATTCATATTGAAATCAGCACTGGTCTTGCTCTTTAATGATCAGGGCTTTGTGTTTTACATATGTGGAAGAGGGAAGGCTAAATTACACTAATGCAGTTTCCAAATGTAGACAACTAGATTTGTTCAAGGTTTCTGAACAAATTAAAGTAGACAATGTTGTTTCCAAATGATAAAACAATATCAATTCTCTTCAGTAAAGAGCCGTGTAACTGTTTTCTAGAGACCCAACATCTTGAACGCACAGTAAGTGTTTAGCTGTGCATTCTTTGGATTCATGGAACATTGGAATTAAATTAAACTGTAGGAGAGGCAGTTCGTCTCCCGATGTTAGCTGAGAGTCTTGCTCATGCATGATGTCTTTTGGAGCTGTGTCTACTAAAAGAGCTGACCTCATCGTGCGAATATTATTGTTAGTGAATATGTATCTTGGGCTGCTCTGATACCTTTGCAGGATGGATGACCATTTCTTTTACTTCCCTTTAATTATTTTGATTTTAATTGTGACTTAGGTGCACTTGGTTTGATGTACTAGGGCGGGTTTTAAAATGAACGGCTTGACACTTGCATAGCAAGTATTCCTTTCGTGTGGAAGGTCTGTAAGGGAGCTTGTAGCACAGATCTCTGTTACGTAGACATGTTTCTTGCCTGTGTTATAACTTCTTGCAACATATAACAGTGACTGGACAGAGTTCACTTCTCACAGAATTTGCACATGCCAGGAATTTTTTCTCATTCTGTGTTTGAGGCATTTCCTGTGGTTGCACCTCCTGCTAAATGCCAGACTATCGCAGGTACTATTCCAAGTAGCCGCAGAGTAATCCAGCACCTTCGTGATAGGAAATCAGGACCCCTGAATATTTTTTTTGCTTGCTTTGTTTTATTCAATGTTCCCTATCCAAGAACATTTTTTGAAATTAGGTCAGTTGCTTCAAAGCAAACCCTAAAGGGGGAAAAAAGAGCATTGGGTTATCCTTCCTCCTCCTCATCTTTTGAATCTGTGCTGGATGCATGAAAATTGCTGTGGGCTACCACTCTGACTGCCCTGTTGTCCCAGGAAGAATTTCAGCCTCTTCTCCTCTGATCCTGAATGAAGGAAAGGCTTCTGGGACAAATAATACCCACCTTCATCCCTTGTGGCTCACTCCTCAGGGAGACTCTTCCAGACTGACTGTGCAGAAGGTCCACCCTAGGCTTCCAAAGACAGACTGTAGATCACCTGCTTTTGTGTTTTTTTGGGGGAATACAATGTGTCTGATCTAAGATTGTTGTCTTCCTAAAGCATTAACATGGTCAGCACATAGGATTGTGCTTAGCAAATGGAATGAGCAGCATTGGAATAAAAATGCTGTGGAAGACGTCACCACGTGCTGGCTGAGCCCTAGCTGGGTACCTGGAACATGCCCATCTTGTGCCTTCTCACTGTCAGAGCTGGGTTTCACAAACAGTGACTCAGAAGAGAATAAGCCACAGCTCACAAAAACACAAGGATTCCCAGTTAAGAACTTCATCTGATTTCCTACACGTAGGACACCAATTAAAACCTACTATTTTTAGATGCAATGTTTAAGTACACTTCTGTTAAGAAAACTGAACCTGTGAACCACGAAGGTGGACCTTGGGTCCATTTTCCATTACTTCTTTCCACTTGGGACTGGTCTCTGCTTTGCACAGAAGAAAAATTGGTTTCCTTTCCACAGCCATCTTTGTGCAAACTGCAGCTGGGAAGGGTGAGGCAGGGCTGGTGCTTTCAAACTTGGGCTGCAACATCAGCTGTGCCCAGGGTAATGGGGGCAAGGGGGTATACACCAGGAAGAGCCACTGCAGCCAGGGGAGGTGCTTGGCAGTTCCACTGCAGCGATGTGATGCTGTTTACGGGGTTGTGGAGGCTTTTATGATCACTACTTATTAAACATTTCTTATGCCAATGCAGGTGAAGAGTAAGTTGTGACTCACAGCTCCAAAGGCTGGGCGTCTCTGCAGGACTGAAAGGCGCAAAAAGCAAGAGTTTTATTTTTCTAAGTTACTAAGTCACTAAGCTGCTGGGAGATATGACCACATGCACGCAGACAAAGCAGATCTGCTAATTAGGCTGCTCGTTTACAGCTTATTTTCTCGGTACAGGTTGCCCATCGAAACAGAAAACATTCAAAGATAATAAAGCTACGGTGCCTAATGCAGTCCCACCCCACCAGCTCCCCGCTAAGCTCGTCAGTAGAACAGATAGCACTGCTCTGTGTAATCTGTAATGCCATACTGTATTTATTGAATAGCATATCTATTTATCATATAGCCTTCTTTGTGGCTAGCATTCTGAATGCAATTATCAAAGGTGTCCTTGCATCTTTAAATCTCATTTAGAAGGAGAGCCACAGCCAAAATGCTAATGAGCTCGCCTTAACTGTAAACATTGAGCACTGATGAGAATGAAACTCCATCCTCTGTTCTCAAAGAAGTTCTTACATGGTTCCTACTTACACCGTTTTTTATCTGATTCTCCTTCACTTCTGTTCTTAGGCAGATTAATAGGTACCTGAACAGACAAATAACAGTACTACATCTTCTTCACACCCTTTTGACAGACTTTTGAGATTGCAAAATATTTTTGGAAAACCATTATTGGAAAAAAGATTACTGGATGATCAGGTGGATGGCAATTTTTCAGGCTGGAACAAACCGTTCCCCAGCATTCACATGAACACATTAGTAACTCGTACTTAAATGTTGATGAGACATTTTTTAGAATGTGATAAGTGTGAAATAGCCCTTAGTTTTATCAGTCTTGGTTACTGCCCACTCCTGCTAAAAAAAGGTTGATTGTGAGCATTAAGTTGCAGGTAGGCAGTGCCTCTGGACTGTAAAATAGGAATGTTAGTGCGCAGTGATGAAAGCAAACTTTGCTCAACACCTGTCTATATATATTGCAGGTTTCAGTGGCTGCCCAGTTGATCCGTTTGCTCTGTTGTCTGGGAATAAAGAAGTGGTAAGTAAGAACAACTAAGACCAAGTTTTCTTTTCTTCTTCTTTGAACTTGTTTAGCTTGTAAATCCAAAGCTCTGCTTTTGCAGCTCAAGGTATGGAAACGGAGAACTAATGTGGGGAACTGGAGTAGCATGTGAAATGTCATCCACTTGTTAGCATTTTCACCTTGTGTTATTTCAACTGCATTTATATTTTAAGGAAGTGATAAAAAATCATAGTTCTAAAAACAAACTGCTACTTTTTGTCTGCAAATAAGTAGGTTTATTTTTATGGAGTTTGATAAAGAAAAAAAGCATTTTATTAGCAGCTGTCAAAAAAAAACCCAAAATAACTGCCTATAGCAGAAGAAAGTATTATGTTAACTATTATTTAGACAGAAGTGAGGTTTTAAGTCATAGTAATCAGTGATATTGGATACTGGAAAATGTCTGGGATATGATTAATGAAACATTGGAAGGCAATACTGTCAGTTCATGTGTTAGCATAGATAGTGTGTGAAGTCTGTGTGCTGCACTGTGGTCGTGTCAGGCTATTCTTGATGGAAACATTTTCTTATGCTAATTTGGTTTGATACAGGTTGTAAAGGGAATACATTAGTCTAATGTAGTTAGCTCAAGTAATGTGGCAGTAGGCAGAAATCAACTGGTTTCTCAGTAACTTTTATTAGCAGCTCTTCATTTAGATCAGTAAGTCTTTTTAATGTCATTACTTTTTGTCTCTTGATTCCTTGCTATGTGTTTTGTGTTCACGATGGGGTAGATCTGTTGTATTTCCTTGTTGGTACATTTTTTTGTGTTTTTGGTTTTTGTGTGGTTTTTTTCATTATTCTAAATAAGTAATTATTTTATTTAAATACCTAGTAGGCATTTCAAGAAGTTCACTGATGTTTCCTGGCTCTGGCTCTTCAGTGGCAGTGTCTGGTGCTTTGCCTGGTTGTGAATGCAAAAATTAATGTTTGGAATTTGTTTTGTCTCTGCACTTCCTTAGAAATTAGTTCTCTTTGCTAATTTGTTTTATATGTGGTTTTTTTTGGTTTTGCTATGTGTTAGATTCAAGCTTGTAAGCAATAAGTCTAAGGGATCCATAGGAATAAACAGTGAGCACAATGCTAATTTTTTTAGCTTTCACATATTCATTTTGTCCTTAACTACTATGTTAGTTGAAAGTTTACATCCCGGCTAAGCCTGCTAACTTATTCAGGGAAAAAGCCCCAAGGAAGCAGCTGGTGCCAGAGCAAAGGCAAGAGTCGTTCCTAGCAAGGATGAATCATTGCTGGTGTTTAATTAGGTCATTGCCTGTTCTGTTGCACCCGGGGCTTTGTGGCTTCCATGGAACAGGTTCTGGGGCAAAATTATCAGCTGATGTAAAGCTACCAAATTACTTTCTGCTGGCTGAAGATCTTTTCTTTCCCGTCTCTACATAATGTGCTTCTATGTTGGAAAAGATAAATTTTGAGGGGGGGAGGGGGAACCCCAGTATTTCTTCAAGCTGTGTATAAGAAGGGTTGCTGTGTAGCTTGGTATTTACTCCTATGAAGTATGTGTGGTAAATATTCATATTTACTAAGTCATACAGATATCAGATCAGCTGATAGATCCCTTTTTAACATAAAAACCATAGTGCAGTGGTGAATGACAAGAAAGTGATCTGTATTTGTAGAAAAGCTGAGAGAGGAGGAGAGCAAGTGAGAGAGGGGAAAGCCTGATTGAACTCCTAACTCGATTTGGAGCTGCTTAAGCAACCTGTAGGCACATGTACGGTCATGTTAGTGGTTGTTGCAGTTATTACCATTTGGTTTTGAAAATACTGCTATTTTCTCCAGTACTTTTATTTCATCTCGGTTTGACAGGGTCTGTTCCCCTGGAGGTTAGATTTCTTTAAGGCTTACTGCTTCATAGTTCTTATTTCAGGCACAATGTGGCCTTTCAGTGCGCTGTCACGGGTGGAGAGGTACAAACAATACCGTCCAGGCACATGCAAGTGGTAGTTCATATTCTCTGTGTTAAGTCCAGCAAAATAAATAGATTTACAACTGTTTCTGATCTAAAACTGAAAAGCACCGAGAGTCTAGCCCTGCAACCAGGGCTGTTACAGTCCAATGAGTCACTGAGGAACGCAATATAGGGCAACTGCATGACACCTAGTGTTGCTCAAATAATTCCCCTCAGACTTTAACTCTTCGAAAAGCTGCAGTGAGAGAATGAATATGGCTATAAAAACCACGGGACCCCACTTCGGCTTCAACTTTCTCTCTCACATTTTATTTCAGAATTTGAATGCCATCATTTCCATCTATCTGCCTCTTAGGAGCAGGAGGTTTCAGTTTCTTTTGGAGTTAGAAAGGATGTCACACGTAGTTAGCATTTTCCAAAGACGAGGAAAGACTATACTTACACCGAAAGGAGCATACACGATGGTGTGAGAGGATTTGCCGTGATGTCCACCGAAACGGACTGGATTACAGTTTGCGCAGGCATTAGTTTTCAGACCTTTGCAATATGCATAGCATATTTTGACCTGCCACTTTCAGGAGGAAATTAGCTCCCATTTCAGCACAGGTCTGCACAGGTGGATATCCAAAGCACCAATGCTTATCTGGATGCGAGCTCCACGACTGCTTCATGGGTGCAGGTGTCCTGGCCAGCATCCTGCCAACTAAGCCGGGAACCGGGCGCGTGGTGCTGAGACACCCAGTGCTGAGACACCCAGGCTGGCACAGGGATGGGCAGAGCTCATCACTCCGGGCACCTCATCCAACAATTGTGGCTATCCTGCCTTTGGACCTCGACCGGTGTGTCCAGCTGAACGTAGCTCCTTGTTGTGGCATGCATCGTCATCGGCCCATCCTCTGCCTGTTCTCTAACATGTTCCATCGCAGTGTAGTTGTGTCTTCAGTGTTCAAAAGTAAACCACTATTAGGGTTTTCATTGTCATTTATATCTTGCGTCAAATGATGTTCGTCTTTTATACTGCGCTTGACGTCAGCCTTTCCAAAGACGCAGCTAATATGAGCTGCCAGGGAATGATGCAGTTAGCTTTGTCACCCCACTGCCCTGCTACTCTGCAGCACCCAGATTTTCTTCTGAGTATTTTCTCAAGACGTTAAAGTCTATTGGGGCCAAGGAAGAATTCCTTGAAGGGAAAACTGTAGAATGTAGATTACCCTTGTAGGACAGCCATTAATTAACAGTAAGTAACTGTGGCCAGAACTCTAGCAAACAGAGTATCAGGTGGCTGTAAACTATCTTCTCAGCTGTTCCTCTTAACAAGAGTTGGGATCTGGAGAAAGCTGACAGCTTTGGTAGTGCTGCAAGGACCTATATGGTTCTGCTTTCATCGGTCCTTGATACCAATCACACAGAATGGGCTATTCCAGTCATACCTCTGTAAACCCAAATGGACAAGGCAAATACAGTAAGGACCTCCAGTATTCAAGTCTACCTTCCCAAATCAGAGGTTGACTAGGTCCCATATGAATAATTTTATATGCATACCTGTAAAAAAAAACTTTTCCACAGAGGTGGTCAACTCTCATTCCAGGGTATTTAATTACATAAAGCAAAACCAGTAATAGTACATGACGTACCTGTGGGATCCTGAGCACCTCAGGAACATGAGAGATGCTTGTTATGAAAAAATGTCCTTCTGAATTCTTGAACGGGGAGAGTTTATTTAGGAGACATAGAGGCTGTTTGCTGAAGTTTTCAAGCTCCAGTTTCTCCAGTGAATGCATCGGCTCAGTTTCCGTACAGTAATCATGCAGGCTGAATCCTTCATTTCCGTACGAAATGTAACAGGAGAGCTGTAAAAGTACTGATGGCATCTCTAGGGCTGGTGGTGTGCAGCATATTCTCTCTCTGCCTTTGGTAGGTATATGTTGTCAATGCAACTTCACATCTGAATTTCCAACACATTTTCGCAGTTGTATTTCAATTAAGAAGCACTTGTGCTGAGCAGTTATATTTTTTAGAGCTCTTTAAATGCTAAACATGTATAAATGAAACTTGTTTAGCAAGACAGAGGTGTTCCGGCATGGGTGGGGCTTGGAGGTTGCTCTGGCATGGGTGAAAATATGAGAATTTGCTCCAAGCAAATGGAAACCCTGTTGAAACAAGCAAGAGTGATTTTCTTCCATCTGTTCTGAGATCTTCCTTTGTGCATCTTTGGAGCTGGTCTGGATCTTACACCACAGATAAAGAATGTGTAAAAGCATATTTTTTGTTAATGGGATTGTAGAATAATTTTTCCTGCTGATGTGGGAGGGGAGATACTCTTTTCTTTATGGAGTGCCAGAAGACAATACCCTTCTCTGTTGCAGTAAGACATGAGTGATTTTGTCTGTGACATTTCCTTCCCAGCTAAAGGAGGAGGATGTGTTTCTTATTGACATGGGCAGGGACAAAACATTTTCACCATCAGCTACATAAAGGATTATGATTAAATGAATGACTAATTGTACTCCCTTAGAGTGGCTGATAAATGCAGGTGAACCTTGTTTACAGGAGCATGGTACCAGCTCTGACACTGACTTTTGGAGGCTGGGAGCAGGTGCCCTGTTTATGGGGAGCATTGTGGGCAAATTCACTATCCAGGGTTTCAGCCATGCGGGCGACAGACGTGGTGGCCGCAGGGCAGCTTTGCCTGTGGCACTGACTGACTCGTGTGGCAGAGAGGGTGGAAGAGACAGGCCCAAAGGTGAGGCTTTTCTGGGTAGGGTTCACTTCTCTCTTCCTTTCCACTGAGTTTGTGGTTATGCTGGCTGTGGTAACCAACAGCCTTACAGGCCTAGAAAGGTAGAAGTATGATATATGGCCTTGGCTCCCCATGGTCAACTTCCCCCTCTTTCACATCGCTTCCTCGGCCTTCCAATGTTGGTGAAGTAAGTAAGTAAGACCCTTCCAGGTTTTGGTTCAAGGAACAGTTGCCTTCTCCTCTTGTGCCTGGGCTAGGTCTGTCACATGTTCTTGTACCTGTGCTGGTAGGATTTGGCCATGTGATGTCTTGTTTTTTAAGTTATAATTTGTTAATATTACAATTCATGGCAAATATGCTCAAAAGGGGTCAGGGAAGAAGAGGTTCAGGCAGAGAGCCTACGTGAGATGGGCGAGCCTGACCTTGCTGCCACTAAATCAGCTTCACTTGCAGCATCAGCTCTGAGTTACAGGCAAATACAGACCTGCAAATGGCCACTGCTGTCTAATTATGCTCTTGTCCAGTCATTCAGCAAGCATCATTCTGGAGCTCAAAACTCTCAAATCTTCCTCCACCTTGTCCAGGGTCACATTCCCCTCCGTGCTTCCATGGGAATGAATCAGTAAAAGCAACAAGAAGATAGTGTTTAGCATACAGGACCCAAACTAGGCAATGCTTTAGGGAAGAACTTTCTTTGCTAAGGTCTGTATATTGAATTACCAGTTTGGTAAAGGCAGTCAGTTAAATACAGAAGCTCGAAGAAGGTAAAAGAGTCCTCTGACTTTTTGCTGAAAGGTCATAGATGAATTAAAGAAATTCCTAAGGCTTGGAAAGCAGAGGAATCTTTGCTTTCATGACAGTTAAAAGTGAACAAAAATACATGCATGAGATGGGAATATTTATTTAATTACGTAAATTACACAAATAAATAAACTGTGTGATTTAAAAAATGAGAAAACAATTTTGAAAATAAAGGAATAATTCATAAAGATTAATAAAAAAGCTGTGTTCAAGGTCAGATTGCTTTGATTCCATTTCCATCTCTTTTGCTTTTAAACTTAATCATATTTCTCACATACCCTGTTTTAAGTTAAATATTTTGACAGTGCGAGCATTTTAATTAGCACTATTTTGTTAGTCACAGATCATGGCTCCCTGGCCTGAGGTGGAAAAGCCTGAAACCAATAACTATATTGGGGACTCTTCCAAACAAAACCAGAACATGGGCGGGAGAGAAGGAGAAAATCACAAAGGTAATGTGTGCTCACCTGTGAGTTACAAAGATGTATAAGTTTTGGGGCTCCTTGGAGAAGATGGAAAGCAATTAAACCATTTTTTAAATGTGTATTTCATCAGGCAATGTGGCTTCACTTGGAAATAAAGGGGAAATTCAACCTGCATTCTCCACAATAGCCTTGATAGATGAGACAAGGCCGGAAGAAGACGACCCATGGGCTCTGCCGGAACTGCAGGACACTGGGGTCAAGTGGTCAGGTAGCCATTTCTCAGCAAATAAGTTACCTGCATTTATTTTTTCCATCACTTCCGCTCTCTTTGTCTCGGTGGTTTGTCTGAAATGATATTTGCTGTGGAATTTAATTTAAGATTTGAGGAGTTTTCAGATGTAGGCTTTACACTCTGTCTCACATTCCCCAGTGGTGAATGGGAATATTTTATTTAGTCAGTTAAGAAGAATCTGGAAATCATGCTGCTTACGCTCCTTAAAACACAAGGAGCTATATGGAAAGCAACCCCAAACTAATATATTTTTATATCCAGGTTCCTATTGGTCTTTGTTTAATCAGTAGAATGACTGTGTAAAACTGAGGGTCAATTTCAGGCTTCATAAGGCTTTTGTTATATACCAAAAGCTTTTACATGATAAAACTAAGTAAATAAGCTACCTGCTTCTGCAGTTAAAATTTGATTAAGGAGAATATTGGTTCAGGTTTAATCACACACTGGCGTCACAACACCGTCTTTGACTCTGTAGCCTCTGCTTGTGGGCTGGATTGTTTCAGAGAGAACACCAAATACAACAGCAAGTCTTTTATGAATAACGTCTTTGTTTTGCAGAGCTGGATAGAAAAGGAAAAATCATTCGTGTACTCTACGGGATAGGGAAGTTTATTATGCTACTTGGATTACTCTACTTGTTTGTGTGTTCTCTGGATGTACTGAGCTCTGCTTTTCAACTGGTAGGAGGTATGAAAATGTCTAAAATGTCAAGAATAAACTATGAATGAGGCAGTAAATTTCATCTGAGTGGCTAAATTACAAGTATCACTCTTCAAGAACATTCTCCATAGATTTATGTGTTGCGATATAGATTCAGAAGGAAGTAGCTCTGACTGAATACTGACCTTCATTTGTTTGAAAGGGCCTTTGTTTCTCAAATCCCAAGGAGCTGTTTATGTAGGGAATATTGGTCTTAGTAGGTTCCTGTTACTTCAGTGACAGTTTACATGAATACTTCTGTGCATAGATCTGTCCCGTGTGAAAGACATTTCAACAAGGTGAAATATGAAGGTTGTGCTCTAGATCAAAGCATCCAGCACTGAAATGTCCCCCAAATCCTTCAAAGACAAAAACTACTGAAATGTAACTTTTACATTTATTTGTCTCCAAGGGTTGAATCCTGCTGATGGATTCAGACGTGGTTATCAGAGAAATATGTGAGCTTCTGTGGAAGCATTTTGGATTTTTGGCAACACAGAAAGCTACAAGAACAGAATTACACAGGATTATTAAAATGGTTTTCCTTGATGCAGTAACCAAAAATATCAAGGCAGTAATTAGCATTTAAATCTATGCATGTGTGTTTTTTTGTCCTACAGTCTTTCCTCTGATAGCTGTGGTTTTACATGGTTCTCTGCAGAGCTCAGTAGAGTGTGTTCAGTCACTGAGATGAGAGAATATAAAGTATTTTCTGGTAACAGAGAAGCTGAGAGTTCAGGACCTGAATTTGGATCCTTGGGCTTCATCACCTTGTACATTTTTTGGCTGGCAAGCATGGCTATACATATATATCAATTAAATGGTTGAATGATCTTTAATTAAATGCTCTGATAATTCCTATGGACTTTACCTTCCACTTCCCTCACTCTGAGAATATGTTGTTTGTAGGTAAAGCAGCAGGGGACATTTTTCAAGATGATTCAGTGCTGTCTAACCCTGTTGCGGGGTTGGTGATTGGAGTTCTGGTGACTGTTATGGTCCAGAGCTCCAGCACTTCTTCATCCATTGTGGTCAGCATGGTGTCCTCCACATGTAAGTCTGATTACAGCATCTTCCTAGAGATCACTCATAAATCTTGGTCTGGGGTGCAGAAATCCCCCCCTGTATTGAAGCTGTTGAAGCTCTGAGTGTAAAACAACAGACTGCAGGAAAAGATTTTCACAGCTGTTGCCCTGATATAAAATAAGATTTTAAAAAGTAATAATTAATAGTAGTGGTGGTGGTGGTCATGGTAAGTCCATAACTGCAATGAAAATAATTGAAAGCCTTGGCATTGAATGCATTACTTTTGGAAGTATATGCTTAGTTTTCTCATGTTACTGAACTTCATTTGTTTTGTGGCATAATTTCAAAATTCTGCAGTAAGTAGGAAAATGCCTGGGAAAGAGGAGACTTTGTCTTACTCTGGCCTTCTAACTTGTGGTGAAAAGGGATAACCATGGGCTACAGTTTCAGTGGGTATCATGGGACTAAGGGAGTACCATGTTCACAGGGGGCTTGATTAAAGCAAATGTACCTGGATTGGAGCACCTAATCCCAGTGACATCACGGGAAGTCAGGGTTCCAGTGACATTGACAGATGTTAATTTTCATTGGTGCAAAAATCTTGCTGATGATCTGATTTTTTCATTCAGTGCTTCCTTTTCTGCGTTCTAGTGCTGACTGTTCAATCAGCTATTCCTATCATAATGGGAGCAAACATTGGCACCTCAGTTACAAACACAGTTGTGGCACTCATGCAAGCTGGGGACAGGAACGAATTTAGAAGGTATTGTACTTCAACACTAGATCTGAAAAGTTGCTTTTCTTCCTTCTTTGTAGGTTTTCTTCTATATTCCTTATAACTGCTACAGCCATTCAACCTTTCTATTGACTGAAATTTGAATGTCCAGTTAGGAAAGTCACAAGCATGGCCATGGCCATGGCCAGTGTATAATGCTGTCTAGATATATGGCTTCATACACTTGAAGAAAAGCATATTGGGTCCCTTTAAACATTTTGTGCTTTTCTAAGAATCCACCATTTTTAACTGGATCTTGCACAAGGATAATTTTCAACTGCTCCCACTATACCACCTGCCTTTGATTATCTCATAATTATGGGAGGGCTGTACAAGAAGTTAGTATTACAGTATTTTGGTCTACTCTCCTTAAAAGAGACTGCAGGGTTGAAGACTTTTTAAGTCTACAGTAAGAAAGTGCTGGTAACTGTAGAGAAATTAAGTGTTCTGGCTGTCAAATATATACAGTGACAACTTTTAGACTGCCACTTGACATTATTGCTGAGAGAGCTCATGGCTTACTGGAGGTGGGCAGTAAACTTGGGAGGCATATGAGGCTTTGGTACCTTGTCATTGATGGCATACCAGACGTATGAAATACACCTAGCCCAAGCGTATTTCTCGAAGTTTTACTGTCCTGAATCTTTGGTTGTGCTATTCTCTGTCACTTAAATTCCAATGCCAAAGCAGCCTGTTAGTGTCTGGTCAGGAAAAGAATTTAAATAATAATGAGAAAAGTTTATTTTTAACATTCATTAACAACTTTAACAATCACTTTGGACTGTAAACTGAAGGTGGTAGGACTGTCAGTTTTGTTGGCCTGCTTTGAATGTTCTCCCTGATTATTTGTTGGCCTACTTTGAATGTTCCCAGTCAACCATTGGAATAATCTCCCCAGGGAAGTGGGTGACTCGGCCACATTGGACACCTTCAAGAGTCGTCTGGACAGGGTGCTGGGCCATCTTGTCTAGCCTGTGCTCTTCCTAGAAAGGTTGGACTACATGATCCCTGAGGTCCCTTCCAACCTGGGATTCTGTGATTATGCGTGATTTCCCTCAAGCAGTTTGTCGGTGGGAACCTAAATTACAGGATTAGCATTTCAAGAACTTTTTCCTCCACATTTTCTTCCTTTACAATGATTAATTTAAGGAGCTATATTTTAAAACAAATACAGGCAGATTGTAGAGAATTAAGAGTGCCACAAGCAGCTATTAGCAAGGTGGGAAAGAGTGCCTCTGAGGCAAGAGCTGTGGTTCCTCAGGCTGTGGAGGAGAACCTGGAAGGGAGCTGTACACTAATGATTTGCAAGAACATGTGAAAGGGCTGCAAAGAGCCATCTTCCCCCAAGAGTCAGGGAGAACAGGTTCCAGAGGCAGCACCTGGCTGAGGATTAAAAATGTACTAAAAATGGGTGAGAGGCAAAACAAATGTAGGCTGTACAGCCACTTCTTTCTTCAGACAAGCACTCTTGGCAGCCCTGTGTTAAGGATCACTTTTGCCTTTTCTAGTTTGTCTTGTCTCACTTGGCTGGCTCTTTCACTCAGTCCGTGGCATGGAGGCAATTTAGCACTCTACAGCAAAGCAGCCATCTCCTGTGACCCCAGAAACGAAATGTTTCCCATCCTGAAATGGGCTTCATCCCCACCTCTATGACTTCATTTTTAATTGATGTTGTGCACATGTTGTTTAATTAAAACTAGCTCTGTTTTTTGATTTCTTCTTGCAGGGCCTTTGCTGGGGCAACAATACATGATTTCTTTAACTGGCTCGCTGTGTTTGTGCTGTTGCCCATTGAAGTTATTTCTGGCTATCTTTACCATCTCACCAATGCTATAGTTGAGTCCTTTCATCTTGAAAGTGGTGAGGATGCCCCTGAGCTACTAAAAGTTATCACAGACCCCTTTACAAAGCTCATCATTGAGGTAAGCTCTTTCTTTCTTCAAGGAAGCTGCTCAGTCACAGCTAATCAAAATGCTTTGAAGGGGGTGGGGGCAGGGTTGCTCCCACTCACTTCCTTCTGTCCTTGGGGTAAAGCTCATTAGCAGATGGATTCTTCTTTTTGTTGACATTTCATAAAGCACCAGGTCTATATTTCCTGTTTCTATTTCCCCCACATTTCACCTTAATGATGATAGATCTAGCTAGGAGGACTGGCAAGGCAGGTGAGGACAAATACAGACACGTGGGATGGATGGGACGGTAGCCTGTTGCCTAGACATTGACAGATAGTACTAGCTGAGACAACCTAGCCCATCCAGCAGATCTGCGTAGGAGCTCAAGAGATGACACTGGAATTATGGGAAACTGGCACATACATAGAGGGGCAGCTGGATGCCAGAGGGGATGTGTCCTAAAACGATAGTAAATGCATTTAGGCAGTTGTGTCGGTGTAGTTGTCTAAACTACACCGTTTAAAAAGGGTGAGATGAGGTGGTGGATGATTTGGGGAGAATGAGACATGGTGTTTGTGCTAGTAGAGTTGTACATTTTTCTGCAAGTAAGCCCCTCCTACCTGTTGGGCAGCAGCTCCAGCATTAGAGGTCATGCAGACTTTACTGGGCTGAGCTTCCCAAGGGCGTTTTCTGAGTACAGCTGAACAGAATTGTGTGATGTAAGTAGAATAATGATTTTATTTTCTTCTTTTTTTTTTTTTTTAAAGCTTGATAAATCAGTAATAAATGCAATTGCTACAAATGATGTATCAGCAAAAAACAAAAGCCTGGTAAAGGTTTGGTGTTTAACGGAAACCAATACGGTGAGTATCATGCTAAGTTCTTTGTCAGGCTCCTTGGGAAGTATATTACTGATCTGTAGCTGACACTCCTTACCATAGGACTGTGAAATTGGATTTTTAAATGAGTATTTTTTTTGCAGCAGAAAAAGAATGAAAACAATTTAATGTAGTTTTTACTCCACTTAAATAAAGGATATCATACCAGTGGTGAGCTTGACCTTGTTGCTTTTGGTACCACGCAGGCCCTTGCTTATCAGAACCAGTGGTTTGGATCCAAGCCTTTTACTCCTTTCACATCCGAATGCCTTTAAATTCTGGTACTCCTACGAATGCCCTGACATGGAAAAAATCTGCAATATAGGCCAAAGAAAATGTCTTTTTGCCCACCATTTATCTACTCATCTAACCAGCTTTAGTCTTACGTGTGTTAGGGTGATCCGGTAGTAGCTGATTATTTGCAGCTTTCATGGAAAAATGCCCTCAGAGAAAGCCTCTATGGGGATATATATCATTGTTTTTCACCCAAGCAACACTGCAGCTTGAAGGAATCTGTTGCCCAGATCGACACCAATGAGTGTTTTGGTGAACTGTGGAGCTAAGTGTTTGGCTTGTGTTGTTCAGCTAACTAACAATTAGAGCATTAAATATCCCTTGGATCTCTAATTAGACTATTCTACCTGTTGGTATACATAGAAAAGTAATTCCTGAAGTCCTGAGGCAGAAGATGCTTATGGATACACAGCGGAGGTTAAAATTAAGAGCTTGGGTTTTCAGAGGAGCTCAGCTCCTATTGAATGACGGTCTGGATGGTCAGTGAAATGCTAGCTAGGGAGATAGTGCCAGGAGCAGAGCTGTGCTAATGTGAAACTCTGCTCAGGTTACACTGCTGAGGAGTTGGGTATTTCATCTCAGGGGAGGCATGATGCTTGGGCAGCTGTTCTGCTTTCAGTCCCCCAGCCTGCACTTGGCCACCCCTTCGTTGCCCTGCCCCAGCAGGCACAGCCTAACATTCAGAGAGGTCTGAGCCCCTGAGTCCTACAGTCCCCACCCCCCACCACCCCCATTAGAAGACAAGCAAGTACAGGGAAAGTGTAGGCTGTTACATTTCCATTTCCACTTTTTTTTCTGTGTTTATCTATATTTTGGCTGTGTAACTACTGCCCAAGCATACAGTCAAATTACAAAAACACATGAAACCCCATCAAGCTTGACATGAACTTGGTGGGGGCAATAGGAAGATCATTTAAATTATTTACATTCCTAATGGGTTAAACTAATTTCTGGCAAAAATGATCAAACAGACTTATGGCAGGGATAAATACATGCAGACCCCATATGTTTAAAGAAAAACATAGGATAAACATTTTGATATAATGCAGCTGCTTTGAAACTCAGATGTCTGAAAAAATTTCAGGAAAGAGAGAAACAACATTGTGTTGTGTTTGTAAAGGCTGATGTGTTGTGGCGGGCTGGAGACCAGGCGCTCCCTGAAGACATGGGGGCACAGGACCCACCCCCAGCTTTGCCCATCTGCATCAGCTGGAGGGGGAATGTGAATGCGGGTGTTTGCAGGCAGTGCCCAGAGAGCAAATATGATTTCTCTTTCTCCGTTTCTGCAAAAGAGAATAACTCAAACACATATTAAGTATACCTCCTGTTCAACAGTGTGGTTCAGAGTCCATTTGGCTGTTAGCTGCTTTTGTACAGTTCAGCCAGCAAACTTTGCCGTAATCTGCATAACGACTTATGGACCTAGCATCAGAATGCAATATGCCTGGGCAAGGAGTTCTTGTAAAGAAGGTTTTATTGTGGTATGAATAGAAATTCAGGTTCTGCTCAGTAATACTAATGCTAATCATAGTGTTAGTAATTAGCTCTTAGATAGCATTTGAACCTTAAAAAGAAAAGTAGTAGCAGCACTTCTGTCTTGACAGGAAAAGTGAGGCTCAGGAGGGCAGTGAGAGCAGCTTGTGCAGCAACAGGCGCTGCACTACAATTGTAGGTTTGGAATCACAGTCCTGTACAGTACTCAGATGATTAATTGCAGATAAGATGATGGTAAAGAGGTCTTTCTTTGACCCAAGGAAACCGTGGCACTGGCTGAAAAAGGAATGTCACTGTCCCCCAGCTGCAGCTGGACATGAATGTCATTCCACAGACCCTGACATCAGTAGTTAAGGTTCTTAGCTACTGTTCTAAGGTTCTTAGCTAACGTTCTTAGCTACTGATGACTTGGTGCTATGTTTATTACAATGAATAAGATTTGGGGTATATTTTAATCTTTAAATGCTGTATCAATTGACTTGGGTAACAGCACAACCACTTATTTTAAGACTGCAAAAAATTTTGTCTTGTCATGAATGCGGTACCAGGTTACACTCCAGTTTACACATATGCCTTTAATTGGTGAATGCTTGGTTGCAGTAAAAACCTAGAACTTTGCATGAGCTCTTAATGAAGGGTTGTAGGTGACTGAACTATCTGCTTTGTCTGGCAATCTTTAGACACTGCAGAATGTCACAATTCCACCTTCAGAAAATTGCACATCTCTTGACCTTTGCTGGACTGAAGGAAATGTGACATGGACCACCAAGAATGTAACCGAAACAGAATATATCAGTAAATGTAAGTAGTAGAACTATTTCTCCTTTGGTAATATTTTTACAAATGTATATGGCTTTCTAATGGTGTTAACAGACCACTTCAGAGGTATACTGAGAGGCACTTGCCTGTATATGGACATAAGGTACTACTGCAGGTGCAGTCAGAGCAGCCCGTGCTCTGTTGTAGCTACACAGGTGGAGTTACCAGCATCATCATGGTACCTGGCTGCAGATGGATCTCTTTCCACATGCCCTGGTTTCGGTAATCGAGGTCTTCAGTATCGTGTCACCCTTGCTGTTCAGGTGACTTGGAGCTACAGTTACGTTTGCTGTAATGGTTGCTTGGATATCTCCATCCCTATGCATGCCCTTCAGGACTTTGAGGAACCCTTCTCAGGCATGCAGCCACCTCCGGGAAGAATCGACCCACCATCCAGCTCGGAGCATACCAAAATTTCCTCATGCCCCTTGTATTCCCCTCTCTCACATGTGGTGGCCCAGCTCCTGCCTGCCCCACAAGCGTGCCCACTGCGTATTTTATAAGCATGTCCATACAAGAGCCCCTCTTGCCGTTCTCAGACATGGCTTTTGTGGAGCAAGGGAGGTGGTGTTTTCACTCTTTGCATCACCCCCTCAAGCTGTGTGTGCTTTCGTAGGGGCATGTATGAAAACCAGAGCTGGGCTTGGGATCAGAGCAAAAATATAGCTAGGCTGATTCATTTTCCTTTTCTCTTTCAGGCCAGCATCTCTTTGCAAACACAGACCTGCCTGATCTTGCCATCGGTCTCATCCTCCTGGCTTTGTCCCTGCTTGTTCTGTGCTCTTGTTTGGTGATGATCGTTAAGCTGTTAAACTCTGTGCTTAAAGGACAAGTGGCAAGTGTTATCAAGAAGATAATCAACACCGGTAATTATCTGCTTTTCCTGAAGATTGTTTTCAGGAATGACAAGGACACTGAGAACATCTGTTGGTATCTCCTGTTCTGGCAGATATTATAGAATAGTTTAAAGAAAACATTATTAGACCAAAATCGCGCCCCCCCCCCAACATTTTTTCTTGTTATTTTCTTCCTGTCAAAAGTCTATTAGAGAACAGCTTGCTTGTGAACTGCAGCAGAACTGCAGCAGATTAACAGCAACAGAGACCAAAGTCCAGGTTCTGTTTCTTGATGTGTAATGATTAGCTGCTAGAAGTGTAATGTTCCCATCCTCAAAAGATAACACTGAAGTACTGAGATCACGATTGCCTCCTCTGGCACAGAGCCTGCATGTTTCTTCTAAAGTTGAAAATAGTTTGTAGTGATTAATGAGCCCTTAATTCCCTTCGCTTGCCCTGTTCCACTCCTTAACCCTCTCTTCAGCAGGATAAGGCAGCCATGAATAGTGGAACTTTCTGTCTTTCCCTGTGTTCTCCGGGTGTTTTTTTCAGCCTGGATCCACTGAGTACAAATGTTTTTATTTTTCACTTGGATGCTTTTTCTTCATCCTCTCCTGAATGGAGAGGTTAGAACCTGCAGCAGAGAAAAGCAGTCCTGGGATGTCTCTGGTTGTGGCTGAAGAGAGAGTTCACAGAAATGGGGAAAGCAACAAAGTGGTCCCCTTGCTGGGGACTCTTCTCCTGGGCAAAGAACACTACCCGAATCAAAAATGAAGGGCAAAAAGTAACCAGCTGATGGTTGATGTTAATGTGTGATCTACTCTGTGTTCCTCTTGTGTCTTCCCAACTAAGTCAGTCCTCACTTCTTGGCTCACTCATAAATCTGCAGATTATGAGGGACCATTGTGCCTAGTTTCCTCTAATCAGTCCGATTAGCTTTTCTTTGCAAAGGTTAACAAGTGAATCTTTAGGAGTCGATCTGCTAGAAACTAGCTAGAACAAACAACCTGATTTTCTCAGGATGGTCTTCAGAGCTTCTGACAATCCAATCCATTCAGCGGGTGCCTGGTTGCTGAAACCAAGGCACTGAAAACACCTAGAAGGTGTTGTGTTGACCTCTGTGGAAACATTTCGGGTACCGAACTGTATTTCAACATAAACTCTACCCTGGGTCAGGACAAAATTCTACCTAGTCTAGTATCCATCTCAAAGTGTATCCAGTGGTGGAAGGTTGGAGTGCAGCAAACAGGGTAAATTAGAGTAGCAGAACAGACTCTGACCCAAAATCATGATGTAAGAGACAATACGAAAACAATATATCTGCAATTGAAATGCTTAATAGTCTTTCCACTGCTGTGTTACTGTTAGATAGAGCATTCTGTTATCCTAAAGACAATGTTCTCCCTCTGTTTTCTTTAGATTTCCCATTTCCTTTTACTTGGCTAGCTGGATACTTGGCTATGCTCGCAGGGGCTGGTATGACCTTCGTCGTCCAAAGTAGTTCCGTTTTCACATCTGCTATTACACCCCTTGTTGGTAAGTTGTCAATACTGTATTCTTTATGCCCATGTTTTATCTTCTTCATCATTCTGAAACCACTCAGTCCTGTTTCTTTTCTCCTAGGCATTGGCGTTATAAGCATTGAGCGCTCTTATCCCCTTACTTTAGGAGCTAACATTGGCACAACCACAACTGCTATACTTGCAGCTTTAGCAAGCCCAGGGAGTACACTAAAATATTCATTACAGGTCAGTATAAACCAATGCTTCATTGACTTCATTTAGAAGTTGCAACTTTTATGAAAAAAACCTGACAAAATTGGCTTTTAATCAAATATGCATGGATGTCATGCTTGATTTTGAGCTGTTAATGGCAGCTCATTAATTTCAACTACTAGAGCAAAAAGCTTTTAATAAACATTCTCAGAATGTCAATATACAGTAAAATCTTTCTTTCATAAATTGGGCTTGATCTGATTTAATTAATTCAGAATTCAGACAGGGTTGGCCACTTGACTCCTGATCATGGGGTCTCTGCAGCTTAGAATTCAGTGCCCATATGTCTGACAGCCCTTTTAGGTAACCCCCTATGAGGGTAACTAATTTCTGTAAGTTCCCGCCTCAGGACCCTAACTCTGTTCATGCAGTGTGTAGGGACTCCTGTAACCTAAGTGAAGGTTGTACAACCCATAAGATGGGAAGCTGTCTGCCTACCTGAGACTGCAGTGAGCATCATGACATCTATTTTCTCATTGTAAATCTAACCTGAGCAGGTTTTATTGAATTCCTTGTTGCCTCAGACTATTTGAAAAGTAGGCAGCCTGTCTTTGGGCTCCCATTTACCACCCAGTAAAGAACATTCCAGACAGAAGATAACATTTGAATGAACCCTCTACATCAAAGAGTGGAAAGATAATGAAATTTCCTTTGTGAAGCAGATGAATGTTTTGTGCTAGCCACAATAAATTAAGAAAATGACAAGTCCTTTTATTGTCCTCAGGCATGATAGAACAGATGTAATCATGAGAAGATACTATCTTGGCCAAGCCCAGATTTCATGATAACTTGCTGGTTTTATAACTTGCTTTAAAAATAAATCCCTGTACTTTCATATTTACTTTAGTCTGATAACAGTTATAGAATGAAAATAAGATAAGGTGAGCAGGGAATGTACTGTTTTGTTCAGTATATTCTTATTCTGTCTAAGAGACTTCTAAAAGCTTTAGCAAGTAGGTGTCTCTTCTCACTTATTTTTTAAAAAACATTTTGAAGAATGTGAATCAAATGATTACAAAAGACCCAGACAAAGTCATGTTCCAGGAATCTCCTCAGTGCCCTATAAACTTTTAGGTAATTTTTGGAAAATCTAGGTTTGAACCATTGACAAGATCTCAGTAGCGTGTATGCAATATCTAATTTACACTTCCCATCTTTTAATCGAAAACTGGTGGATGCAGAACCCAACAATGAACAGTTCTCATGTAGTTCTCATGCCTTACTAACAGCAAGACTGTTTCCTGATAGCTGTTTGATTTGCCAGGTTTATTTCTGATAGACTCCGTTTCTTGCAGCTGAAAGCTATATTTTAAGGCTTCTCCATCTGTGGAGAGATATGTCATCCCCTTTAGGCTTGCCTTGTTTCCAAATGCTGACCTTGTTTGTAGGCAGTGATCTTCTCAATGGATGAGGTATTAACGAGTCCTTGCTTTGTGCTAGGAAAGGCCTTGCAGTGAAATGGCACAAAAGACAAGAAAAAAGAGTAGGAAGCCCGAGGAAGGAAACTATGGAGTCTTAGTACCACTGGAAGTTATTGCCACATGAGCAGAACCATTTAAAGACATTTTAGTTAATGAACGTCTCAAATGTTTTTGCTTTCAGATTGCTCTGTGCCACTTTTTCTTCAACATCTCTGGGATTATTCTGTTTTACCCACTACCTTTTACCCGGCTGCCAATCCGCATGTGCAAGACCTTGGGAAACATAACAGCCAAGTACAGATGGTTTGCTATATTTTATCTTCTCGTCTGCTTCTTTCTTTTGCCATTGTTTATATTCGGCCTGTCACTGGCAGGCTGGCCAGTCCTTTTGGGTGTTTGCCTTCCCCTGTTTGCTCTTTTTATTGCTGTGATTGTAATTAATGTTATGCAGTCGAAGCGACCACATTCACTGCCTGAGAAGCTCCAAAACTGGGATTTCCTACCCATCTGGATGCACTCCCTAGAGCCTTGGGACAATATAATTATGTCTTCACTCTCTTTTTGTGGGAAACACTGCTGCGGCTTCTGCAAGTGCTGCAAAGTCAGTGCAGAACAGGAGGGTGCCAAAGACAAGCAGCTAAAAACTATGGAGGTTTATGAAAACACCATTGCAATGGCTGATGAAGAAAGAGGTGGAAGAAGGGAACCAGCTGCGGCTTGTGTTGAAAGAACAGGCACAAACAACACAGCCCTATAGTAGTGGATCAACCCATATTAGCAAAGATGCAGCACAGGACAGTCAGGCTCTTGAAAACCACCTTGGACAATGCACTGAGGACAGAGTGAACTTTTTGTTAGGCTCCTGCAGCCAGTGATATATCATTCATCAAGGAATGGAGTCAAACAAGCTTGACAGAGGCCCTAGAAAATCTATGATCAGGGGAAAAGCTAATGACAGCTTAGCTTACGGGAGGATGACCTATGCAGTACCTTCATCCAATGCTGTCAGTAGCAAACAAAAGAAATCCTGATGTAGTTCCATGAAAAGAGGGATGAAAGGATCAATTAAAACTTAATTTAAAAAAACCGAACAAACAATGCACTTGTAGGACACCCTTTTTGACCTACTGGTTTATTCAGCAGAAGTTACTTTATAATACCTAAAAAAGCTCTGGAAATGAAAAAGAAAAAAAAAAAAAAAAAGAAAAAAAGAAAGATAATCCTGATGTTTTCTTTGGCCTGTTTGCAGTGGTCAAAACAGAAGATGGTAGTCTTCCCAGTATGGACAAAACCTGTTCTATGTGTGTAAAGGAAAATGAAACCCTGGGACATCCTTCAGAAGCTCTGGGAGTTCTTTCTCTGGCACGAGGGTGTGCATAAGCCCATTTTGAGCCTGCTCTGTCTCCTTTAACATCAGGGACAGGAGTCATAATCTTTTATTATCTCAAGCTATAGTCCATAAAAGTAATTGCTTATCCCTCTGCTTAATGAAGGTTAAGCACTGGGTTTGGAGACACTGGGCGGCTACCAAAGGGCTTGATGGACTCAGGATGCGGTTGTGTGGCCATTCCTCTCTCTAGATGGTCCTCTCCCGTCCTGTTCACCATGTAATCCCACAGAGGAATGGTGCAGGAGGGAGGACAAGTGGCCAGTGTAGAGGAAGAGACCGCCACCCACGCCTGGGCTGATGCCAGGAGACCTGCGTGCAACTGTGGGTCAGTTTGGCTCAGCCACAAAATGACCTTTCAGAGTAGCAGTGGAAACTGGCTTTAAAGCTACAAAAGAAGGAACCTGGAGAGTAGATTATGGCTACCATGGGACATACAGTATTGTTTACTGGAGAGAAAGGAGTGTTCACTTTGTGCTCTGAACCACCCTCCTTGGAAATAATGTGAATTTTACTGGCAATTGTATATAGAAATCAAAATCCCAAATAAAATCCCTAAGTAGTGTAGTCACTATCATGTGTAGTCAATTCATAAGTAGCGTAGCACTTGGTGGGAAGCTGCTTGTGCTCAAATCTTACTGTTACTGATGTTTTAGTAAATGCTCGTGAGACTGCTCTGAATCATGGGCTGACAAAAGGCATAATTTCAATGCCAGAAAAAGGACATTTCAAAGACACACTGAGTACTTCTGCTGGCCTTCAATAGCTTAGATATCAGTGAATATGGGATAATATCTGAAGTCCAACCACTAACATTAAAAAAAAAATCAGGTGGCCGAGTGTAGACCAAGTGTCATTTACAGCCAGCTTACTTGGCTGAGTTGTAGATTAAATTTGTAATGGAAATGCTGAGAAGACCCTTAGTTTAACATTGGCACTCAGTGCTGCTAGAACACATTTACTTTGGAATAGATGTTTGTTTTCTGCAGGGCTCTGGAATTCAGGAGGTTGAATTCGACTATCAGGTAAATATGTACATTTTAGAAGTGAAATTTTTTTCATTTACTTTTTTAAACTGACATTTAAACCGGCAAACTATGCTGCTGAAAATGTGTTTGCAAATTGCATTCATACTGAGTTTCCAACTGTTTCTGTAATTGTGACCCACTGACAAAATGTTTAGAATCAGAGTGAATCTCCAAAAGCATCTAGTTTTGGTATAGTTCTGCTCTTTTGGGGTGTAGTAGCAGAGAGCAGAGCTATGCCAAAGTGTTCTTTTAAAAATTATTTTCCTTGTCCTTCCTATAGTTGAAACAGAATTTTGTCAGCATTTCATTTTTAAAGTGGAATTTTAATATCTTCAATAATTCTTCTTCATTTTATTCTCACAATTCTGGATGCTTTCAGAATCTTTTTCTTTAAGTCACAGTGTGCATTTCCCATGCTCTGTTTCTTCAGGAAAAATATGAGAAAAATATCCAGAATTCTTTCCAAGTTATCTCAAGTTTCCACTGACCATCCATTGAAACAGGAAACATTTTAATCTACTTTTACTCATTTGTTAAACAATGTGCACCTTATTTTGCATCTTGAGGTAAAACCATCAAGCACAGTGATAACAACTGTGGGAAAGTGGTTCTTTCTTACAAAAGAATCAGGGTAATAATTAATAGTCAAGCATATCAGTACTTTATGGTTCCTCATTGTAACGTTTCCCCTATGATATATTCAGTTCTTACTCTCCTTGCTCCAGGCCATATTGTGCCATTGTTTTAGGCAGATTCTGACAAAGATTTCTGTTTAACACTGGACAGCACAACATGTCCTGGCATTTTTCCCCCTCTACTCTTACCAAAAGATATTTACACTTTATTTATAATTATTTGAGTGTACAGAATTTTTCGTAAGTTATACATAAAAAGGTTTGTGATTGTGTTACATATTACATATTTGAAAACTATGCAATGTTTATCTACAAACTGTAAAAAGGAACTAGTGTATATTTTGTAATATAACTTTTCAAATTGTTTGTAACTGTGTATACTGCATATTATGGATGCTGTTGGCTCCATCAGTAGGTTATGTAAAGACTGTTAGCAATGCAGAGACAGATTTCTTAAAGATGAAAAACATCTACTATTTTCGTCATGTGGCTTAATGCACAAGGGTATCGAACCCTACTTTTCTAAAAGATTTGAATTTTCTGTAATGAAGAATTTTGCAAATACAAGGTTTCTAAAATACTTTTTTAAAAACTTAAACACTATATCTTTTAACTGTTTTGAGGCCAGTATATTACTTTGTCATGAATATTCATTTTATCTGTCCTCTTGCATTGAATGTAAAAATAAAGAGAAGTTTTAAAAAAAATCTTTTCATAATATCTGTTTATATACATACCATAGAAGGTTGCAGAAAAATAAGTATTCAGACAAGTTCTAGTCTGAGCTGATGCAATGCATAAGAAATGAGGTTAGCATCAAGCACTAAAGAAAACCACCTGAGGCCTGTGTCCAACATTTTCATGAGTGAGAGGTTTTCATGTGAAGAAAAATAAAAACAAATGCTCGGTGCAATTGTGTGGGTCAAGATGTTTTCCGGCAGGGTTCTGCAGACTGTCCTGAGTGAAGCTAAGCATGGGAGAGCAAAGCCAGGGCTGTTTTAACAACAGGATGCATGATAGTTACAGACAATTATGTGTACCACTATGCTCAGCCCAGATTCTCCCTTCGATGTGAAAGATTGCCAACAGAGTGTTTCCAAAATGCTTCTTATACCCCATGACCTGAGTGATGTCTGGCTTATAATTAGGCAAAAAATAGCCATCTTGCTCTTTTTTTAATCACCTGTGACTTACGGAGCTTAAAGTTAAGCCGATGGAGAGGACAAAAGGTACTCCTTAAATGCCTTAAAGATGATTAAAAAAGGTCATTAGACTTCCTAACTGCAAGCTCAACAGTAGCTGAGGAACCAGTCCCAAAAGAAAATGTCATTCCCAACTACACCTTATTTTAGTGAAATGAAGATAACGGAAGTGTTTCATAGAACAGAAATATTTATGCGCTACAGTGTAAACTGTCTTCTTCTAAAGATGTAAGCAGTAAGTATCCTAGGGCCTTGATTTAAAACTTACAGCTTCTTACACCCATGCAGAAATACTACAATTCTGTGTGCCATCACCTTCCATGACTCACTGTCCATCAGGAATCAAAGCGCATCCAGGAAACAAACACACACAGGTTGTGCCATCTCACCGTTTCCAAACTCTTTGCAGAGCTACCTAGGGCAAAGTTCAGCAATGCCTATAGGTATTTAACAGCAGGTTTGTCATGAAATGTTGCATTGATCAGAAACATTTAAAAGGTTCAAAACAATGCTTCAGCTACAGCTAATTGCATATTGCCCCTGCGACCGGTCTCAGTCCTCTTCCTTTCTGGTTGTGACTTAACTACCTTGTCCACAGCTCCTTCTGATGCTCCTGAAGTTTTTCACCCGCTGCTGAAGTTTCACGTTCACTTCCCCCAGTTTTAAATTCTTGTTAACACTGCATTTAAATGCACCAGGCCTACCACTATGTCATTAGTCAGAAATGCAGGTTAAACGCTTCATCACCTCTTTCTTTAGCTTACCGTGTAGTGGTGGGCACCCAGTCAGGTCCCCAGTACAGCCGCTGGCTGTGCCACTGAGAAATGCTGTTCTCTGATTTACAGAAAACTATTTGGGGGCACAGATTGTTGTGGTACCACTGGCAGTAGCTTAACCAACACACAATAGCAAAGGATCTGACCCCCTCAGCTAAAGAGTGAGCAGTACTGAGCAAAAATCCACTATTTCAAAAGCTGCGTAGGGAAGGATATACTCTATACAGATAGCAGGGAATGCCCCGCCACACTTCAGTTGCATAATTTCAGTGGGCTGTGCTTCCATGCAAGTGCTTTATCTGCATTCGGATGTTTTTTTCTCTCGCTAATGATCAATCCTAGTGTTGCCACATGGCAAAGGCATGACACTGTATGCGTAAACCCACTCGTGATATTTTTACAGTGAATACTCTGTAGATCTTGATCCCTTTATTACAATCCTACTACAAAGGAAACATGATTCATGTGAGAGAGCTGAGTATTTACTTCACATATCAGATAGTAATTATACTGATTTTCATTGAGCTGTCCCTAAGCAGGTTTCCCTTAACAACTGAGATCCGAGTGTTTCAACAAGATGGAGAAACAGTGAAGGCTAGCATTAAAATGTAACAAACATTCCACCTTACTCAGCACCTGATGGAATTCCCTAATTGCCATTTACACTTTTGAGGTGTATCAATCTTTTGACACTGCTCAGTGTCTAAGAACACATTACTGTGGCATAAACAATCAGGGTAATTACAGGAGAAGATATTTTGCAACCACGACCACAGTTGATAGATTGGGGTTTTTTACACAATGCAAAAACCATAAATTACAGGCCATGCAAACAATTTATGGGCCAAATGCTGCCCTCGGTTAGGCAACGTGCAACCATAACTGACATTAGGAAAATTGGTGCACGTGTGAACTAGGGTAGCATTAAGCCCTATTTCAACTGACTAACGCAATGGCCTCAGGCACTGGATCTCAAATGGTTGCTAGCAGAAGGCTAGTGCTGGCATTGCTCGATAATACAAACATACGGTATTGACTCTTGCTTGTTGCTTCCAGCTGTTACATCGCCTGAAAAGATATTTTTAAAGGTACCTATCGATGTAATTTCTCTGTCTTCCTCAAAGGCTGTGCTAGAACACAGTCTCAAACACTCCCCAGCAGAGTGGGAAGCATACGGCTACTCCTACCCACTAGGTGCAGAGCATCCTTTGGCCCATGCTTGAGGACAGGTGTGGCACAAGGAGCATTTCTGATGAAACCGGCAGCACAATGGCTCAGGTTGTTGGCTTGTATGCTGGAAGTCAAAAGAAATTTAGGAGGTCTAAGAGTGACCTGGGTAAATCTGCTTAGCCTGGTTGCTGCCTTTGGCCAGGCTAGGCATGTCCTCACTGCCCTCAGAGCTGACACCTCTGTCTCAGAAAGGGGAAAGACCATTGTGGCTCAGGTGGGACCCCATCTCTGCCTTCAGTCCCGTGCACTTGGGACAGCTCTTCTCTTCTCCCCTCAAACATGCCAATTCTGCTGAACCAAGGAACCCCCAAGCTGATGTTCACCCAGCTTGGGAAAAATAGGGGCAGGGAATGATATTTCATTTTGTCCTCTCCCTCCTTCACATTGCAAGCCTGGGATGCTGGGGGCTGAGGAATCACAGACAGAGCAGGAGTGGGGCTAGAGGAACAAAGCCTCAAAACAGGGCAGGTCTTCTGGGGTTGGATGAGGTGAAATTGATACTGGGGCTAGGTGACAGGTTAGACCTGGTGGTTAAATGGCTGCACCTACATCACAATAGGCAGAGATCACTTTGGATTCATCAGCAGCAATTTCAACACTAGCTTGAAATGCAGCGAAAGGAATCCATCTTACTTCCTTTGGAGTGAAACAAAACACCTGGTGAGCATAGCGAGGCATCCTAAGCCCAGGCTCATGGAACTCACAGTCTTTCCCTAGAAACTTCCGGGTCACAGATGTGATGGAGCACCTCCTGTCCATACCTCCTAGTTAGGTAGGAAGCCACCAGCTATGCATTCACTATCTCAACAAAGCTCTCAATAAAGTGGACTCAAAGCATTCAACTGAGGTTGCTGAGGAGAGAAAGCAACCCAGTGTTCAGGGGATCCCATCACAGGGCTTCATCTTGGGCACTGCTTGGAGAGGGATGGAGAAGACCTCTCTCCATCTGCAGGGTGGCAGCCATGCTCTCTCTCCTTGGGTATATACACACACGGAGGGGTGCCAATGTGTTAGGTGCAAGCACTGCATGCTGGTACATTTAGGACATATATCTGCAGCTGGAAGAATGAACCATGTGAAAAAGTAAGTAGTGACCAGACTACAAAGCTGAGATATATACAGCTATGAAATCAACACTGTTGAAATCAGTAACTGAAAAATAGTTGGACAAATTGTGTGGGTCATTAAAGGCCATCATTATCCTCTCCAGAGAATGAAAGGTCTGGTTCCTGGTCAATATGGAGATTCTGCCTGATGAGTGGTCTTCTACTGTTGTGGCTAGTTGTCCTGTGATGGATATGGATATTGCCTAAGAGCAGCAGGAACAATCCTCCTCTGCTAGTAAAACTAACTTGTTCCCAAGCCATATTCAGCTGCCCCTCTTGGATATGAGTCAGAGGTATAAGCCCTGAGAGGCAACTTTTAAAGCTGTTAAGATGTCTCAGCCATGTGTAACAGGTGACAGGGCTGAATTACAACATACCACAGTTTAGTGTAAAGCTTTGGGGCTTTCTCATGTCGATCAGCTTGCAGTGCAGCAGTGTCTTGCAGGGGAAGACCTGTCACGCCATACTTGGAGGAATGTTTGAAGCTATGTTTACTCAGCCGTTGTCACTCTGAATTAATAATCTGTTTCAGGACACAACACCACAGGGTAATTTTTGAATAAAAGTAATTAATGAGGGGCTCAATCAATGAAAAAATTGTACTACAGGGACACTATAGATAAAATTGCAGAACCTATTTGTCATCAAAAAGCTGAGCTGGTAAGCGCTGGAAGGATGCAACCTGCACTGTGTGTTAGAGCATTTGTAGGGTAGTGAAGATTCGGGAGATATGGCAGGATGCAATGGCCAGGCATGTCCTCCTGGGGCTGTCCCCCTACTTGCTTTGCCAGCATGGTTCCTCACTAGAGAGTAAACACTTGGCGCTTTCACATCGAATTTGGCATTTAAAAAGTTTAGCAACCTTTTAAAAGATGACAAGGGAGACTGGACAGCAGAATTCCTTCAGCATACATACAGCATCTTTAACAAAGCAGGCTATAGTTAATGGAAAATATCACAGTGCTGAGAATGCTTTTCCTATCTGATCAGTAGAAAGGGCCATTTCAGCATCATCTGTTGAAATGTCCTGGCAATTCTCCTACGTTCAAATACCAAAGGAATTTAAAATTGCTTCACCTGGGCAAGGTGCCTTGCTCACCTCAGGAACAGGCATTGACCTTGGCTCATAGGGCACAGCTTTCCAAGTGTGCCTATACCTCAATGTGCATGTTATATGATAGGCATTTCTTTGTCTTAGGCCTGCAAATGACTAGTAGGACAATTGGCACTGTGTAAGACACCACAAGTAGCTGTAACATCCATGTGTATTTCCGCACATGCAAACAAACTAATCAAGTAGAAATGGAAAATAATAAATGAACGCTCAACATTTTACCTACTCTCTATCTATTGGGCTATATGTTAACACCATTCAAGATGGGCTGGGGAATTTTTTCCCCCTTAAAAGCTTCAAGCAGCTTTTCAGCTTATAAAGAATGAGGAAAAATTGCCCTAGAGAGACAAAGTATCTCAAATAGCTAAATCAGGGCTCCTGGGGCACAGCTGGCAATGCTTTAAAGCAAATGGGAGTAATAGAAAACAGTTGAAAAGGGACTGAAGAAGAAAAAACTTGCTACAGGCAGTCAGCTTCTGGTTTAAGGGTATGAGCCAAAAAGTGTTTTGTATTTAAATGTCTGAAGGTTAGCTTGTGGTAGGTAAGGATGTTCTTAGACACACACACTTTAAAACTGTGGCTATTTAGTGTGAATGGGGGTGTTTAATATTTTTTTGTCATTTAGCAGTAGTTAGTTGGTCTGAATCCATTATACTATAGCAGAAGAGAAGGAGATTTCTATTCAGAGTGGGTGTTTTCTTGAAATAGAGGAGATTTGGGGGAAGGGGAGGATGCTGTTGCTTGGGCACATTGATGATGTGTTCCTTGATTTATTTATTTTTTTTTTTAAATTTGGGAGAGTGTTATTAACTTCTACCCTTCCTTGGTCATAGGCTAATTTCTGTGAATGTTTTATGTGCAAACCAAACTTGTAATTCTGTCTGCTAGGTGTGTAGTGGATACAATGGAAAAACATTATTTAAGACTTTATTCTGTCCCTAGGAGAGGAAAAACAAGTAGGGCAATATATATCTACATGTACTTATGGCTCACTACTACTATAATTCTTTAGGAGGGATGGCTTGGATTTCCATGCTTCTAAATACAGAGCAGAATGGTGGTCTTTCTGATGAAAGCTTGCACTTTTTGTTGTGGGGAAAAAAGAGGCATGAAACGTGGCTATCGCTACTTACCATCAGTACACAATGCTGACAACTTATCTGAAAGAATGCTGCAGGAACTGAAGTACTGAGAGCTTTAGTTGGGGATGGATAGAGAAACCTCCAGAAAATGGCATGCAAAGGATCTGCAGGCAGACACAAGCTGCACACAGCGTCTGGGTGATAAGGGAGAGAGGGCATGGTGGTGAGGAGAGGCATTGGCAAGGAGTGCCTGGGAACAGACAGCTTGTTGCCAGCCCTCCACAAGGAGGTAACCTGCAGAGCAGCTGCTGGGTCAGGAGGAGCAGCTGTGGAGCTGAGTTAGAGCTGTGGCTTGGGGAGGGTACCTGAATTTGTGTTTGCTGAGCAGGTTTTCTTTTTTTCTTTCCTTTCCTTCCCCCCCACCCCAAGATAAGGCAAAGGACAGTGGAAAGCAAGAGACAAGTCAGGACAAGAACAGCCCCTTGTTGTGCTTTCTCATGAAACCAGAGAAAATGAGGGGAATGGAGGGTAAGGAACAGGGGACAGTAACTGATCCCAGAGCTGCTGGAGCAAAGGAAGGGAAGTGTGAGTATGGTCACTTGTGTCAGAAGCACCTGGCAGTAAAGGTTGGGTAGAAACCTTCTTGAGAGACCTGGCCAGGGGGACTTTAGCAGCAGGAGCTTCTGATTTTTGTCTGGGGAATAATCTGGATGAGAAAGCCAGACTAGGGTTTGAATGCAGGATTTACCTTTGTGCGCAGCCTCCTGCACTCAGTGAGAGGGGCTTTAGTGAGGTGTGCTTGTGGGGTTTTTGCTTGCTTGTTTTATTATTTTCTCTCTGAATTTATCCACCTGTTTGGATCTAGAATGAGAAGTTAGGTATGACAGAGACCCAGGGGAGAGGGAATTAAAAAAGTAGCAGTTGTTGGGATTTATTAGGGCTTCCTTCTATACCAAGGACAAGACTTGGTGTCCAGTGTGCTCACTGAGACCGAACTTCTAGCTGAAACTGTACTTATTACTAAGTAAAGGAGTTTACCCAAGGCTGTTGTGTAGATGATGGTGGTTTGCCTTCTAAATATATAACTTTGAGGAAGGTCTTGCTGCCTGGGTTGATCATGCCTGCCTGCCCCTGAGGGCAGGGGCACCTGCATGTGAAGGGTATAGCTTGTCTGGGCAGCCCGTGAGATAGGAGGCTTTCCTGTGAAACAAGGGCTGCTGCTGAGGTTGGGGATACAGCTCCTGTCCATCTAGCTGGCATCCTGCAGAAAAGCCAGCTGAAGTTCCAAGTGCTAATTCTGTGTGGCCTTGTGTGTCTGCACATGTTCCATCAGCATCCATCCCACAACAGCACTTACCCCTGTAGAACAGGGAAACATGGGAGGGAGGCACAGACCGGAATGAGAAAAGCCATGAGGAAATTCTACCTAAAACCACACTGATGCAGGCCAATGTCTGTTACTTAGCTGCCTGTTGTCTTCGCTCAGGACCTCAACTAAAACTGGCCTAGTCTATTCCCAGCAGACCCAGCTCATGCTGTACCAGAAAGGGGATCTGAACCAAACCAGTGTCACCTAGGGCTTTCTAAGTCCCTTAAAAAAAAAAAACCTCAGTGGAAACTAAATTAGCCTTGCAGTTGTATTGTATGATAAAATGCTTAAAAATTATGTGGTTTTCTCAGCCAAGAAGCGGGTAAGAGGGAGCGCTGTTTTATCCAATAAATTGAAATGGATATGAGCCTTAACTGAGGTCATAAAGCAGTCTTTAAAATCGGGTTTAGACACATTCTGCTTGGGGTTGCCTCTGGATGGATTGGGTTGGGGTTGTGCAGGGCAATCAGACTAGGAAAACTGCTGGATAACAGACACATGAGTAAATGGAAAGAAGAACTTTGCCAGGAGATTAGGCCAGGTTCTGACCGAACCGTTTGGGAATTGGGTAGTCACTTACTGACGCTACTGTTCTAAACATATGTCTTGGTGTCAGCTGGGATAGAGATAACTTTCTTCCTAGTAGCTGGTATAGTGCTGTGTTTTGGATTTAGGGTGAGAATAATGTTGATAACACACTTCTGTTTTAGTTGTTGTTATGCAGTGCTTATACTAAGTCAAGTACTTCTCAGCTCCCCGTGCTCTGCCGGGTGCACAAGAAGCTGGGAGGGGACACAGCCAGGACAGCTGACCCCAACTTGCCAAAGGGATATCCCATACCGTATGATGTCACGCTCAGTATATAAACTCAGGGGAGGTGGCTGTGGGGCAGCGATTGCTGCTTGGGGAGTGGCTGGGTGACGGTCAGTGGGCGGTAAGCAGTTGCATCACTTGTTTTTTCCTGGGTTTTGTTTCTCTTTCTCTTTTTGTTTTCCTTTTCATTACAATTTATTATTATTATTTTACTTCAGTCATTAAGCTGTTCTTATCTCAACCTACTAGTTTTCTTACTCCTACCCTTCTGATTCTCTGCCCTATCCCACTGCGAGGGGAGGGCGAGTAAGCAGCTGTGTTGTGCTTGGCTGCTGACTGGGGTTAAACCACAACAACATATTACATACCAAGAAAAATGTGTAGAGAATATTACTGTAGCACAGGTCTTGACGTGCTGGAGCATCATAACCTGTTATTTATTACCTGAAAGACTTTTTACTAAAAATGTACACAGTATACTGGATTACAGAAACTAAATGGAGCTGACAAACACTACGTTACGGTTAACTCAAGTTTGAGAGGCAATACAGCATTTAATAATAGCAAAAATCCCACCAGCTTCACTTTGCCTTGAGTGGCAGAATTCCTGTCCTGGAAGGAAAGCTGAAGCACCACAGTTCTTTGGTGCCTAGCTTCAGGCATTTTAACAGCTCTGTGTGGAGGAAGGAAAGTTAGGCAGCTGAGAGAGGAACCACCATGTGGCATGGGAAGACAGCCATTGGAGAAGACAATAAGGTGATGCTGAGATCTTCCAGACTAGTGAGAGGTAGGTAGTAGTGGACCTGCAAGTGGCATAGTCTACATACTACATGGCAATACTGTGTGTGTGGATTGCCACTTGCATGATGATGTGAGGTGGCAAGACTTCTTCAGGGACTTGATCTTGCTGTTGAGCTAGCCTGGGTGTCTCCAGCCTCAGGCTGGCTCAAAAACTCTAAGCAGGAAAGAGATATGGATTTAAAGTGCTGAATTTAGGAGCTATCGGTGTAACAGGCAGGTGGTGGCTGCTTTTTTTCCCCTGTTAATATTTTGGGAAGAGCATTAGGTGCGTGTGTCCCGGATCAGGCACCACTGGTAAAGAAAACCCCCCCAAAATAAAAAAAAAATCCTCAAGCAATGAAAAAAAAACGCTCCAAAAACCAAACCCCAGAAGATGGGGAGTCATTCTGCTGTGGCTGTGCGTGAGGAAGCTGCTAGGCTGGGCATCCTTGCATGTCCCCTTGGCATCTTCTGCAAGCTGATGGTTCTGCATGTAGCCACCTGTAGAAATCTTAGACCTGTAGTGGCTTCCACAGGACTAGGTAGCAACTCTGAAAACACTCATGCATACCCGCAGTGCCCCAAACACTGGTTCTGGGTTTCAATAACACTGGGGTGCAGAACAACTCCTGAGAATGCTTAGGGACTCAGCATGTTATGAAGCGAGGCTCCCATTCATATCTCCTGTGGCACAAGTACAGGTGATGTTGACTGGACTGTCACATTTCTCTCTGATGTATCAGTAATTTGTAGGGGCAGGGCAATTTTCTGTGGAGTGAGAGAGGTAGACGTGAGCCTCCTTGGAAGAGGCTAATGCGCTGCTTCATCCTGGGTAGGTCCTCCAGACATAAAGCCGTTTTTTATAATAAAAATCACACAGCCCTATCAATGTATTAGGTATACATATATAAAAAAGGCAGCAGTAGAGTAACAGATTCTTGGACATACTAGGCACTGGGGCACCTTTACACAGTTTTCTTGGCACTTACAGTAACCAGAAGCTGTAATCAAAGTTAGTCAGAAAGATGTACCACAAATATCTCTGAGTTTTGAGTTCCCTCCTGCTATTTCTCTAAGTCTTTAAGAGTGATGGAGCAAATTAGGCAAAAATAACAGGTATGTCAAATGGATAAGGGGGGCTTATGATTGCAGACATCAACAAACCCTAGGTGTCTAAATTCCAGCTTGTAAGGTGGGAAAAGGCTTGGACACAGAATGTAGCTATTCTGAATTCTTAAAAATCAACTACTGGGGTGTTACCTTTGTGTGGAAGAAACTGCTAGAAATGTTAACTTTTTAATGAACTTGGACATTCAGCTCCCCAGTTTGCCCTTTAGCTCCTAAATACTCATACTTGCAAAGGCCTGTGGCCTTTGAATAACAAAAAGTCCTGTGAAGGCTCATATTTACAGTCAGGTCTAGCAGAGTAATTCAGTTTTCTGTCATAAAACACAAGTACAATCATGTGATATTTCTTTTTGCGGGAAGGGCAACTGCTCAGGAGTGCTCTGTTTTATTTGCATGGTGGTATAAAGTCCAGTTGTTCTGCAACAATAACCCATTTCTGTCAGAAACTGTCTTGCTGAATGTGTACAATATTTCATCTGGAAGTCAAATGTCCAACAGAACAGTCAAATTCATTACTTTTTTTAATTGGTAAGACACAAATCCTGACTATACTCTTATATTTGCTTCTAGCAAGCAGAAGCCTTGAAGGACACTGTGAGAGTAACCCAATGTTCTTAATCTGATAGAGGTTAAATACATTTGTCTTGCAGTGTAGATTCTGTACCTCCTGAATTTACTTTGCCTGTGCCAATGTTGGTGTGGGCAAACCTTGAGTGGTTGAGATGTATGTTGGGGTTGGTGGAACAGAAAATATGGCAAGGCCAAGTATGGAAAATTCGCAGGGTACAAGCCCCAGATCAGTCTAGCCATGCCCTGGACCAGTTATGGGTATTCAAATGTTGTGCTGCTCCTTGTGGCATTACCACTCAACATCAGCGATCCAACATGGCTTACAAACTCAAGCAGGGTTCAAGCACTGCTGCTGTTTGGACCTTTGCCCAGTACTGTTGGCTGAAAAGGGACTGTGATGTCTGCACTGAAGAGCAAGTAGAGATTAACTTGGTGATAGCACCTGGGATAGCCCACGCAAGGAACAACCCCAAAGACTCATCCTTGAACTACTCTGTCTTGACTGGTGTTACATGTGAACTTGCAGGAGAGTATTCTAAGCCCTTCTGTGCTGTTGTAAACAAAGCCACTGTAGTTACCAGAGAACTGCAGTAAAGACCCAGAGAACTGCTCTTTTTTTCTGGATAGAAGAGATATGGAGACTGTATAAGGCTCTGGAAGACTCTCAGGACTCCAGTGACTGTGGGGTTTGGGTTTTTTGTGTGTCCTTCTCCCTTCTACTTTTCCCCTTGCTTCAATTTATTCACAGCCAAACAAGCCTCAATTTAAAGCATAAGACTCTGGCATGATGGTTTTGTGTGTGGAGGAGATCAAGGGTGAGACAAATATCCAAGTTCTTAGACAAATCATTCTTCTGTTAAGTGGCACTGATATTGTGTATCTTCAAAAGTTGCATCTGATAAGCTGAGCTAATCTTTGTCCTAGGAGTGTAGTTAACACTATCACAATCTTTTAAATGCTTCAAAGAAGATCCTTTTACTTCAGTAAAAGTGAGAGACTTTCACTTTTTCAGTGAAAGAATGGATTGTATGTATCTTTATGAATTTACAGTAGGGGCCTTTATTAAACCCAGTCTCCCATCTTCAGCCCTTCAAATCGTTCTGTAATTATATGAGGCAGGTACGCAGTGTGGTGGGTAGATATGTAAATTTCTGCTTTTATCAGCAAGTGGTGGTGGGGTAGGTGGGTGCCTGGGGACTTTACCTGTTATGGTTTTTATAGGCAGACTTACAACTATAAAAATTATTTCAAATGAAAGAGAGATTTTATTTCATGCACATATCCTTAACAAGCATTTAATCCACCACAAGATGATCTGAATATTCCCAGAATAATGGTATTTGGGCACAAGGTATAAATAGGTACAATGTAGGAGTTTGGCGGGTAGCCTGATTCTCCCCCTCTCCCTGTGCCCCCCTCCCTTTAACTGAATTAGTACATGGAGTAATAAAGCTTTCTTGGAAAAGTGCATAGGTATTTTATTATTCAAGATGCTGAACAAGGTGTTTTCTATCCCTGATATCTGCATCAGTGTAACTGACTCTGTCATATGCTTTTCCTCTGTGCAAACCTGTCTGGTGCTAATAGTTTCCAAGTGCCAAGGATCTCCGGTGTATTCTCACCAGATACACAAGGCATGAAAGTGAAGTTGTTTTTATTTCCTGTAACTTTGGAAAGGCACAGAGGGTATGTTTGCAGAGCACAATAATGCAGTGTCACGCAGGGTAAAGAGTTTGCCCTAGGAGAGCCTGAGAAACAGGGTATGCAGGAATACAGCCAGACTGCTGCTGGACCCTGGTCCCAGGAGTCTCTGAGGTTGCATCTGCACTTGCCGTGGTTATCTCTGCGTGGCTGTCATTTCTGTTGTAGATGTCCTTGGAGAGGCTGAAATCCACATACTTTTAATGAGTGTAGGAGACCACTTTTAATACTGTTAGTCCGAGCTGGGTATCTGAAGAACTTGGCCAGAATTACTCTAGGCTATAGCATATTTGCATTCATGTCTCTATATCACGGCAGCTTTCCAGGTCAGTAAATTAACTTCTAAATATTGGCCTATTGGTGCTTCTGAAGACTGGTAGTGATTTTGATATATAACTTACTATTGCTTGGGGCCAGCATCAGATGAGCAGTAAAAATTTAAAAATATCTAGAGGAAAGATCACAGAATCCCAGGTTGGAAGGGACCTCAGGGATCATCTAGTCCAACCTTCCTAGGAAGGGCAGAGTCTAAACAAGATGGCCCAGCACCCTGTCCAGACAACTCTTAAAGGTGTCCACCATGGCCGAGTCAACCACTTCCCCAGGGAGATTATTCCAAGGGTTGACTGTCCTCAGTGTGAAAAATTTCCCTCTGGTGTCCAATTGGAATCTCCCCAAGAGAAATTTGTGTCCATTTCCCCTTGTCCTCTCCATGTGACTCCTTGTAAATAGGGAGTCTCCATCTTCCTTGTATCTACCCCTTAAGTACTGGTACATGGTGATGAGATCCCCTCTGAGCCTCCTTTTCTCAAGGCTGAACAAACCCAGTTCTCCCAGCCTGTCCTCATATGGCAGCTTCCCTGTCCTCTGATCATCTTGGTGGCCCTTCTCTGGACCCCTTCCAGCCTGTCCACATCCTTTTTGTATAGCGGGGACCAGAACTGTACACAGTACTCCAGGTGTGGCCTGACAAGCGCTGAGTAGAGTGGGATAATGACTCCTTTCTCTCTGCTGGTGATGCCCTTTTTGATGCAACCCAGCATCCTGTTGGCCTCCTGGGCCGCAGCAGCACACTGTTCACTCATGTTGATCTTTCTGTCCACCTGGACCCCCAGGTCCCTTTCCACAGAGCTGCTCTCCAGCCAGGTGGATCCCAGTCTGTGCTGCTCTCCTGGATTATGTCTTCCCAGGTGCATGACCTTACATTTGTCCTTGTTGAACTTCATAAGGTTCTTGCTGGCCCACTCCTCCAGCCTATCCCGATCTCCCTGCAGAGCAGGTCTCCCTTCTGGAGCGTCTACTTCCCCACTCAATTTGGTGTCATCTGCAGACTTCATCAGGCTACACTTGATGCCGTTATCCAGATCACTTATAAAGATGTTGAACAACATCAGGCCCAGTATTGATCCCTGGGGGACTCCACTAGTGACAGGTTGGCAGTTTGAGAAAGAGCTATTTACCACCACCCTTTGGGTGTGGCCTGTCAGCCAGTTCTGATTCTCCACAGTTTCTCATATTTGTTTAATGTAGACAACTCCAGGCATTCCTGGGTTTCCCCTATTGATATTGTAACCAACTGAATTGAAATTGTTAACTTGTTTTCTGGGACTAGCATGCTGTGGTTGACTCGAAAATGACATCAGAAGGGCTGTCTGCATGCAGCTGGAGCTGGCTTGGAAGGGCAATGTAACACTGGTGAGCATATGCGGGCTTCTAAACCTTGGCAGCTGGGTAGGACAGCAGATAGAGTCTGTGTGAGACAAGGAGGCAGGGACAGCATTATTGCCACTAACCAAGTCTGCGGAGCAGAGGGCAGTGCTTTGGTCTTACCAGAATGCGGTAAAGCAAGAGTGGAAACTTTGACTTATTTCAGTCAGTCAGTACTGGTGTGTTTTGAAAGGCTGTCCTGTGGTCTACAAACACCTGACGAGCATGCTGATCCCAGTAAGGCAAGCCTTCAAAACAGCTCTGAACATGGTTGGGCATCTGGAAGACACACAGGCCGGTGAAATTGGAAGGACAGATCTTAGAGCAGTCTCTTGGGACATGGGAGTGGAATTGAGTCTCGCAGCCTGAGTCAGAAAGGCCAGCATTTTCAGTTCATCTGCACAATTAATCTGAACAAGCCCTAAAGGCTATGCTTGGGCACTGGCTCATGATTGTCTCTGCTGTTTGGTGGTGTGCTTCTTGGCTTAGCTTGAGCCTGTTTGAGTAGTACCCTCCTAGACGACACCCTGGCACTGTTCGGGGGATTTTATGGACCAGGACTGGCCCCAACAAGCAGCACACAAGGCAACCGGATTCTCAGGAAAAGTTTAACTAGTCACAGCCAGACAGTGGAGCCTGACCTTCATTAGGTTATTAATACAATCTAGTCAGGGAGACTGGCTTCTAACTTGTGCAATTAAAGATACTTGCTGTGTAAATCCATGACTCAAGGTCATGCCATAATGAACAGACAGAAAACACCGTGCAGGTATCTTGGTTCCTCCTTTGTTGGACTGTTATAAAATGGTTCTGAGCTCTGCTAATGGTCTTGTGCAGGCTCCTGTTCACCTGGCAGACCTGACGGATGTCTGATAGCACTTACCAAACAACTCAAGTTCCTGAAGTCAATGGGCACATAGCGCTGGTGCAATTTAAGTTTGGAACCTCAGTGCTTCAGAATATCTAATCTACAGGAAGTGGGGTGGTGTATTTTTGTTTGCTTGTTTTTGTTTACCCAAACACACCTAATACTCTAGCATAAACATCTTCTGCAATGCTTTTCCTTTCCATTTTGGTTACTCATTGCTCCCAATTTTTTCTGGTTCTGATGCTCACATATGCAAAGCTGTATGCAGCTGTCTTTAACACAGATACCATGTAGTTAGGCAGAGGCTTGCTGCTCCTTCTTTTTTTTTTTTAACTGTAAATAATAGTTTGGCCTTCTGGCCTAGGAATTGGGTCTCTTCATAAACATCCAAGCTGTGATGCATTTCCAGCATGTCTATAGCCCAGTAACTGCTGTTTCTCCATTTACAATGCTCTGTTTATTAGGGAATTGCTCCTGCCACCTAGATCTTAGAAGACAACATGGGAAACTGCTCCGTGCTTGGACTTCCCTCATCATTCCTTAGCTTCCTTACACTTGGGCTTGTTCTTCAAAAATTCCAGCTGCTTCATTTCCTTCTGTTCTTTCTCGATGCCCCAGCCTCTTAATGCAGTTCATGCATTTATGGAAGGAAGGAAAGGGTGTGTGGGTGAAATTCCTCGGCTGAAGCTAATTCAACCTGTTTTGTACCTTTGTGCTGCATTTCATCCAGGATAAGGGTCAACAGCCAGTGTTAAATACCATAGTCCATTAGTCAATGAGGACAGCTTACACAGACAGGCGTCTGCTATAAAACAAATCTCTTCACAGATAATCCGTGTTTCCCACGTGCTTGGAAAGACCATCTACGGTTTCCCTGTAGCTCAAATGGGAATACAAAAGTCCCAATAGGGGATATACTCATAATCATATATATAATCATAATCAGTGTACTAATTTCCATGAATTGGCCTCTTTTTTTTTTTTTTAAATCACGGAATAAATTTCTATTGCAAGGTGTGACTTTTCAACATGTATTAATATAAACTTTAAGCACACACTCATGCCTGTATATTGGGATGTAATGTTCGTCACTGCATGGACTGGGAAACAGCATCATGCACTGGTCACAAAATCACCCACATAAGGATGCCCACTTCTTTTTCTGTTTGTGGGGTGCGGGTGTGATTTTTTTTGTGGATGTAGTGGAATTATGCAGCTGCCTTAACTTACCAGCCTCTCCCTGGGAATTGTTTGATTCTCCAGGTTGTCAAATAATAGTCTCCTAGATCTTTTAAGAAGTGACGGATAATAATGTAACTATTATTATTTCAGCCTTTAAACATTGCCAGTTTATTATGAAGAGTTGCTTATCTTAACATACTGTATTATTCAGTGGAACTTCTGATGTAATAGATAACAATAAACAAAGACCTAACTATGAACTGCTGGCATCAAGAAATATATTCCAGCTTCAGCAATTGTCTTCTGGAATACAGATGTGAAATCACATTTCTGGCAAACCTCCTCAAATAAGTTAATAACTAAAGTTGAACATGAGCTTAATTTTGGAGAGGACAAGTCAGTCAGCCTGACTGCTAACGCTTAACTCTGACCCATAGCTACATAACCCAAACCAGTGCTGCTCTAAGAACCACAAGATTTCAACATATGGGTTACAACCAGGCCACCACCACCAAACTTCCCCGAGATTAATGTTTTGTGACGGGCTTCAACAATAGCAGCACTCCCTGTGTAGGGACTGTCACTTACATATGTCCTATAGGTAGTAAAATCCATCTTGCATGTGTAGCTTACTACAAGCAAGATTTGCCGTACGTGTACCCAAACAGTTAGGGGGGTTTGTGACCACTCTGTCTGCCATTTTGTGCCTAATGGCATGCCTGTGTTGTGAAAACTGTCTACTCATCTTCAAAGGCTACGCTTTCTGCAAGACCTCTGGGCTTACCAGCTGACCCTGCCAACTCTCAAATGCACCCTGTTTTCTTTTATTAAGTGAGAAATGTAAAGGTGAGAAGATTCTTAAAATATCCATGTAGTTGCGTTAAGGAGTTTGATGCAACCAAAGTTAGTTGCACAAGGTTTTGCAACCCAAATAATATGCTGCTGATCCATTTGCAATGGATGCCAAAAGCACAGCATATAGCCTCGGCAAGCCAACAACTGCTTAGGATGTAGAAGTGAAGATCCTTTTTAACACCGCAAAATACTTTGTAGAAAGGCACACCAACTTATGCGTAAAAAGCACAACAAAATGTGTTACATGGCCTCTATATCCGACTGCACTAAGAACAAACAGTACTGTTTGGACTGTCCTTGCTGAAATTAAAGATTGTAATGTGCAACACAATTCTCCACATATATAAGCTTGTGTGTGTGTGTGAAGCTTCAATATCTGGATTTCCCCCCCCCCAGCTTACTCAATGGAACTGCTGTCTCACAGTATCAACTCTTCTCCAAACACTTTTGAATTTTCAGTTTTCTGCAAGAGAAATATACCCTCATGATATGTGTATACATACATTTATATATGCATATTAATATCTCTTGAAGGTTTTTTTGTTTGGTTTTTTTTTTTTTTCTCCTTTGAATTAATTAATTTCATACTGAAAAATTCCACACCTTGACTGAAAAACAAAACCAAAACTCTTCCAGGTCTGCTCTGTGAGAATTGCTTTCTTTGAGGAATACAGCAAGGTTGATTGTCCCACCTGAAGCTAAGAAAACAGACACCTAAATAATGGTATTGAGACTTTGCAACAGCAATTTGTTATTGTTACGAGAGACTTTAATCTGACAGGTGCTTTAAAAAAAATCCTTCATATACAGGCTGAATTAGAAAAATATTTTTATTTACAGGAGTAGATAATGTAGTGCAAGGAGAGTGGATTTAACCCTCAATAATGCATAGATTGATGCAAATTATAGCCTGTGATCTACACAATTTGCAGAGGTGCATGCACACCTGCTTTAAAGGTCAGACCTTTCCTACAGCCACTTCCTTACCTGACAGCTTTAAATCAGACAGAAGGCATTTGCACGCCACACTTATCCATATATCCCATCTACCATTTACCAAATAAACTGTCATTAAAACAGGTGTCTTTAAGAGTTACTGCAGAACATGAAATGAATCCTTTCCAATGTTATCTATCTAAGAATCAAAAAATAAGTTGTTCATTTACTTTGTGTCACCTGTTCACACTTAGCTTCCCTAATGAATAAGAAAATAGACTTTCTTTGGCAGAGCAGGAAACATTAACTGTTGTGTCTCCCAGGGAACTGCTGACACGTTGATGTTTCGAGGGTTAGTCAGCAGAACTGCTATGTTATGATCATATTGCAAATCTTCCTGGTGTGGTTTTTTTCCCAAACCACTCTTCACATCGAAGAGTTAGGATGGAATATAAAATGCCAAAAAAGTAATTGCTATCACTGCGTGTACTGAAGTCCTGGCAGGTGTGCCATGGAACCTGGAAACTGTTGGTGACTGGGTTTCACGTTTGTATTGCTTCCATGCTACCAACTCAGAAAACTCTGGTAACTTCACCAATAAAATAAGCTGAAATGCAGTAAAGACAATTTAATAAGACATTAGGTATGCAAGTAAAATTTCTTCTTCATCAAAACCAGTGGGAGGTTTGCTCATTCTTCAATGAGGCAAAGACCCTGCATGTTCTCCTCCAGTCCTTCAATGAAATACAGTATGATCTTGTGTTGGGTAGAGTGAGATAATCTGATTTATCTGTTTGGAGTGTTAAATAAATTGTAGAGATGGTTTTTCTCTATAGTAGAGAAATTAGATCAGTGAATTCCCCTACGATTTTGGCTGTTGGACTGCATTATTAATGCCACTACTAGGGCTGGTTGACAGTTCTTAGCTTTGTAGTTGTTCATATCTCTTCTTCCCGGTGGAACGTCAACCTGAAGAAAACTGCACTTCAGCTCGTAACAAGAGGATTCTGAGGGTTTGAATCCTGCTGTGCTAAACTGTTTGAAAAAGAAGATTCATCTTGCTGTACTAGTCTGGCAGCATCCTCGTTGGTATGGCCTGAGGAAGAAGGTTCATCTGACGATGGTTCTGATCTTGTTCCCAGAGAATGATGGGCTTTGGAAAAACATCAAAAGAAATTATTAAAAAAAGA